>NW_009258782.1:21038-21774 GCF_000687185.1 Egretta garzetta | reverse complement strand
CCCCAGTTGAATTTTTATTTTCCTCTCTTATACAGGTATATGGAGGAAAGCTCATTCATGGGCCATTCCCCCCCCACGCCCAACGCCCAGCCCTGCGGAGCCTCTCGGCTTCCAGCCTCCGCAGGCAGCCCTTTGAACGGGGCCCAATTCTGCCCTGGCACACGGGAGGGCTGGCTCCAGCCCAGGGGCAGGCTGCCCCTCTGACTCCCAGTGCTTTTTTCAGAGTTTTTTGCTTCCCAAAATAAGGAAAAAAGGGTGGAAGTGAGATGACAATTTAATACATTATTTTTCTCTCTGCAAGAAACATTCCTAATTCCTGCCTGGGCTTGTGGCCTGCTGAGGAGAAGAGGAACAGGAATCTGACCCCTGTCCGGGATCAGCGCCAAAGGGCACGTGCTGAGCTCTGTAGGGGTGAGGGGTTTCTTGTATTTCTGTTCAATCCAAACACAGACCTGTGCTTCCCAGGGCCACCTAAGCAACTCCTCCGGGCTCCCGCGCAGCCTGCCAAACACACGGGATGAACCAGCTCAGATCAAAGGGAGAATGGGAGCAGAGTCCCAGGCTTTTGCAAAAGGGATTAAATTCTTCCCCAGGCTTCTTGAAACGGTTTCGGGGCAACTCTCTGAGCTGCTGAAGGCAGACAGCAAACCCCTCCGGTCACCGGGGCGGGCACCAGGGCTGGGCCAGGCGCAGCAGGGAGCGGGGGGAAGAGCCGCGGTGTCCCACGTCCGAGCAG
>NW_009258782.1:1236-20292 GCF_000687185.1 Egretta garzetta | reverse complement strand
CCCCCGGGGCACCGGGCGGGCGGCCCGCAAACGGCGTTTACAGCCGCGGGGAAACGTTAGGAGCGAGCTGTCTTTAATTAAGAGATACCTGCCTCGCCGAGGTAACGAGTTGGGCCGGGCTGAGGCCCGGCCAGGGCCCAGCTCGGCGGGTGGCAAGCGCTTTCACTGACACAATCCTCACAAAATACCGATCCTCGGGGGTGGCGACTGTGGCTGGCACAGCCAGGCGGCCTTCCTCCCCTAGCGTAAAATAAACCTAGTTACAAATAAGCTAGTTACAATATGCCGATTCCTCCCACAGACGGGAAAAGGACACAGCTGGTGCCTGGATCCCAGGAGAAGCAGTGGGCACCGACGTGGGCACCTCCTTCCCTCACCCTGCCCCTGGACTTGGCTCCGTCCCGAGTCACCTCTGTCACTCAGCCGCCTTCTGCCTGACTGGCCTTGCAAAACACACACCAATGCTTTTTTGGGGAAGTCAGAAAACTCCCATGGAGGAAGCTCTGCCCCCGGAGTGCACAGTAAATAGGCAGACTAGCTGTGGCTGAACTCCTCCACAGAAGAACTCAGTCCTGATTTTCTACCGTTTGGTTTACACCCGATCTCTGATCTGTAAAGGTACTTAAACCCAGACTTGAGCGCATCTTAAGAATGTGCTCTAGCCAATTTGGTCATCCTCTCAAAGATGAACAGCTTTCAAAATAGGCAGGTCGGGGCCAAATTTTGTCTGTCTTGACTTAGCTGGAATAGCGAGGCAACCCTCAAAGGCTGGAGACATAAAAACGAGGTGGCTAAGCGCTAAAAAGAAAAAAAAAAAAAACCCCACAACCCCAAACCCACTTCTGAATTTCTTTCAACATATAGAAACAGAAGGAAAAAAAAATTAATTAAGTGAGAACCGGTGCTACCGGTGTGCTCAAAAAGGGTCAGGTAGATCTTTTGGAAAGAGCTGAAGCGTTACAAACGTCACGGCAGCTCAGGTCTCCGACCACAGCCCTGCCCCTGCCTGCCGCGTTCGCTGGGTCAGGACAAACACAGTGTGTCAACCACTGGCCTGAATTGAAAACGATCCATCCAGATTTATTTATTCCTACTAAAACAAAATCCTGTTAAACAGTACGTAACTCTGTGTCTCTACAAACTCACAGCTATCTGCCAAACAATAAAAATTCCAAACTACAAAAGATGAGTTGTATTCAGTAAATATAAATGGGAAATTTAGGCTTTGTGTAGAATGTTTATCAGACTATTTACAGTGCAACACAGATCGTTTGAGTTCAGATCTCGCCAGCTTCTCTCTCTTCTGATCTCTTGGAACGAGATTTGCCATTTGTGCTCTCGTGCCGCCTCTCAGAAGAGCTCTTCTCTTTTCTCTCTCTGTCTCGTGACTTTTCTCTTGAAGATCGATCTCTAGAAGATCTGAAGTACAAAGTAAACCATCGCTATAAAGCTTCACAACTAAAAGAATTTTCAAATATGCATAAAATTACAACATCTTCCCCTAACAGGGCTGCGGCATAACACAAGCTTCTTACAGAAATGTGCCTGGGTATTGCGAGGTCGGGAGCGGCGTCCCCCAGGACAGCAACTCTGGTCCCCCTACAAGCTGTGTGTGTAAGAGAACGCCGGGTTTGCAGCGCTGCGAGCGCGGCGCAGCCTTTTGTTTCTCTATCGTTAAGAGTGATCCTTTCAAGCTGTTGCCACAGGGGCTCTCTGAGATCCTCCCTGGGCCCCTTATTAGTTTACTGGGCCATACTAAAGCCCCTGCAATTTCTTCTTTGTCTGTCACTCAGCTCTGTTTGTGTCTTTTAGAAGACTGTTTTTTCATTACGCTCTAAGCTAGCGGCTTTCTGCTCAACTGCTTTAAATACCAGCTGTATTCTTTGGACTCAAACGCTTGCTCAGCCCTGGGCTTTTTCTATTTTGCACCCCGACAAGCGTTGTCCTTGGCAGCATCCTGGGTTCAAAGCCAGGATGATGCAGATTTATATTCACAAGCCCACAACACAGGCAAATCTTTTCACAGCCTGCCCAAGCGACAGCTACAGACTTTCAGCAGAGCTTTGCTGTATCGGCCCACGCAGAATTAAGCAGAGGGCTTCGCATTAGGTCCGATCGGAAAAGGCTGTTTTCCTGGATGATTCGTGCCAGCTTATCGACTAGCAGCGTGCCATAGGTGCTGACCCTGAACGAGCTCTAGCGGCCCATGCCCCTTCAGGACTAGGCAGAGGTGTTCACAGACCCCGCAGAGCCAGCACATTTCACGCTAGGACTCTGTATGCAGGGTTTTTTTAAAGTCACAAGAAAAGGACCTGTCAGGTACCTCAGAGGTTCCAGCTTTCATTCATGCCGACTGTAAGGCTTGGAAATACTGCACAATCAATACATTAAAACCTTACGGCCCTCTGCGTCACATCAACCATTTCATTTTCATTAAGTTGTGTCATTTAACCAGAAGATGATGTGAGTCTGTCTGATGAGATTAACTCTTTTCCTGCTCCCACAACAATGCCTGCTGCCTGTAGTCCTCCTGCCCCAAGATCTCCAGATCCTGCAACAGGCTCTCCATTTCTTTATACCAGTGAGACCTCAGACCAGCAGAACCTGAATGCAGGTTTCATTAATTCTCGAGGTGAAAATAGAAGCTACGCTCTTGCATCCAGAGAACAGTATTTTTCTCTTGGTTTTGCTTTATTTTCTTAAACTGATCCTGGTCTCTCCCCAGTTCTCAGCAGTTTTGGTAAAAGCATGTCAGCTGGCCAATCCCCCTACCATCTCGATGGGCTGATTTGAATGTGTTCAAGGTTTTCGAAGTAATCCCTTACCTGCTCTTTAGTAATAGTTATTACAGGGTCTTCCTCACTTCCTAATTGTCCAAACTTCTTTTCTTTATTTTTCATGTTCAAGACAGATTTAAAAAAGGACTTTAGTATCTCAGCCATTGGAGAATCAACAGTATTTACACCCCCCCCTCAATTATTAACAGACTTATTTTTTTCAGACCATTATTTCCCTCCCCTTCATCAGGAATCTTTAAAACCTGTTCTTACTCCTTAGCCAAAGTGACACAAGACACACAATGGCAGGTTTGTTTCTAGAACTGTACTTGAGTGGTGGTGCCTAATCGGGTGAGACAGTGCTAAAGTACTCCCCTATTAATTAGGAGCATTTACAAAAAGCCAGATCTAACTTCAGCAAGCACCTGGCAATAGACTTGCTCCTGGGCTTAGAAGGGCTGTAAGGAAACACAACGATTCCTTTCAATTTTTCCTAATGCTCCTCATCCTTCCTCCAGCACTGGGGGTGTTTTGCTGAGTTTTGGAAAAGACTGAAAGCCCTTCTTTGGACTACAGCACTTCTCCTCAGCAACAGGGGAGCGGTGTACTCCTCCTCCTGGCTGCCTTTTCCCCCTCCCTCTAGTGCAGATGCCTAAAGAAATCTCTGTCTCTCGACCAGCCGCCTTCTTACCCTAACAGAAGACTTCTCCCGAGATCCCAACTCATACACTTCCTTCCCCATGCCAGCACTGAGAGAAAGAAGCTGGGAAGCAGAAGGTAACCATAGAAATGTAACATCAAAACTGCCTCTCAGTTACTTGGCTTTTACAGGCCTGGGGAGGCTCAGTCAGCTCAAGCAGGCCTGTGTGCTGCTTGAAATACATTTCAAAAACCAGGAATTTCTCAGGACTCAGCACTGCCAATCAGGGAACCAGTTCTATCTCCTAGACTCTCCTCTCAAGCTGGGATCTCCCTGTACGGTTACTACCCCACTGCTCTCATGTGAGGCCATCTACGAACGGCCACTGGGAAATCCTGCTTTGGCCCAGGAGCTGGTACAGGACACTGCATCTGCTAACTTGAGAAACCAGTCATACTCCTACTCACTCTAAGGGACTGGGGCGGCTCACTGCGATGCCAAGGACTCCCCTTTCCAGAAGCACTCATGTCAGGGATACATACTTGTGTTTTGAACTCCTGTCTCTGGACCCCCGTCGGTGACCTCTGCTGTGGCTGCGGGAACGGCTCCGGTGGCGTCTGTGTCGGTCTCGGGACCTGGAGCGAGACTTCCGCCGTTCACGGGAAGCCGATCTCGAGCGTCTTCGCCTCCTATCCCGAGATCGTGATCTGAAGAGGACACAGATTGCCTCAGACTCAGGAGACGGGCCAGTATGTCAGATCTGCACACCTGAGCCCATCTCTCAGACGTTCCTGGGCAACAAATATCCAGAGCATCAGCACTGACCCCTCCCCAGCTGTATCCCTGCCAACACAGAAGGCAGATCACCCACAGGGTGGATGGGCATCTCCCTCCTGGGCCTCATGCTACCAATGAAATGCCAGTAGGTAAATCCGAGTTGCTGGAAAGCAACTTTTTATACAATAAAAAGCTCCCACCATTAATGTAAGCATGTGCCAATGCCTAGAGCAGAGCTTACCAACCGTGCCTCACTCAAAGTGCAGCCTGTGTAAGTAGAAGAGAGGCCAAAGTAAATAGCATGTGAAATTACCATAACCCGTACGGCAGTCTGCCAAAAAAAGAGTCTCCCTTGTGAAAGCACTGCACTTGAGAAGCAGATTCGTTTTGGTTTTAGAGCAGATTGAAACAAAGGATGCCAATGTATATGGAAAGCAGTAGAGAGGAAGATCTCCAGTTAAGTGATCACTGAGAGAAGGCTGTCATACTGCTAAGGAGAGCTCTTTACAGAGATGTGGGGGCTTTAATCTTGAATCTCTGTATTTTTGCATCTGAGGTATTACATATGTAACAGATATATTTCAGACATTAAAACTATGGAAGCGTATTCGGTATTTATTGAAAAAGGCACTAAGTATATTCTTAGACTCGTACTCTGGAGCACACAGCACCCTCTATCCTGACTGGGCATTAGCCACTATCTGCCTTCTAGCCCCAAGGGGCGACGTTAAGTTGCACAGCACCACTGAAGTGCCCAAGCAGTAGCTCCCTTTTCTTTCAGGGGGCAAAACAAAGAGACTGGGGCACTGAGCAAACTCCATTTGTGAGACCCAGGAAAAACCCTCAGTAACTAGACAGAAATACAAATAGGCATTTGGGAGAACTGCACACTCACCTTCGACGATCTCTATTTCTTGATCCAGACCTAGAAAGAAAGGAGAGAGTTAAACAAGAGAAGGTATGATATAATCAAGTGGGTTTTCAATAGAACAACCCATTCACCCTGGCAGCTCTTCACAGAAACACAACAGTACCCCAAGTAATACGTCAGTTAAAAAAAAGAACTTGCCATAAAACCATTAAAACATTTCATTATCTTCCATTTGGGGGGTGGGAAAAATGGGAATTTGTCAAAAACTGCAGAACTTTGTAGAAACACTAGTTTCTACAAGCAGAGCTTCTTGTCAGAACAGAAAAGGTCAACAAAACAATTCAGCCTCTGTTAATAAAACACCACAATGAACCTTTCCAACTTGAAGTCTGCTGTGCGTATTTGATATATACACTTTACCCTCCGCAGTCGAAGATCAACTAGATCAACTCTCACATTTTCAGGAAAAAGTGCCACTCTCCAGTCAGAAAGACACTTGACAGATTTCTGATTTTGGTTCCTTTGAAGTAGTTGCACATTAAAAAAGGTTTTAATAAAGACAAAATACAGGATTTTCTCACTCACCATGTTTATTTAACAAACATTAGATGGAAATTTGCATAATTTTTTTTTCTGGTAAAGATGAGCTAGGAAAGAGAGGGGACAGACACAAGGGAAGAACTATTACTGAAAAGTAACTCAAGACACACAGAAAATCCTTCATCCCAGGCTTAGAAAGCAACTTGGGAACAATCATCCAAGTCTCACTATTCTTTCTCAATTTCCGTGGCTTCAGAGCTCACGTACAGCACTCTGACCTTAACGCTGTAAGCATTAGCTTTTGACAGTCTGTAAATAACAATGTCACAATTCTTTCAACTTCTGAAGCGCCATTACTCAGCACCACTTAAAACACCACTCCACGTGAAAGATCCGCCCTCCCTTTTTCTCTACGGCCACGTTTCAGAGCCAGCCTACACCAAAACTTCACAGACTGTCTGAACAGTCTCGTTTTGCTTTAATTGAGAAGCAGCCAGTCTCCTTGTTTAGTGACTTAGAGACTCACTCTTGTAACTGCCCCCGTCTCCCCAGTGCATACAGACTCACAGGGGACGTTTCAGTTACACAGCCACAGAGCTGCCCTGGCACCATAACAGGAGATGTGGCTGAAAGTTACATGCAGACAAAATTTTTAAAAAGCAATAGGGAAGCATCTATTTTAATAATATCATTTAAACCCATACCTGGATAAGACAAGATTAGGAGAATCAATGGGCACTGACATTCCTTCACAATGGAATGGGATTGCTCAGTCATGGTAGAAAGAAAAAAAAAAAACCACCATCCCGAAATTTAGAAAGGAATGAACTCAGGTAGAAGGACTGTAAACAAGGTGGAGCAGAACTTGGGAGTCAGGCAAATGAACCACGTGCTGAGGCAACACGTAAGACGACCAGATGAAGGAAAAGCTGATAAACCAGGAGAGCAGGCAATAACCACACACCCCCTTTTTCATGTAACAGAACCTGACAGAGCAGCAGGACCTCCTGCAGATGCCTGGTAGGCAGCTGAATTTTCTTTGGTGGCTGTAATTACTCCAAGTTCTTAATGTTCTTTTCCTCCTGATCGCTTTATTCTGAACCACCAGTGCACACATTCACACAAAGCCATTCCACGTCCCCTGAAGAACCTGTCTGCCTTTCCATGCCTATGATCTGAGCAGGAGTTTGCACAATAAACTCCTGATAATCACTCCCTAGCACTAGACTTCAGGAAGCATCCAACGTCCAACAAAACAGCACTTTCCTTACTAGCCTGAATCAGCATACAGCAGGAGACAGTAGAAGACTGCTGTCCAGAGAGGCGAGAGGCTGAGCATTTTTCCCCACCCCCCTCTTTTTTGTTCCTGCATCGCACAGGCTATGTGCCGAGTTTCATAACCTGTGTTTTGTCCAACTTAATACAAAGGAAAATGATTTGGCAACTCCACCTAGTCCTGTTTACCGGTGTGCTCTGGAAGCAAATACTGAGGTCTGCTCTTCCAAGCATGTCACCTCTCCACAGAATTTCAGTCTTAAGACATTACTGGGTAGCCCACAGTCACCAGCGACACCAAACAAAGGACTTGTGTTTATTTACCACCAGGGGCGACAACCCAGTTCACTCATTCCTATGTGGAAATCACAGCTTAGTTGACAAGTTAATAAAGTCTGTGAGAGGTAGAGTTTCACAAGTGAACCTACAGGTTTCCAAGTTGTGTCACAGTGCCTGTAAGTCACCAAAGACTTCTCCAAGTCAAACGGTACTCTTTCTCTTACTGAGTAACACCATGAAGATGCTGCATATGAAGGTATGACAAGAAGAGTTATGAAGGAAACCTGTTTTCTCTGTTTTCTTGAAGTATCAAGCTCTGGTTAAGAGAGGCAGTCTGAAAGGTGGCAGAAGTCACCGATTAGTTTTTGATGGAAAAATGCCCCTGTAAGCATGGAGTTGCACAGCTCCCAGCAGAGAAGGTGCTCAGAAATCAAGACATCTGGGCTCTAGTCCCAGTTCTGACACTAAGTGTCCACTGGGAAAACTACATTCCTTCTCTGGGTCAAGTTCTCATTTTGGAGAGGCAAATATAATTTGACCTCCTCTGTATGGCACTCCTGCCTCCTTCATAACATGCTTTTCTTTGGTATCTGAACAGAGCAGTATACAGATGCCTCCACACAGAGTGAGAGCAAAGTCTCTAAGTGGTGCCACCCAGGGAACCAGCAAGAACTCAAGACTTTACACCAACTCAAGGCAGTTCTCAAACCCTTCACATTTAAAGCATTAAATACTCAAGAGATCTTCAAACCCCCTTATCAGATGCATCCATATATGGGCTAACTGTGAACACAAGAGGCTCCTTAACTCTCAGGAACTGATATAAAAAAAAAACCAACCAAACAAACAAAGCCCCACAAAACCAAAACCACAGACACGCCGCAGGAGGAAGCCAGCCAGCATTTTAGGGAGATCCAGAGAACTCTTCCTGAAGGCAACACTGCTGAGCAATTTTCACACAGAAATGGACTCCAGGAAGAAGCAGCACCATGGAGACAAGCACTGAGTCCAGGTTAAATGCGGTCCTACACTGTGGGTCAGAGCCTGCCACAAAGCAGCTGCATGGAAAAAGACACTTCTTGTTTCACTTCCATCTTTCTGTCCATAGCAACAGCATACATCAGTCCCTTTCGATTAACTCGTGCACTCATCAGCCAGTTCCGGATTTTGCGGCTCCCAAATATAACTGCATTACTGACAATCTTGCACGGATGCCAGAAAGTTGTGAAGCTCTACATGTGGTGCTGCAGCTCAGGAGAAAGCTGCAGCAGGAACTGGCATTTCATATGACACCAAGCAATCCACAGGGAGAGAGAACCCATATAAAACACCCTAACTGGAGAACGCATAACAATTTGGGGTTTACACCAGTCACCAAGCTGTAGCCTACAGAAAACCAAGCTGCTTCGATTCTGGTATTTCTTTACTAGCATTTCCAGCAACGTATACCCAGAAGCCAGCACCATTTTAGAGCATACTGCAGTTATGTATGTCATATGCCTCCTACATGGATGGCTGAAACACACTCTTCAATCGACACTGACGGTCAAAAAGAGCTTTCCACAGGCAGCAAGGTTGGTCTTTCTGACACAAGAGGTACAAGAGGAGAAACACGTGAGGTTTTCTGGGGAGATGCTGTGACAATGAGAACAGCACTCCTACTCAGCCACTTCCGTCTGCCTGACCACTGCAAATAGCCACCCTCTCCACACCAGGCTGCTTCGCTGAGCTGTTTACCTACAAAATGCCTGTTCAAGTAACAAAGGAATAGTTTTTCCAGTTCAGCTGGCAAGAGGCAGAAGAGCTTGTCCTGAGAATACCAACATTGCAGCCACTCCCACTGCTGAAGGATTATACACGTATGAGCAGAAGGTGACACACAGGGCTACAACAACCAGAAGCAGCCACTCCTTTGAATCCCTCGGATCCCCTGGGAAGTGTTTTCCAAAGCTGCGCCAAAAGCACCTCACTGTTATTGTAGAAGAGTTTCTGAGCAAGACAGGCAGCCCGACATCTGGCTCATGGATACCCGCTCCATTCCGCTGTCACCTCCTAGCCTAGAAGTAAGGAAGGCTGTCCAGGGAATTTTTGCATGCCTAGTGCCTTTTGAGCAGGCTTAGCCCTCACTCATCTTAAACTTTCCCAGCTGGATGTTGGATGAGGGTATTTTATCCAGATTCAGATTCCCAAAGACAGGGACTAGACCAAATAGAAGACTATAGGGAGCTCACATCTTTCAGATACACAATGGAGGTTAAAACAATACACATACAATCACTCTAAGGTGGGAGTTTTGTGCATTTGTTTTCATCTTTAACTGAATGCCAAGGTGCTCACATAGTATCTGGAACATTTCCAACAGCAGATGCTGCTTTCCTGCACTGCTCAGATACAAGAAATCAGAATATTTCAAAACCAACTTCGCAAACCACTTATTGGCTTCCACTTACCGTCTGCCCATTCTCTCCTCTCGTTCTCTCTCCTCTCTCCGTCTCAAACGATCCTGGTTTCTCTTCTCTTGCTTTTCTGCCACTGTTTTCTAGAAAAAAGTTCACATCGTATTTCAGCCATACAGTAACAGGTCAGAGAGATCTGCAGGGAGACTATTCAGGTAGTCAGACAAAGGTATTAAGACAAAGAATGGCTTTGCTGCATTTTGCTAGTCAAGATCTCCATCCAGGTTTCCATTTTCCTCACAGCTTCACTAACGTACATCAGTGCAAGAAATGCTACTCCCTACTCTGCTTCGAGTGCTTGTGTTCTAAGAGAGAAGCCCGTAAGCTTTGAGGCAAGGACCATTTCACCATGAGTATACACAACACACAATGAAACAGTGCTCTGGCCTCGTGCCAGCGATCAACCAAGGCTCTGACCTCACCATACTGCCTAATGAATGAGGTACAGGAATCACAACTCTCACTCAAGCAGTCTAAAGGTCTCTGTTGGCAAGCAAGGCCAGTACCACGGTTCCATCACAAACAGTTCCACAAAACTTCTAATCACTTCAGCTACTGAAGATCCTCACCAACAGCACGATATGAAACTTCAGTTCTAGCATTTTGTTAAGAGGTCTGAAAGTGCTCTTTAATAGTCAAAAAACCCGCAGGAACAAATTTCAGCCAAACCAATGAGAAAGAGCAATGGTACAGCTGCATATATTTGAGGAAAAAATGACAGCAGTGGTCTGGTTTGGCTAATTCTGAAGGTACTTATTTAGCTACCCAGAAATTACAGAACATGTGAGGCTACGCAAGCCTCCATTTGAAGTTTCAGGGATTGTGCAATCAGAAATTTCTGGGCTTCTACAAACAGTCTGCAAAGAACCCTGTACAAATTTAACAGAAGTGTTGACTGTCTTCAGAACTACAAGGAGAAGGTTTAAAACAGACAGGATTACCCTCAGCTGATCCAGTTTCTCACGAATCTGAATGAAACCCAAGTGTAATTTGCCTCCAAAGTGGTCAGCAAGACGCCGGTCGTTGTCATGGAGACCAAGATATGCTGAACAGACTTCACACACACGCAGCTTCTGCTGCTGGAAACTGGATGCAGGCATTGAATTTCTGTATTCTTCCTAAAGGGAGGCAAAAACCAGGCAAATGTCACGGAACCCTTACATAGTCACAACCCTCCAGAGAAACCCCTGTACAGAATTGCCCTGCTGCTTTCAAGAATCAAAAAACCACCCTCAGTATAAAGGAGGTGCTGTAAAAAACACTCTGTGGGCACAGCTAACCTGACAGTCTATCCCTGCAAGTGACCAGCGACCAAATATTTCAGAGGACAAATCCCCCCGCTCCGCTCCAGTCAGCTATCTTCACTGGATAAAAATGTCTAAAAAGTTTTTCTTCAGCCATGACACTACACTGCTAACGGCTTGCGGGCACATGGCTGAAACTGAAAAAGGAGGTGCTGGCAACATAGGAAAAGAGTTAGGAACCACCCAAGCCTAGCTCAGTCCTCTATTACAATTCATAGGAGTTCTGCAAGGCCGTACCTCTGCCTCTTTCTTTTTTGCTCGGACTTTCTCCACTTCCATCAGGATCTTTTGAGACTCATCAACATTTCCTTCAGCTCCCAACTGTTCGGCTTTAGCTAGGAGTTTTCCAATGTCTTCATTCAGCTCATGTACTTTCTCTGCCTAAAGAGAATAGTGTGTTTTTAGTAAGACAAAAAACTTGCTAGAGCTTGCAAGCTTTACTTTGTCTCTAAAAAATATCGTTTAATAAAAGCAGGAAGATGACCGTAAATCTCCCAAAGACAAAGGAATCCCAACAAAAAGGGATTGGTGGGCCAAGTACAGGCAATGCAGTCACAGACACATAGCAAAGAGAGAAACTAGACACGGAGGAGACAGTTCTGCTGCAAACAGTGGCACATTTCTGGCTTGCAGGACAGGATAGAGTCCACAAAACCAGCTTTGGAAATGCTTTGTATTGTCCTGATGAAGCAAGTTCACAAAGAGGAAACTTCATGAGTATCTACTAAGTGAAAAGACCACAATCCTGGGATGGATTTATTACCCAAAGCTATTACATTAACACCGAATAGTGGTGGTAGGGAAACCAATATGCTTTACTGTCATACTAAAGCATCCTATTTTAGAGTTCATGTTCTATGCTACTGTGGCCCTCTGAACCAGTAAGTTTGTCACAAGAACAGCCAGAGCAGCATTTGAGGAGGACGGTTGGAATCCACAAAGCCTAAATTCCCAGTATCGATGGTGTTAGGGACAACAGAGCACCAGTGCCCTTGCACAGACTTGCAGAACAAACGTTTAATGAGAGGACAATACCTTTGCAGACACTTCAGCACTGATCTCTTCCTGTGTCTCAGCCAGGCGTTTCTTGGCCAGTTCTGTTCTCCTATCACACTCTGCGATGAAGGATTCCAGGTGATCCATCGCCTGCATGTTCAGACAGAGTTGTGAATAAAGAAGCTCTCCGAGACAGATCTAGCTTTGACAGCCAACAGCTAGCTGGCACAATCCCTGTATAATGCACAACCAACCTCAAGAACGGATGCGTTGAGAAAAAAATATATGACACTTTGCAGAAAAAGTAAAATTGGATCCCTGCCCTTAAGTCTGTCATCTGCCTGAAACCTGACACAGTTCCTTTACTCTGACACACAACAGAATGCTCACATGAAGACTGCTTTGCACTGGAACTTCCAACACGTGAGTGCAGGTGCAAAGGCACTGGAATAACATGAAAAGGGCCAAAAAGAATTGTTCTTCTGCTTGGTCTGTTCCACCACAGAAAGCTAAATCTGGCAAAAGTGAAACCACAGAGCAGAAGGTTTTTAATGTCTAATCTCCTTCTGGGACAGGCCACCAGGTTACAATGACCTGGTACAGAGCAGCAGGCGTGGGATGCAAGGAATGCCAGAGGAGCCTCCCAGCTAGCTGGACTAATGGGGTTGCAAGGACCTTAATTACTTTTACAATTTCAAGTCAGCAATCAAGCCGGCATTCAGGAAGGGGCTGCACGTTCTTGTCAGATAACACATCAAGTAAGATGGCTAGCTGAAATGCCCACTAAGTTCTGTTGTTCAGCTGAATAACTTCCAAGAGGCAGTTTCCACAAAAGTAGCAAAAATTTCTCTGTACTCACATCCAGCTCAAAAAACAGGTCTCTCTCTTTACTTGCAATCTCATAATCTGCTCGCAGTGCCAAGTCATGGATCTTTGTACATTCTCCCAGGTCCATTCGCTGTTGAAAAGAAAAAGGACAATCAGTGTAAGAACCCCTCCATATGACAACAAGCAGCAGATACTTAATTCTTGCCAACTGTATCATATCAAAATACAGCCTCTTTAGGAAGAAGAGCTTCCTCTTAACCTGTCACTAACAGAACTAGCCAGAAGAACCACATGTTTGCTAGAACCCCTTTTCTAGGTGTTTCTGGAACAACACTGAAACACCCCAAATGTTTTAAATCCAGTCCTGTGACCTGCTCTAGGTCACAGCACAGCCTTTGAAAGCGCTGAGAGGGAGCTGGGAAGGCGCAGCACACTGCAGCAGCAACTCCTTCAACAGGCACTAACTCCAAATGCCTCCTATTACAGAGCTACAGCACAGTGAAGCATACGGCTTTGTACCCTGTTTAAAGCTCACCTGGAAAAGCACATCTGTGTCAAGATGAGCCCTAGTAACATACTGAAAGATAACAAATCATAGAACACAGACAGAATGCTTCCTATCAAGAGCACGTGGGACTTAACGGAATAAGGCATATGGCCAGTAGAAAAGCACAAACCCATGCTCAGCAACAACAGACTCATAACTCTACAGGTAGCCCCTTCCCACATTCAGCTCCAGCCTGGAATTTTAAAACCTGTTCAGAAAAGCTAATTTATATGCAAAATCCCATCTAATGAGAAACTTCTTGAGAGCATCTCCCTTCCCAGAAAGCTCAGACTTGCACACTGCCCTTCACTCCCATTGCAGTCGATGCTACTTAAATTTATTTTCCCCCAACCTAGTAGTTAACAGCCACATGAACAGAGGTTAATTATGCTCTCAAAACATGGAAATTGCATTTTGACATTATGAATATGTAACAGAGAGCACTTATTCTTAAAATAGAAAAACAACATTTTGAAAGCCAAAATAATAAAAGGCCTAAGTGTGAGCCACAGTATGAATGGCAGGGTACATGCCATGGCATGAAGGAACACCCCAGCCAGCCATCATCTTCTCTCCCTGTCACCACCAGTCCCAAGGAGCCCAAACCTGAACACAGCAATCTTCTCTCCCTGTCACCACCAGTCCCAAGGAGCACCTGAACACAGCACAACAGGCGTCAACTCACTGAGCTGCAGAAAAAGCTAAACACAGCTAAACTGGGATCAACACAGAATCCCCGTGGAACACCACAAACTAGAGCTGGGGGTGCCAGGGACACCTGTGAGAAGCAATGCACTCGGACAGCAGCAATGAAGTGTTTAGAATGAAGCAAAGCAACTAGAGCAAGCTCCAGCAGGTAATGCTCAAGTGTTCAGCAGTTACCTGTGTTATTAGCTTTTCTTTTTTAAACAAAGAAAACAATTCTGGATGACTCGCCACTATTTAGTCTTTCTTATTTTGCTCATTTACCAGAAACAGGAGGCCACAGGCAGCAGGCTACAGAAACAGACACTGCATCCAGGAATAGTCCTGCTGAGCTCTCTAACGGTGGAAATTTAATGCCTACAAAAAAAAGCGTTCGGTACTTTCAGAGCTTAATCATGTTCATCTTCAGGCAAGCCTCTTCAAAGAATGCTAGTGAGCAACTGCTATTTTACCACAGAAATAACTTTCCAGAACATCAGAGCGCGATGCGACTTAAACCTTTTATTCTTATGGTCATTCTACCGAGATCCCTTTTCAATATAGGGAGAAAAGAGTGATACTCCAGGTGATTCTCAAAGATCGTAAGTATTCTTAATCTGAACTCTTCTTGCAAAGTGATCCACTAGCCCCACTTCAGAGAAGGGGTTCCAAGCCAAAACTTCAGAAGAGCTGACAGCACGCTTGGTATTCCTCTCCCTGTTTGAGCTAAAATTCAGGAGGATTACCAGCTGATGCCACCTATGAATGTGCTGCAGTACTTCCACTGACAGAAATATGCTTACCGTTAGCTGCAAAGCTAACTCAGTGCAGGCTAACTTGTGTTCTCCCAGAATTTTACTCCTTTCCTTTTCCTTATACACAAGTTTCTGGGGTGAAAGGCTCTTATGACACCAGCTCATCTAAACAAAGCAAACATAAGCATGCCTTCTGCAGCTCTCCAGAATATTCCAGAGCTTTACTTACAGTCTGGACTCCTTCACTTACTCTGCACCTGAAGGTCAGTGCATGGGACTCCATCACATTTCACTGAGCACAGCTACCCAAGGGATCCAGCTCCCTGCTTGTCTCCTTTCAGCCTCCCGCTAAGGAATATCCGCACACGTGAAGGACGCAGCAATAACAATGCCTTCGGGGGGAAGATGCAACATAACCAGCACCAGAAGGCTTGGAGCATCTGTTGGAAGTTTCCAAAAAGATCCATAGGTCCTGATTTCTGCAATACTACCCCATCCAGAGATGGACACTACCCCATCCAGCTGAGGCTGGCTCACCCACACAGCTCTTCCCTTAATGAAGCACTGTAAGATGCCAGTGAACCTGACCAAGATTACAAGGAAGGCCTGCACATTCCAGTTAAGTCTCATTCTGTGCTGGTAGTGCTGACAGCTGAAATGCTGTTCCGGACATCACATGTTCTTTCAACACAGATCTGTGGCTCCAATACTTTTCCTTGCCTCCAAGAACCTGCTGACAGCAGCA
Source organism: Egretta garzetta (assembly GCF_000687185.1). Classification (NCBI taxonomy): domain Eukaryota; kingdom Metazoa; phylum Chordata; class Aves; order Pelecaniformes; family Ardeidae; genus Egretta; species Egretta garzetta. The sequence continues at coordinate 4,818 of NW_009258782.1, read as the reverse complement.
TTGAGAGCTCCACAGCCACTTCAGAAGGCCACCACTCGTTTGAGTGAACCATGAGATCACTCATGCAGAAGCCATCTTCTTTCCTCCTCCTGTGCAAGATTTGAGAGCACAAATTCCACAGCAAGAGGGAAGAGACAACTCACTGCAGACAAGTAACAACAGAAGCAAGAGAAAAAGATTTCTTAATGTGCTCCTCTGCCCCAGGAGACTCACAACACATTGGAACACCTCAGACTTCCTCAACTTCCTCTGTGCTTTGGCACTAGCTCTTAGAGTCACGCACACCAATTAATTCCACCCCTTCGACCAACCGTTTACCTTCTTCCTGGAAACGTGCCAGAAGACGCAGAAGGCAGCCCGCATCTTCAAAACACCATTTGGGGCCCAAAAAACTGGTGTAGAATCTCATGTCAAAAAATATACCCTAACCACAGTGAGCCACACAAAGGATGGAGGTGGGCAAAGGCGATTTAAACAGCTTTAAAATTCTGAAATGGAAGTGAAGTGATATGGAGGCTGACGGAGCGATCACTGGAAAATACATCTGAGCTTCAAATTCATTAAAAAATAAATAGAGAGATATATAGAGACTGGTATTCAACCTCCAACCTTATTCTGCAATAACAGCCACTGAGAAGCTAAAGTCTGAGTGCTCAGAGCCGAGGCAGCTTTTGCTAAAGCTCTTTCTACTAGTGCTGCCAGAGTCTTGCTATCGCAGCGACAGAGAGGAAGGAGTGCCAGCCCTCCCCTTGGTTGGTAACGCACTGTGTCAAACCCAGCTCTTGAAATAACAGCAGGAAGGGCTATAAATAACAACAGTATCTTTAAACAATCTGGTTAAGCGGATGGACAATGTGAATCGCCACAGTATTTACTGTCAAACAGTGAGGGTAAAGATGGATTTCAAACACCCATATTCATCTCCATCCTGCAATTCTGTAATACACCAACGATTACAAAAGACGTACACTGTCTTCTTTTTGAAAGTCAGACTGCATCTTTCATCTGGGTGCCTAAACTGAATACTTACTTCGCAAGATCTTGCTGTTAAAAGCCCACGTCACCTTTTGCTCTCGGAGAGAGCATGCGAGCCAAACCTTTGAAAATTGGCCAGCTCTGTCCCCAGAGGGCAGCAGCGAAGGAGCCGACCCAACTGTTTCAAACCAGTCGGGCAGAGTGACACACCACTCAGACCAACCAACTCTAAAGACAAAGTTGGCCGGAGCTGTAACCTGCCATTAGCACGCCAACCAGTAATAATGAAAAAGCTGCCATTCCAACGGGACAACATCACATGGCAGGAGAGAGGAGACTGAAAAGCTCCGAGGAATAAGGATTATTGCAGCTGGTGAGAAAAAACTTGCTAACCTGAAGATGCAACGGTGAACTAGAGCGCCCAGGACGGCAGGCTAGCTATGATCTTGTGACCTCCACAGGAGAAGTTGCAGGCCCTAACCATCTCCAACTGCTGAAAGAGAAATAATCTTGCAACTTCATGTGGGATTGTGAGAGAAAAAACATTTCAAGCGAGTTCTGGGAGCTCCTGGCTTCAGCGGTTCCTTACACAGGTTACAGAAACTGGAATTAAAATTGTGTCTGCTCCTTGGGCACAGAAGGTCTGATCTCTCCTAGAAGTTACCTACAATGCACAGATGAGCTGTACCAATGTCTGCCTCACGAGAGTTCCTTATTACAGAGAATATACTTACTGTTCCGGCCAGGATATCATGAGGACAGCAATCCAGAAGGTGGCTCTTGCAAACACGATCGTCTGTAAACTTCACCCTTTGTCTGGTTTCATCTCCTGAAATTCATTTGTGGTTTTAAATAAGGAGACATTAGAATACCGATAAGAGAACAAAGAGGTCGGTATGATCATTTCGCCTCAATATGCAGATTAAAATACTTGGTGTTCCTGCTCCCCAAAATTACTCAAAAAAAAAAAAAGCTTCGAGGGTAACAGGATATTCTGGAACGCTTATAATTGGCAACAAACACTATTTTTGCATTTATTCATCCAGAACACCATGTTAAACACAGTGTTGGCGAGCCAAGTAACGTCCAAGGCCTGTCATCCATATAAAGAGACAGCACAGCCAGAAGAGAAAAAAGGAGACAGACAGTCTGGCTCGCAGCCAAGACCTTCACGCACACCCCTTTTTTTTTTTTTTTTTTTTTTTTTTTTTTTACTGTGAGGAAGGGGCGGGAGGTACCAAAACCCACACTATCGGAGGGCCATGAATCACAAAACAGGGCTGTGCTGGACAGTTTTTATAGGCGATTGCTATTTGCTCATCTGATAATTAAGACATCGGTCCATTTGGTTTGAAAACCAAATATGCAGTGTGCTTTCCAAGGCCGTGCAAAGACGAATCTTGTAGGTCTTGGCCTGGAACACGAAGCGTGCTTCCCACCCACGTCCCACCCTCAGAAGACATTTTACACTCAGGAGCCACTTAAACAAGACAATATCAGAAAAGCAAAAAAATAAAAAATAAAAAAAGGAACAAAGTTAGTCAATACACACTGCGAGCTCCAACATATACTATACCCATCTGCATTCTTCAAGACCTCAGCTGCAGAATTTTATGCCCACTGTTGAAAAGTTTTAAAGGAAAAGTTTTCTTGCCCACACCTGCAGTAAGGAAGTCAGGGGAATGATACATAAAAGTAAAGGCAAAGTGGTAATGGTATGTGACAATTTTAAAGCTCATCTGTGTATATGACACAGGTATGTGTAATACTAAAGTATGAATATAGTTTAGGGTTCGCAAGCATCCAGGAATAATGTTGTGTCTACTGAAAATGTTTTTTTTTTTTATTTTTTTTTTCTTTCTAAGCTACACTTTTAAAGTTACTTGTGAAAAAAGCAAACACTTTTTTTTTTTGTTATAACAGCTTTAAAAATTGGTTGTGACTCACGGCTCGATGAACATGAGGCTTTTCTGCAACTCCCTTGCAGATTGATGTAGGCAGGCAAAGATACACTGAACCTTTATAAATAAAATAGAGGGGCCACAATTGTTCAGTTTGTATGAAATAAAAATATGGGAAGCAATTCAATAGCAACTCAATACACAGAGAAAGAAAAGCACTTATTCACTTACGAAACAAAGTGCAAAGTACCTGAACAGCCCTGCTAAGGTGCCAAAGGGAATTTAAGTACTCAGCAAGCCGCAGAAGGGAGATACAAACCGCAGCAGGAACATATTTTGCACAGGCTGTCACATTTCTTTTCTTGGACAACAACTACAACGGCCGGCTCCTGCGGGCACACCTCCCTACGTGCCTCCACTTATTCACTTACGAAACAAAGTGCAAAGTACCTGAACAGCCCTGCTAAGGTGCCAAAGGGAATTTAAGTACTCAGCAAGCCGCAGAAGGGAGATACAAACCGCAGCAGGAACATATTTTGCACAGGCTGTCACATTTCTTTTCTTGGACAACAACTACAACGGCCGGCTCCTGCGGGCACACCTCCCTACGTGCCTCTATGTACGGCGTGGCCTGGCCACGGAGCTTTCCCTGAAACCTCTCCGCGGCAGCCGGAGCCCCGAGCAGCGGGCTCCACCCGGGGCTGGG
>NW_009258782.1:0-433 GCF_000687185.1 Egretta garzetta | reverse complement strand
GAGTCTGTGCCGAGCCGTGCCAAGCCACGCCAGGCTGTGCTGAGCCTGACAAGTGGTGCCAAACCATGCCGAGCCATGCCAAACCATGCTGAGCCGTGCCAGGCCATGCTGAGCCATGCCAAGTGGTGCCGAACCATGCCGAGCCATGCCAAACCATGCTGAGCCATGCCAGGCCATGCTGAGCCGTGCCAAGCGGTGCCGAACCATGCCAAACCATGCTGAGCCATGCCACGCTGTGCTGAGCCTGCCAAGCAGTGCCAAACCATGCCAAGCCATGCCAAACCATGCTGAGCCATGCCAGGCCGTGCTAAGCTGTGCCAAGTGGTGCCGAACCATGCTGAGCCATGCCAGGCCATGCTGAGCCATGCCAGGCCGTGCTAAGCTGTGCCAAGTGGTGCCGAACCATGCTGAGCCATGCCAGGCCATGCTGAGC
>NW_009258781.1:36588-45557 GCF_000687185.1 Egretta garzetta | reverse complement strand
ATTTCTGCTTCTGATGGCACGTATTAGGAGGCCCGCACGCAGTCAGAGCGAGCTTCCTGAATCCTTTTGTAGGGTCATCGACCTACGGATAAGGCAACATTTACAGCAGTAGCCTGCACGCTGTAGTGGTCTTACAGGTAACTTGAAGATCCCCCCGCGACCATGGGCAAAGGGAGCTCCCCCCGCCGCCCGCCCTCTCTGTGTGACACTGACCTCCAAATCCAGTTTGTGGTTCACAAGCCCACCGGCCGGTTTGTCCGGATCATGTGGCCGTTTGGGAGATTCCCTGAAGGTCTCTTCCTTCTCGGTCCATCTCACAGGGTCGCGCTTTGCATGTGACAGGATTTGCACCAGGGCCCCCTTGGTGGCCTTTGCTCTGTTGGGGGCACTTCAAACAAATCCAGCTTGTATTTGGTACACTCTTCTGAGCAGCCATGACTGAAAGACATCCCTTTTTAAAATATATTTTCTTCTCTGTAGGTACCATGGGACCTCTTTCTCTGGGTTTTGTTTATTTTGCACCATCCAGCCCGGCTTCTTGGAAGGAAGACCGGATTAAAGAGAACTTAAACAAAGTGGATATACATAAGTCCATGGGACATTAGAGGTTGCACCCACAAGTGCTGAGAGAGCTGCATGATGTCATTGCATCATTCAAGTTCACTCTTGATTATCTTTGAAAGGTCATGGCAACTGGGAGAGGTTCCTGAAGACTGCAGGAAAGCAAATGTCTCTCCTATCTTCAAGAACGGCAAGAAGAAAGATCCAGGCAACTACAGGCTGGCCAGCTTCACCACAATCCCTGGGAAGATAATGAAGCAACTAATCCTGGAAACCGTTTTTCCAAACATGTGAAGCACAAGACAGTAGTCAGAAATAGTCAGCACGGATTTATGAAGAGGAAGCCATACTTAACCAACCTGATAACTTTCTGCAATGAGGAGACTGGCTTGGTGGATGAAGGGAGAGCAGTGGATGTTGTTTACCTTGACTTTAGCACGGTTTTTGACACTGTTTCCCGTAAGACCCTCATAGAAAAGCTGAAAAAGTACAGATTAGAAAGTGCCTAGTAAAGTGGATTAAAACAGCCTGAACAGCCAGGCCCAGAGGGTTGTGAACACTGGCTTAGAAGCAAGTTGTTAGTGGTGTGTCCCAGGGGTCAATACGGGGGCCAATACTATTTAACATCTTCACCAATGATTCAAAGTGCACCCTCAGAGAGTACAAACTGGGAGGAGTAGGTGATCTGTACAATGGATGTACTGCCGTTCAGAGAGACTTGGACAGCAAAAGGATGTCTGAGAGAAATCTCATGAAGGTTAATAATAATGAACGCAAAGTCCTGCATCTGGGGAGGAATAACCCCAGGTACCAGTACATACTGCAGACTGACTGGCTGGAGATCAGTTCTGCAGGGAAGGAACATAGGGTCCTGGTGAACAACAGGCTGACCATGAGCTAGTAATGCAACCTCATGGCAGCCAACAGTCTCCTGGGCTGCATTAGGAAGGGCACTGCAAGCATGTGGAGGCTGGTGATCTTTCTTCTCTACTCAGCACTGGTAAAGCCATAGCTGGAGTACTGTGTACAGTTCTGGGTTCCCCAGTACAAGAAAGAGATGGACTTACTGGACCAAGTCCAGTGAAGGGCCACAAACAAGATTAGGGGACTGGGATATCTTTCATGTGAGGAAAGGATGAAAAAGCAGAGACTGTTCAGCCTGGAAAAGAGAAGGCTCAGCAAGGATCTTATTCATGTATATAAATACCTGATGGGTGGGAATGAAGACTACAGAGCCAGGCTCTTCGCAGTGGTGCCCAGACAAGACAAGAGGCAATGGGCAGAAATTAAAAACTACAAAATTCCATCTGAACACAAGAAAACACTATTCTGCTGTGAGGCTGGTCAAATGCTTTGCCCAGGGAGATTGAGGAGTCTCCATCCATGGAGATATTCAACATGCAACTGGACATGGTCCTGGGCAACATGCTCGAGCTGACCCTGCTTGAGCAGGGGGGTTGGATTAGATGGTTTCATGAGGTCTCTTCCAACGAAAACAATTCTGTGATTCTGAGACTGTACTGTTGTCTATGACTACCTAAAGTGAGGATGTAGAGAAGACTGAGCCAGGCTCTTTTCAGAGAGACCTAGTGGAAGGACAAGAACAAATGGCATAAGTTTGAATTAGATACAAGGACAACTTTAACCCAGAGAGGCTATGAAATCTCTGTCCTTGGACATATTCAAAACTGAACAGCACAAGGCCTTAAGCAGCTTAATCTAACTGGACGTGCTTTAAGTGGGGTTTGGACTAGGTGACCTGCACAGGTCCATCTCAAGCCAAATGATTTCACGATTCTCATGTAAAGCTGGATTGAAAGAATGTAACCAGTCACAGATTAACATATTTGTGGAACCAAAATACACATGACTGTTAAACATAGGCCTGGTAAAACATATGGACACTGGAATAGGCCTGTGGAATATAAGACCAGGACCTTGGCAATCCTAAGTTACTCTAGATAGCTATCACTTTAGCCTGGAAGTACTGATCACCTCAGCAGCAGTTTTCTTCTCTCTAAACCAGGCAAATTGTCAGAAGAACACTGTCCTAGTAATTGTTAGGGCTTTGAAGCATTCAAATGGAACACCCCACTGGCTAAATGCAAAGGTTTATTGATGAAATCCCAGAAACAAGTTCCGCTAATTTCAGTGCCTAACAAAAGACTTTGATGGATCTAAGTAGAACCATGGGGACGGACAATCCCTGCCATATCATCAGGTACCTCAGTTTACTGTCCTGTCAGGAAGTACAACCAGTCCCAGAGATTTCAGAAGGAAGCAGAAGGACTAACTCAAAAATATGAAATAAACTGCCCACAGACTCCTTACCAAGTACAGAAATGTACAGATTGGTTTATGTGCAAAAGAAAACAGAAGGGTTAAACTGTATTATATTTTTATATTATCTAAATGTGTCTTTGAATTCTTTCTTTGTAATATTTTTTCCTTTTCTGAATGTTGTTAAGGGATTGACCTGATTTCCACTAGCTGTCTGTAAGTTTGACAGGCCAATTACATACTGAACAAAAAACCATTTATGCTTACATTTTCAAATTTGTTGCTAAATTTCTACAGTCTTCTGCTGATCTAGTAGTTCAAGACAGGATAGAAAAAAATGCTGAAATTATTTTGAACAAAAATTCACCTTCTTAATGCAATACACCAATTTTAAGACTTACATGTCTGACTAGAAATGGTGGCCTGTTCTCATTTTCTGATTTGCACTCAGCAGACCCCAGGCTCAGTCTTGACAGCTGCTGCTGATTTTCTCTGCAGAGTTCACATAAGTGGTCTCTAGTGTTAAGAGAAGGAACTTACCATTTTAAGGACCTTGTATGCCTTCCATAGCTTTCAACCCTTTTCACTGACGTCCTCCATTGTGTTAGTGAATGGTTCCTTCATTTTGGTGATGCAGATGCAAATCTTTGATTCCTTGTTCTGTTTTGGCCCTGGCAGAGAAATTCACTGTTGTACAATTACCTAAGTAAAAACAGATACAAGCCATTTGCAGCTCCCTGCAAAGACGACTAAGATTTAAGCAGAAATTAGTCCAGCAGGAACTGACCATGTGATAGCAAAATTCAGATCTTTGTATGTACAAAACGGAAGACTCTGTGATTCTGTGTTGGAGTGTGGCAAAGTCAAAACCAGAAAGAAGTCAGCATGGGCTTATATACCCTACCTCCTCCCACATTATCTCAGTTGTGTAACTTCTCATCTAGGGCTTAATCCTGAAAGATTGTTCCCTGGCTGTCACAGAGGTCAGAGAAGGATGAGTACTTCAGAAAAGCACTTGTGAGCTTAGAAAATACAGAACTTTGGTTAAAATCTTGAAATCCTGACTTCTGTGGGAGTTCATCCAAGTAAACCTTGTAAGTATTTCATGTCAAGAGAGATATGGGGAGGGAGGCGACGGGACACAAATTCAACAGCTGTTACTCAGAGTACTTTATCTGCTGTGTTTTGTTCCAGCAGGGAGGGCAGAATTTTGTCCCCACAGGATATTATCTAATAAATAACCTGTTAGATATATAGGCACTAAACAAAGCACAGAATGCACTTGTAGCACTTTCTCAGAGGATGACTAACTGGTTGCAATTAAATCTGGATCAGAGGATGCAATGATAAATAGAGAAAGGATGAATTCACTAAGCAAAAGCATACAAACAGAAAAATTTGTAAAAGCTAGCTATAAACACTGTCAGCAAAAGACAGGAGGCAGTAAAACACCATCATATCAAGAGATCACAATCTGCTCAAATCTTACCTTCAGTGGAAAGCAATGCAAGGATTATTTGTCTTTGTGGGCTTTCCCTGGAATGAACTGCTTGGTAATTACAAAATGAGAGCACCTGGGATAGCAGATAACAAACTGAGATGTGGATGGCTTTGGTTTAGTCAGTCAGATTTGCTGTTGTTACAACAAAATCTAGGACCCCTAGCATGGCCTTAAATCTTACCTACCGTTGCTGCCGAAGGTATCTAGATACAAAGGCAACAGCAAAGCTAGACTCAAATAGACTGAGTCAAAGGTTATAAAATGGTAACCAAGCCTGCATGTTACCATAAATACTTACATAATTCCTTCTTCTGTACTGAAGTGGAAGCTCTGTAATGGTTGTTCTTGTGCAGAACTATTTTTGGTGCTATTCCCTTAAAAATAACTGTTGAGGGGAAAGGATTAAATACATAATCACTGCATGTGCACCCCCCTTATAATCAGAACACTTCAAGTCCTTCATTGCAACTGCAGAATCCAAAGTGACAAAAAGAGGCATTTGAGCTAAAAAAGACTTGTGAGAAACTCATCAGCAAAGAATAGTTGTAAAGCAATTTTGCTATGAAAAGCATTAATTTGATTTTAGTCTGCTCTCTTAATAGGTATAAACTGTGCAAGAAGGGAAATATGATGCACAAGGCCAGCAAGATCAAAACATATGCTTGAGGCACTAGCACTGCCCCAGAGCATTTCCTCAGAAAGCCAGTATTGTGAAGAAAGGTGAGAAGAATCCTTTGAACTACAGAGAAGATATACAGCTCTTTACTGTTTGATTAGCAGTTCCATTTGCACACTAGTCTTCCTGGTGGATCGGGGTGGCCCAAAGGACACTTTCCAAAATGGTGTGAAAAAGGAATTCCAGTCTACCTGTCAAGCAAGGTAATGCCAGGACAAACACTGTAAAAGACACTAGTGATCTCTACTGAAAAAAAACCAAAAATCTGTTCATTTGCCTTGAACTTTGACTTGTGCATTTCTTAGCAGTTCCTCTTTCTTCTACAAGAATGACAGAGAAATCACAGCACAGTACCTTCAAACTCTATTTTCCTCTACCCTCATGCAAAGAGGAGGAGAAAACAGAAGCAGTAGCAATGAAGAAGCAAAGAAATCATTTGAGGGCAGCATCTGACTGGCCCAGATCCAGCCAGAGAAATGAGGATCTCTGTCTGGATCTGAGCTGGTATGAGGGTACCCCCAAATCACCTATTCCTTTACCAATATGTCATCACCTTCTTCGCCTTCAGTTATTTCTAAGTTTCTGTTCTAAAAATATATAGAAAAAATTCCCATATTAGGCAGAACTTTCTAACAGCTAGTTTTAATTAAGTCTAGTATTTTCTATACCTCCAATTTATGCATAACCCCCCAGCTTTTCATCTGAAATAATGGCATTCCTAGTTTGTAGAGTAATTACAATAACTTTCTGAATGAATCAAAGCAAAATTGAGTTTTCAAGGAAGGATGCTCCTCTCTATTCAAAGCCATTCTAAGCTGCAATGGACTCAGATTAACAAAATTCAATTCCATTTTTCTGCTTCTTTTGCATAATCCAATCCATAATGCAGTGAGAGGGATAAATATGCAATCACTTTAGTCTGCTATTTTTGCTTCAGGAAACAATGAACCCTAGCCAGAACAGAAACTGGAAGGATTTACAGAAGTATGAAAATGAAAGACACCCAAGAGATTAGTGAGAACAGGCAGAGTGAAAAAAACAAGGCCTGAGTATGAGAGAAAGAAGACGGACAGAAAGCTGGCATCCTCAAAGGCAACTGGTACAAAGAAACTTGAAAATCTTTTAAGCTCCTGGTCCTTTCATCTAATCTGTGGATGGAGGTACATAAAACTGAACATAAAATTTTACTATTAGGCCTTCTAACCTGCCTATGCAGAGAGATTACTCTTACTGTCTATGACTAAAAGATTTAATTGTTAGGCTAGCACATACCCACTACATCCTCTGAGGAAACATCGTATTCAAGAGTACATGAGCATCCCCCTCTGCTCAAGAAGACCAAAGGGATAGTCAAAACTCCAGTCCTCAAAAAGTTGCTACTTAAGCAACTGAATTCCTTCCTTCTTCAGACATGTATGATTAAGTACCAGTTTCAGGCAACTTACTGGGAAATGAGGAGAAGTCTTCACCAGTAATTCTTCATCCACACCAGGATATGCAGGAATCAGCTTGTGCTCTGGGAACAGAAAGTCTCGTGTATTCTCTTCATAAATTACAAGATCATCCCCTACTGAAAGAACAAAAAAACCACCCATAAAAAAGTAGCTGTCAAGGCTGTCACATGGAATTTCCATTAATAGCTGTACAATTACAACTCAGTAAATTATGAATAACCTTGACAGAATGCTGACCCTCTCATGCATAAAGATGCTGTCTGTAATAGGTGGTGGTTGGAACATTAGTGGGCCTAGGAAGAGTGGTACAGGAACAGCACACACTCAGCATGATTTAGAATTATTTGGTGTTGGAGATGTTTAAGACGGCAGCTCCTTCCTAGTATACTGTCCTCCTCTATGTCAGGGAACCTTTCAGGTCACATTCTTGAGGGCCACAGCAAACAAAACCACAGAAAAACAGCAAACCCAAACCATTTGGTTCTGTATTCATATAGAAGAAAGAACACAGCAACATCAGATTTTTTTTTGCCTGCTTGACTGAGAGAATGACTGCTTCTCCAGCAGATGGCTTATTTACTTTATCTCCAGTGCTCTGACTATGCTGCACCTGATCACTTTGTCTGAAGAGGGCAAAAGGGAGGGAAACTATTTAAATTTTTGTTAGTTTTGAAAGATTTGGCTTAGCAGAACTGCACTGGAGTTTGATGCTGTCATTGACTTTCCAACTATCACAAGTGCCCTGAAATATTTTGGGGATGGAGATGACTGCAAGGCTTGAAAGCAGACTACCTAGCTACATTGGAGAGAATGTCCAAAGCTGTGACAGACGATGTATAGAGATGGTGTATTAATGCATGTTTTACAAAGTATGTGTAATGCATGTGTTTGCATACAGCATGCTAAATCTTGGCCCAGATGACTTCTCAGTGCTTTCAGTATGACCAGGAGTCACTTCACTGGGCAAACAACTAATTGTTCTAATCAGCTGCCTGCAAGAATAGAATAAAAAATATTGATATGTGATTACAACATTCCAAAGTTTGTTCAGCAAATGTGTCATCATAAAGTGGTGTTGAAAGTCAGTCACCATGACTTTTGAAATGTATTCACTCCAGAGAGCCAGCATGTAGTAGACGAGCATCATGTAATTTGGCCATCCAACCACACAGCATGAGATCAGTGTCCTACTAACTGAGGGCATAAGTACCCACATTACAAGCAAAAAGCAGGTGCGGATCCCTCAGGGACAAGGCACAGCAATCAGCAAGTGAAAGCTTTGGCTTTAATGAAAGAGTGGTGTTACACAGTAGGAAACCCAGTACAACAACAGTAATCAAATGGGGACCTGATGCAGTGGAACCCTGCTTAGGAGTCAAGCTCAAAGGAAAACACCACAGGGGTGAATAATAAAATTTGCACTGATTAACGTATCATACATATGCAATGTTCTGTTTTACTCACTAGCAAACTCACTGATGTAACGTAGGTCCGAATTCCAAGATCTGCAGCTGGCTATCACACTGGCGCCTGTGCAAAGGTGGGTGCAGATGAGGGGGCAAGCAAACTATCCTGGATTACCGTCACAACAAGACAGAACGTGCTTGGGACTCTGCATATTCAGATGGGAAGAAATTAACTACCCCAGGTTACCGTAACAAGGCAAGATGTGCTTGGGAGTCTACATGCTCACATGGGGAAGACAAACTAACCTGGGTTACCATAACAAAGTCTTCTCGCGCCCTACATCACACTTGTCTCTAGTTCGTCTCTTCCTTCAGAACCCCATTAACTGAGTGAATGGACAAGGTCAGCACTGCTCTGTATAGGTAGCACAGCCAGAGACAGAATATACTTTCATAAGCTCCCACCACAGGAGGCAAGCTATAAAGTACACTGTCGAGCACCCGGCTTACAAACTACAGCAAGGGTTTTGACTTCCTGAAATAAGACACTAAGCTGCCCACAGTGGATACTATGCTATAAAAGCTGCTACTGCCTTTACTTGGATGGGTTCTGTGTCTTCACAGGGGCAAGGACACATGCTCACTTCTAACCAGACTAAAAACAAACCCATGCTCACTTTTAATCAGACTAAAACCAAACCCTGCAGTTTGGTGATTTCTAGACAAAACAATGTCACAAGGAAGAAAATTTTGAGAAAAAGTTAATAATGAGAGTAACACTTTTGATCCTATTCAAAGTTTTGTCTTTTCTAGCCACATTGCTTGGAAGGACTGTCTTTCTAATGGATCCCAGCTTTACAATCACCAGGAAAAAGTCTTTTGTGAGCTTTTGACACTACAGGAAGCAAGCAAATGGTCAGGTTTACCATATGAGGTCTGGCAGGCACTGGTTCCTCTCATGAGGAATATACTTTGGTTTTCTGAATAATTTTTTGATTTAGAAAGTTGAAAGAGGACAGTATGTCCCACTGCACAAAAAGTAACCAAAATCTGTAGGCTGCATATTTTTGCAGAGCCAAAAAAAAGGGGGG
>NW_009258781.1:31573-36360 GCF_000687185.1 Egretta garzetta | reverse complement strand
GGGGGGAACACCTGAGGTTTGAGTCATTAAAGACATGTAGGTACTATACCCAATAAAGAACAGGTGTTCTACAGGGCCAGAATATGCTGAGGAGGCTATTAAATCCTTCAGTACTTTTTAAAAACAGTCTTATCCTTGTTAAGAATTACCACTGAACAGTCTTTTCTGTCCTAAAATGCACAGTGAAAATCTGCTATGCCCAGGGGACAAACAAGCATTGTATAGGACACCTAGCTACATGACAGCATGATACCCACAAAGCTTGCATGAAAGTAATCATATGAGAAGATGAGCACTGTCTGGCCTAACACAGATCACATTTTTTTCAGCCTTGTTTAGGCTTTTATCAAGAGATGGTAACAGATCTCTCATTTGAATCTTTGCATCTCCTTTTTCAAGTATCACTGAATGTTTCTGAACCTGGAATGACATCACAAATAACCCTTTATTATATTGGCAACCCTTAAAAGCAAAAAGCAAAGAAAGGGAAGGATGAATATCTGAAGCAAAGCATTTGAAAAATAAATGCAAGATGTTCAAGCAGCATTTATTACACAGGGAGCATAAAGTATATTTTGAATTTGCTGCAATAGAACCAGTTTTAACAAATTGCCTGCAGTTTTAGAATATGTACTAACACCCCATAATCAGTGGCCTTAACAACAGCACTCATCTGCCACCCAGTGTCCATTTGCCTTTTTTCCCCATCTTATGAAAACACACAATATGAAGTCTGTAGAAGACCAACAGTACTATCTGCCAGGCTGAACTTCACATTATTATTACTGCTCTATTTGAATATTACTAGCAAACTAGACTACTATTAGAAATAAGAAAATCAGGGTAAAGAAACTAAAGCAACATGAGTGATCCTAACAAATTAATTATTCAACGAGTCTAGTCAGAAGAGGGATTTTATTCTCCTCGAGCGTGTACCCAAGAATATATGGCAAGTGATGGAGTAGAAGGAAATAGCATTGAAGGAAGTCCTGAAATTTATGAGTGAGAGAAAGCTGGGGGGCATGGCATAAAACTAACCCCTACTAATATCCTTTCCAGTCTCAAATTAACTAGCATGTGGAAAAACATTTAGTTGCCTATTACCTGAAGACACAAGCTGAGTTAATTCAAACTTCATTACATTACCTTGGAGATGAAACATAAGTTACAGCAGTGTGGCTGAATTATTAGAATAGATTTACTTTTTACTCCTGGGTCACTAATCAAAAACTAACCTTAGAGGAAGGGATGAAGGAAGGACGGCAAAGGAAACAGAAGAGCGAACAAAAGATACATGAGGAAGAAGATAGATGTAGAACTAGTCCATTGTAATTGACAATATTGTACTTTGATTCCTGGAATATTTATTCTAGTATTATTAATATTAGAATAGGAACACACAGGAAAGAAATAGCATCAGAAGTAGTTGACACATGATGGATTAATAGGACAGCGGGACAGTCAGTGGCTTCTGGGTTGACCTTCTGTTGACTTTACAGGAGTGGTTTGCTCCAGAAGAACAAAAACCTGAGATATAGCAAGGATGCTAACTGAACTAAAGCTAAGGGATGAAAACTTTTAAAATTAATACAACACCTGCTCCTGTAGGTATGACTGAAAAAGTCTGGCCAAAGGTTACTTGCAAGGGTGAAACAGACTGTAGATGGACCATTGTTATAAATAATTTTTTTTGCCTCCTTCCCCCCTCCCCACCCCTCTACAAACAGTAAATAGGATTTTGGCTTTTAAAAGACTGTCTAGTCATTAAATTCATGACTTGTCACAGACTTCAAAATAAAGAATTGCTGATGGAAAAAATAAAAACCAGACCTGTCAGGTTAGCACAGTGTTAGATTAGGTGTTGGAACACAGCCTGGCCTAAGAACAGAAAAATCATGTAATCGACTCAAGGGGAGGTAGTAGAGGCTGATACTCAAATGGCTCAATTCAGAGCAACGTATAAGGGGAACAATGTGTACCAGATAACAAACTTTAGAGAGACAGTCAGACAAGCAGACAGACAGACAATGTGAATACGTGGACCTACTTCATCATTTTTAGTTATTCAACTATTCAAGCATTTTAAAAATCATACTTACTTTTGAGCATTTCAGTTACTGCAGCAGGATCCACGGCACTTTCAAACACCTTCAGGAAAACAGTAAGAAGTAAACAAAATCATTATAACACCAATTTAACAATCTAGCATTCATAGGAACAATTTAATACCTATTCAAAATAATTCCCCTATTTTTTGTCAAGCTGCCTTTAAGGAAAATCAAACTTAACTAATATTATATATCTATGTTTGTGTATTTTAAGATGCCATTTACATTTTTAAAGTTACACGATATTTTGGAAAAAATGCTTTAAAGCTGAAATTGCATATTCATTTGTAGGAAACATTATCATGCTTACTGTGCAATTCTATGAACTGTAAAACAGCAGAACCACAATTACAATTAGGAAATTTATGTTTGGGAAATGCTTGAATTCCTGGCCAATCCTATAGGACACATACCAAAAGAAAAAATTAAAAGCCCTAATTTGAAGCACCTTAAAGCATAGGTAAATTTCCACAGGGATTATAGACAAATGAGAAGGTGTGAGGAAGTTTTCCTGTTTCTATGTATTATGTAAAGATTGTCCGAATATCTTACAAAAATAAAATTAAGATACCATCTATGAAACGTCTTTCAAGAAACAAATCCAAATGCATTTGTCTGTATTTAGCTCTGCTCTATTTTACTACAATGAATTATGTCTTATTCAAAGATACTCTTCTTACGCTTTGGCATGAAATTCTGTCCCCTTTGAAGTAAATGGAAACTTTACCACTGATTTTATCTGGGCATCCACGCTGGACATCCCACCTATGTAACAAAGCTGCCCTCAGCTGCATCCCACTTATTTTAACAGTATTTGCTGGTTTTTTTTGTTTCTTTCGAATGTGCCAACATCCTCCTTCTTACTATGTCAGTGTTTTCAGACAATATTCTAAGCAATATTTTTTTGAAAGGGCTGTGTAAAGTCATTTTTTCCCTAAGAAAATGTATTGCTTCATGCTAGTTAACACCTACTAACGAGGGTCACAGGCACAAAATCACAGTACTGTGAGGTAGGATAAAAGATGAACCTATCTAACAACATCTGCTTCATGATAATTACTTTAATGTTCCTCCTGTGACTAGGTAAATGTACAGAAAACTACTCTTCTATAGAAGTCTGTTATATTACCCACTTCTGGTCAGAATGTGGCTACGGGCTTTTATTGCAGGAGACTGAAGACTAGTTCAGAGTTGCGTCCCCCTTGAGACAGGGTGAAGACCCTAATGGAAATTTTACTTTGTAGCTTTCAGATGTATTAACTGTGTAGCTTTTCACTTGTGTCAATAATAACCACAAGGGAAAAGTGAAATTAATCATGTGGCTCAAGGAAAGGCCTCTTGTGGGTCAGATGCAAAGAATTTTAGAGAAACAGACAGCTGGAGTGGTTTGAAAAAGAATGAAGAAGAGTCTGAAATAAATAGGTGAGAAAGATAATGTTCCTCTAACTTCGTCTAGTCCTCTTTTGCAATGGCTTCAGCATGGGTTTGCTTGTCAATGGACATAGCCATTCTGTCTCACACCATTTTTTAAAAGCAATTTGCAAACACAAAATACCCTTCACCAGAACCATAACCAATGAGCATAGAGTACAGGAAAAACACACCGAAGACTCCTGTTCTCACTCGTTCCGGATGTTAGTATGGCATGTAAAATGGCAGCAAAACCATTTGTCTATCATTTATTTGGATCTTCATTTACGTCACATGTCTGTTGTAACGACAAAAATCTTGAATAGATGACAGACACAGAAGAATTGGGGTATCGTATTGCTTCCAGAACAATCGTATCTGAAACAGAATAAATTCAGCTGCCCTCATATGCACTGTTGCCATTACTGAGATTAGCTAAAAACCGTCCATGTGAGAGACGACCTCTCCAAACCACCGCTGTCAAAGCTCCAGACCATAAAATCTTAAAGAAATGTTAAAATCTATTCCATTCGAGGAATGGGCCTAATACTTCATCTTGTTATGTTGAAATACATGTGAAACAAGAATAACCTTTCAGTTGTAAAGAAAAATAAGATTATGAGTGAATTACAGCTTGTACAAGGCTCGAGACATTAGACTTGCCAGCCCACGGCATCTAAGTGAAAGTCACCTTTTCAAAGCATGTCCTTCTCATGAAACGAGAGGGAAAACAGGAGGAAGGCATTCTGTCTCTTTGCGTTGACTCAAGAGGCACACACTGAGAAAAATGTCACATTCCTCAAGCAGAAACACACCAGGACATGTAGCCTTAGGAAAGAAAAAAATATGCTCACGAGACTCCTTAGTCCAGTCTCACACATACGCATCCATCCATGTCTGCAGAGCTCTATCTCAGAAGGGACTCAGTAGGCCCTTGGCTTTACTACTGATAATCTCGAAAGGGTGCCGGATTACGATCTACCCTTGGGACCTCTCTCATTATGTATATTGGATTTATTTTATCAGATCATGTAACAGGGACTGATTTCACAGACCTTGGTGTTACACAGAGCAGAAACATTTGATATGTAAAAGGAAACAAACAAGTGAAAACTACCCCCTTTTTTTTTTTCTAACATCTGATGAGAAGACCCGTTATGAGCAACGTATTAGAACTACCCATTTGCCCAGCAGCAGTAATCCCCTTCATTGAATAAACACCGCACAGCAAGGAAAAAGCCGCATTTAGTCTAACCTTTTCCTCGCACA
>NW_009258781.1:31151-31552 GCF_000687185.1 Egretta garzetta | reverse complement strand
TATGCCCGCAAACCCCAAAAAACCAGGCAGCACCTCCTGTTTGGAGGAAGAAGAGCTGAAAAACCCACGGATGAGAAACTAGGGCTACAACGAGGGCACGTTTTAATCTCCGCAGGGGTACTGTCACTGCACGGGTAGACCCCATTTTACATTAACTTCCCTTCCCAGAGGAGAACCAAGCTGTTAAAAAGCCAAACGGCTTCCCAGGAGCCCTCAGAACGGGAGGTGCGGTAAGAGATGCGCAAACACAAATACCCAAAGCGAGCGTACGTCTATCCGTACCGCGCACAGGCACGCGCGTGCACAGCCGGCGTGCGGGTGCACATCTGTTGGCAGAGGAGTCGTTTTGCTGTACGGTGCGGCCCCCCGGGGGCCCGGAACAGCCACGGTGACGAGTCTCT
>NW_009258781.1:8007-30080 GCF_000687185.1 Egretta garzetta | reverse complement strand
GCTGCCGCCGGGGGGGGAGGTCTGGCGTCTGCTACCACCCGTGAGTAGCAGTTCCACGCCTGACAAGTGATGTGGAGCTGGGCTGAAGTTATCCCAGCATCCTTGTGTCTGAGCCACAGACGCGGGAGGGGTGTGTGCCTCTGTTGGCTAGGGCAAGTCGGCGTTTCATGAATATGTTGTCAGGAATTCTGCGCGTCCTTGCGGGAGGCTGCCAGTGCATCGGTTTTCCCCAACAATGAAATTTTCATCTTGTTACAAAGAAAGTAAAAATGCTGCAATTCGCGAACAAAGTTGGCGCAAGAACTTTGGCATACCTGCATTAAAGTTTCCTTCAAGTCATTGTTCACAACTGGTGATGTCCTTCGTGTCCCTCTGCCAGAGGTTATCAGCACCGCAGACTTCATGATGTGGCACTGGAAGGCTGAGGAACAAATGCATGTGCTTGTTTTTTTCCCCACTCTTGGTGGGAAGGCACGGTGTATGCATTAGAGGATAATTTCTTAAGTTACTGAGTGTGAATTCCCAGTGCACACCTCGAAGTAATATAAGCACTGTTGCTTAAGAGGTCACTTTTCCCTCCCAGCTATGGGTGGTGACCTCCTCAATAGATGTGACCAAAAGGAGCATATGCTTGTGCTGGGCCTCAGCCACTTCATAACTTAAATTCCACTTTCACTGTTGGTTCAAGGGACGGTGTTGGCCATCTGTTGGGTACTAATCCATACTGGAATGCAGGCAGCAGCAGTTACTTTGCTGTTCTGATCTGACATCAAAAAAAAGTGGTACTTTCTTCTCGGAAGTACATATTCAGAGTGTTCTTGCACTTGGGTGTTGCTAGCATTGCAGCGCAAAGATAGCCAGAGGGGTTTCAGCTGTGTCAAAAGTATTTTTACAGTCTGGAGGCTATTACTGCTATCAGTATGTGATCCACGATTTTGCAGCTGCACTTAACGTAGTTTAAACAGCTTCAATTGGAAATCTCTTTCTAAAAACCAGCTAGCTATATAATACCGTGCTTCAGCACTCCTGTGAATGTAACACGGCATATCTAAGGTGCCTTCCAGGTGCATTATCTCTGGGATTTAGGCCTCTCTGCTCCTGTACAAACTGTAAACTGTCAATTTTCCCCTCCATAAACAGCATGTCTGGTTTTCCTCACAGACATACAGCCAAGGGATTGAATTAGCCTGCCAAAAAGAAAGAGAGTTTGTGAAGCACTCTGTAGAATGCACGTGGAACCTAGCAGAAGCCCAGCAAAAACTTGGTAGCTTAGCACTGCATAATTCAGAATCCTGCGATCAAGAATCTGCTCAAGCAAAGGCTGAAGCTGCAGAGTTGAGATGGAGAGAGGAAGAGTGGAGAAGAAAAGAAGAAGCACTAAACCAGAGGGAAAGACAGAATCTATGGAACACGGATCCTGTTAGTAAGGAGGTATTTAATAAGGTATGACCCGTATCTGTGTGTATGAAAAGAAGTGTTAGCCTCTTTTATTGTCATTCCACTTGTTACTAGTCTTCAGTGTCTTGTGTGTCCAGTACAGCACAAAAACAAAGTGTGTGTTAAAGCGGGTTTGTTTTTTTTTTTCCTTACTT
The DNA here is from genome assembly GCF_000687185.1 of Egretta garzetta. Taxonomy (NCBI): domain Eukaryota; kingdom Metazoa; phylum Chordata; class Aves; order Pelecaniformes; family Ardeidae; genus Egretta; species Egretta garzetta. The sequence continues at coordinate 28,488 of NW_009258781.1, read as the reverse complement.
TGCTTCATGAAGAAGAGCAAGCTGCGCTCATATTACAAATCTGGATGACATTTCTCTACGGGAAGTGCAGATCAGAACTTGTGTGTGTCATCTAGGTATTAGATATGAGCTAGCAATGTGCACTCACAGCCCAGAAGGCCAACCGTATCCTGGGCTGCATCAAAAGCAGTGGGGCCGGCAGATTGAGGGAGGTGATTCTGCCCCTCTGCTCCACTCTGGTGAGACCCCCACCTGGAGCACTGCGTCCAGCTCTGGGGTCCTCAGCACAGGAAAGACATGGACCTGTTGGAGTGGGTCCAGAGGAAGCCACAAAAATGATCTGAGTGCTGGAGTACCTCTCCTGTGAGGACAGGCTGAGAGAGTTGGGGTTGCTCACCCTGGAGAAGAGAAGGTGCTGAGGAGCCCTTATTGACTTTACTGCAGCCTTTCAATACATAAATGGGACTTATAAGAAAGATGGAGATTTTTTTACCGTGGCCTGTAGTGATAGAACAAGGGACAACAGTTTTAAACTGAAAGAGGGTAGGTTTAGCTTGGATATAAGGAAGAAATTTTTTACTGTGAGGGTGATGAGACACTGGAACAGATTGCCCAGAGAAGTTGTGGATGCCCCATACCTGGAAGCAATAGTGGTCCGGTTGGATGGGGCTGTGAGCAACCTGATGTAGTGTAAGATGTCCCCACCCATGGCAGGGAGAGGTGGAACTACATGATCTTTAACATCCCTTCAAACCCAAACCACTCTATGATTCTCTGTAGTACAAGTGTTGCCAAACGTGCTGGACAATAGTTTCTTCACATGAAGAGTGTGCTTCTCTGCTGTGCCAAATTCTTAAAATGTGAAACTCTTAGTTTGCCTCTTACAATGACTACCGTGATACAGATTATTTAGCACAAACTTTTTAATAGTAGAACCTCAGCTTCGATGTCACAATTTAATGTGAACAACTAGCGCATCTCCAAATTTCACTGACTTAGCGACATCCAGGCTGCAATGTACATGATTCTCATTGTTGACAGAGCAGTAATTTCCTACCTGAGGACAGAACTTTCTCACGAGTTCTTTGGTCAGTAGACTATAGTCAGACTTTTTAAGTCTATTATTAGGTAATGCACTTTTTTTAAAGAAAACCTCAAATATATGACATGACTCTAAAGTTAGAACATAGCTCTTTAAATAGTAACATGCTAAAATACAATACTCCTATATATCATAAAAAGGTATGTCTGGAGTTTCTGTCACAGCGCAATTTTTCTCTTCCTCAGAGTTTTATTAATCAAAAAAGGAAAGAAATAGAAGATGAAAACGTGTCTGAACCACTTATGCAAAAACATGAACAGAAGATTAGACACTTTGGTGAGTGTGCTTTTTCCAACATTTTGCAATTCAAACTTACACAGTTTGTGTGGGTTTGCTCCTTATTCTACAGAATGAAGGCCTAACAAATTAAAGACCTGGCTAACGGACTGTTCAGCTTTATTTTATCAGGACAGATAATAATTTCAAAGCAAAATAAGGTGTAAACTGTAGAAGCTTGTTAGTTCCTGTGACCAATAAGAACTTAGTTTAAAAAAAAACAAAACCTAATACTCGAAGGGGCTTAAGCTGTAAAAACTGAAGTTCTAGCAACTTATTCTGCTGTTTGGTGGGAAAAGCCAGGGGCATTCATGGAAATATAAGTTGTGTATATAAAAATGCATGGGGTTTTCCATAGCTGTCTTCTCTTATTAATACATGTTTTTCTGGTGGCTATTAAGCCATGTGTGCATGGAATTGTGTGTTTCTTAAAATTGTATTTAATCATCCACTAGGTGTCACCTTACCTCTGTCATAACTGTTGAACGCAATTAAAAACAAAACTGATCTTGTAAAGTAATCTGAAATTTTGATCGTTCTTTGGAGTGCTTTCTATTCTTGGTTACAGGCTGAATTCAGACTACAGTATAGTATAGCCATATTTGGAATTTCAGAACAATCAAGAACAGGACTGAGCAAAATTCCATTCTTTGTACAAACTCATTTTGATTGAGCTGTTTGGCTTCTAAAGGATCCTAAACTGTTTCAAAGAAAGGGTTTCTAGCCCTGTTAGCCTTAGCAAGCCTTGCAAGTACCAAGCTGAGGCACAACACTGTCAGAGTATGCAAATAGCAGTGATAGGCACAGGTCCTCTGAAATATCTTAACTGTTTAGTGTAATGATAGCAGGAATCAGAAGACACCTCCCCTGCTGTGCGTTTCATCAGAAAAAAAACACGGCTTTCTTGCAGGCTTCCTAGCTAAGAGTTGGGCAAAATTACTTCATTGTCTAAATTCGGGTTAAGCTGTTACAGAAACAAACCTTATTACAGAAGGTCATCAGTTTTTTTTCTTACTTCCTGATTTCAAAGCCATGTTGTTATTTTAATTCAAAATATGTAAGTCCATCGTAAAAAGGGATAGTACATTAGCGCTCTTTCAAGTTTCTTGCGTTGTGCTAGCTGCTGCTGAGGGGCAGTGTGGACTTCACCTATGATATTGCACAAGTCCTGTTTCTGGATCCTGCTCTGGCTTCCAAGCAATGAAGAACTTAAGCAGAATAGCTCTCTTGAAAACAGCCAAAAGAACTATTAGCCATTACTGTCTCTTTAGCATTTGTTTGCTAGAATTAAGATTAGCTTAGGTCATTAGCACTGAATTATCTTTAGCCCAGTTATAATTATACACCGATAGACGGGTAAAGCTGTACATCTGGTACCTGTTGCCAGTAATGACTTGGCTGTCAGTGGTACATGAAGGACAATTTTAAGAAGTGGTCTGAGTATTGAGTTCTGATTTTTAAACTCAGCTGCTTACATGAAGGTAGCTTCATGGTATTATGATTCAATCTTCTGGTTAACTTTCCACTACTAATGTAGCTTTGCTTTTTGAGATCAACCTGTTCCTCTAAACTCAAATTTCCTAAAAACCTAGCACACAATGTGTTAGAAGACTTTAATTTTTGACAGATTACACATTCTTTTCTTTGCATTCTTATTTGCGAACATTTAGAGGATTTGTCTGTTAGAATCACTGAATGTAAATGTCTATCCATAAACTTTTTAAACTATTAGATGATATAACTGTATCTACACCACTTCGTTAGTGTGTGTGAGGACTAATTACAAATAACTTAGCAATGATGGTAGAGATGCATTAAAATGTGGGAAATTCTGACTATTAAAATCCACTTTTAGTATCTTCAAACTCTGATTATACCTTCTGGTAATGCTCTTTCAGCATTGGTTAGGTGTATAAATAAAACCCCCAAATCTAGCTGCATGCTGTCATTTTGAGGTTAGTGAATTGCAAAGGTGTTACATGTACTGGGGTATCAATGCAAGTAACTTCCTTGCTGCATTAAATCATTTATCCATTTAGAATATCTTAACTATGTTTCCCTTATTAGGTATGCTGAGCAGATGGGATGATAGTCAGAGATTTTTGTCTGATCACCCATATCTTGTATGTGAAGAAACATCTAGATATCTCATGTTGTGGTGTTTTCATCTAGAAGCTGAACAGGTACAAAGAAGATGTTTAAATTGTTTGCAAGTATACAGTTTCCCACTTGCACTATAGAAAAGTTGACCAACTTCATTAGCTGTTTAACTGTTCTTCCCACCCTCTCTCTAATTTATTGGAAGAAAAACTCTGTAGTGCATTGTCACATAGATGTCTAGTTGTAGCTAATTATCAGTCCCCTTGCTTCTGTGAACACCATCTCATCTGTTTAGGAACTACAACAAAAGTAAATTGTGCTGAATTTTAGAAACATAATCACAGGAAATATTTTTTAAATGTAACTTGGGGGTTTTTTTGGGGTTTGTTTTTTTTCTTTCTTTCCAGAAAAGAGCTCTGATGGAGCAAGTAGCACACCAAGCAGTTGTAATGCAGTTTATTATAGAAATTGCCAGAAGCTGCAATGTGGATCCAAGAGGCTGTTTTCGTCTCTTTTTCCAAAAAGCCAAAGTAAGTCCACTTGGGTAACGATGGGAGAAACTCCTGATGCTGTACAAGGGACCAGTGTTTTAGAGAAGGTTTCTTCCTAATCATAAAAGGCCAAGTGTTTTATTGACTGACTTAGGTTTATGGGAAAGGGTTTTGCTAGCAATTCTTCTCTAGACAGAATATTCTGGTGTAATTCCAATTCTGAAAATGAAAGTTTAGTGGATTTTGCTTATCCCACAGGGAAAGCAAGATACAACAGGGAGACAGCAGGGGTGTTATAGACAAGTAATAACTAAGTAACAACAGTAAAAATAGACCAGTTTAAGGACTGATTTTGCTAATTACACCCGTGTTTTCACAGTGTACCCGTGTATTGTTACAACTTTCCATTTCATCTGCAGTTCATAGTCGGGCCCAAAATAGCGTTCCTTTCTCATTACTGAAATAGAGCAATCCAGAGCTATGCAGGAGAAATGCGGGAAGACTGAAACCGTGGTTTGCTGTAGACTGTATTCAGTTATTCAAGACACTGATGGATCTCAGTATTGCCTAAATGAGGAGTTCAGTTGAAGTGCGAGTCAACTTGTGCTTTACTTTTGACCAGAGTGCTACAAGCACATTTTTCTAAGGGTACTGGCTTCTGAGTTGGAATAAAGGGGAGGCTGAAATTAGAACTATTTTTACATGTCCTTAGATAAATCAATTAGTTTGCTTCCACATATAAATACTACAGATTGTCTTAAAAAGAAATGTACTTGAAATTTCATTTTAAATTGACTTTTATTATTATTCTTGAATTGTTCAGGGTTATTATTCCCCAAAGGGTATAACCTGTATTACTGAGTGGTTTTTTTCAGCACTGTGTATGCTTACAACTCAAAAGTAAATCTGGCTGAAGTGCAAACATTTCGTTTTTCTCTTTGCAGACAGGAGAAGGCTATTTTGAGGCTTTTAAAAATGAGCTTGAGGCATTCAAGACAAGAGTAAGAATCTGGTCACAATCACATGGCTTTCAGACTATGTTACTACATGATCTCAGTGTCAATCCTGGTCTTCTAGGAGAGCTGACATCTTTTTCACAGGTAGGTTTATTATTTCTAGAAATTATTTTAACTAAAGTAGGATTAGGTCCTGCCTTCAGAAGCTGTACCTTTCTGAAATATAAAGAGAATTATTCCTAGAACTGCTAGTCCTCAGGATATAACATGCAGTTTTATCGATATGCAAGGCATATATGGCCTTTCTTTTTACTTGCTGGAATTCAAAAAGCATTAGCATAAAGTCAAAAGCATATGTTAGTTCAGTGCCCTTACGTTTTCATGCTTAAAATGCACACTGCAACACAAAACTGATCAGATGCTAGAATTGTATTCACAGTCCTCACCACAAGCAGTGAAATGAGCTTTCAGTGTAAAATGACTAATCCTATTCATTCAGGTAAGTCAAGCCTACAAAAGTCTCCTGTTGTGATAAAGGAAACTGAGGGTACTTAGGTCTTTTGTTACAGTAGTAGTGATGGCCATGTGCTGGAATGAGGAAGCAACTTAAAAGACTGTAAAAAATTACGTATTAAGGAAGGAGTCACAATTGAAACTACTTGAAATAATTTGATTAAAGTACCTCTCAAGTAAGATCCAAGAGCTGAATTTTAAGTAAATGTGCAGTCAAGTGCTAGAAATACTGAGACCACAAACAAGCTATGCCAGCAAATCTAAAGAATTCTTGACACAGTGAGATAGTATTGCTTGATGAATTTTTCAGAGTTTATTTCCTTACTATTGCAAATTTGCCTCATCTTAAGATGGACAACACTGAGTCCAACTTAGGCTAAAATCTGTTTCTCTCTCTCCCCCTGCCTCCATATATACAATTACGGAGAATTAAGCTGCCAATTTTTCATCTGTTGCAGAACACAGCTGATCTACAAGGTTCCATAAACACAGATGTCTGCAGTTTAAACTCTGTGATACAAAGAGATGAAGATGAATCCAAAATGATGGACACAGTATAATACTCTTAAGACTGAGGCCAACTACTTTTTTTTTTTTTTTTTTCTTCTTACTTCCTCTGCTCACCCCCACCCCAGCCCCCCAAAGAAACAAACATGGCTATTTTCTTGACACTTATTTTTCTGGGTACTGCACTTTATTTTTGGTGTCAGATTTTTGTTGTTGTTGTGGTTTGGTTTTAGGGGGGAAGGGATTTTGAGAGGTGGGTAATTCAGAAAAAAACTTGTAATATTGTTTGAAAATGTGCTGCTAGGTTTTTGGTTGTCCTTGAAGAGCAGGGTTCTCATATTGCCGAATGTGAAACTGGATGTGTTTTCTGCTACTAACCTTGCCTTTCATTACTTTAGAAATTAAAGTATGAAAAAAAAAATCTGCACAAATACAATGTTTACAAGAAGCAGTAGATTCTTGGTAGAATCTGCTATTGTCTTACTACAGATGTGGACATGTTTTACTCTATGAATCGTGGAGATCACAACTGTATTCATGCTACCTTGCTGACATTATAAGCTCTCAAATTTGATTATCACTAATAGCAATAAATCAATATCTGGTATCAGTATTTCAGATCTGAATGGGTTAGATTAAAACAGTGGCTATCTACCTCTAATAAGGGGATTTAAATGTTACATTGTGCTTTCATTAAACATTACTTGGTTTTGTCCTAAAATGTAAGCAACGCTTGTCTACATATGAGTGCTCGGTTATATCATTTCTGAGTCTTGACTCTCTTCTTGTTCATAAGGCTAACTTCAGATTATTTTTTTTTAAACCAAGTCCCATTATGGGGAGAATTTAGGGGAGGGGATGGAGGGGACTTGAGGTACAAGGGTTAGGCTAAGACTTAAGTTTAAACAAAAAGCTTTGTCACAGCTTGTATAGGGTGAGGTGTCATGTAGGGTTTGAAAGGTATGCCATATGCTAGTAAACTAATGTGGGTTTCTGACTTTGCCAACTCAAAAAAATTAAAGTGGAAAACCATTAAAAGCTTCCTGTTTGAGGAGCTGGAAATCCCAACACTATTTCTAGACAAGGCCTTCCACAGAACCTCTGCAATCCAAAGTTCTACCTTGCTGTTCTAACTTGCTGCTATTCCAGCAGTTCTGTCTATAAAAATGTATACTGTAGTTGGAAGACAGCTCATGTCTCAAATAATGGTATCAGTACCCACTCTTGGTCCTTTATTGTTCTGATGTTGTGTAAGATCTGGAAGGTATCTAGATTTCCATAGTTCAATGAACAGAGCCTACCTGCAGTTGCTAATTCATACAAAAGCTGTGCTGAGATCCAGTAATTTTCAGCTTCAGCTATAGCAGAGATAGAGAAAGTCTTAAGTCTGCAGTATATACATGTATACATAGTACATATTAGTACAAAAGCAGTAGCAAAAGTAGGAACTCCAGATCCACTGATAGAAGTAGCTTTTCACGTGCATTGTATTCTCAAGCAGTTCTTTTACATGCAGACAGAGGATAAAGCAGCAAGCAGCAGCTCTGCCCCAGATGCAAATTAGAGATAACCAGCTTCAGTAGTAGTAGTAATTTTTTTTTTATTTTTTTTTTTACAAATACTCCAGAGAGGATAAGTAAACACTGCCTCCTCCTTAATAATTAATTCATTATTAAGGAAAAATAACTTCAGGGAGTTTTTTAACTGCATGTTATGCACAAAGGTAGTAAGGGCAGTGTAGCACAGTGACTTGCAATTGCTACCACTGGCAGTAGAGCCACATTGATCTAGCAATCTGTGATATACTGAAAGTTATTTTTAAAGTTTCTAGGGGCTAAAATTGAATGGGCTGGGAATAAGTGTCAAATCATAAGGAGATTCCCTCCCCCTTCTTCTGGCTAACTGAAACTTATGTTGGCTGGCAAAAAAACAAGCATAGCTGCTTTTTATCAAGATCAAAATGCATAAATAGAAGTAAGCAGCGCATCAGGGTTTCTCACTGTAATGTGGCAGCTACTGTTTTCTAACAGTGACTTTTTTAACAAAGTGCATCTCTAAACTCACTCAGTCTACAGCATCCATGTCGACTTTGTGAAGATGAAAGTACAAGTGGTCAGCCTTTGGCAAGCTTCCTTTAAAATGTAAGGAAAGCTGCTTGCAGTGATAACTGTTGCACATACTGTTCATTTATAGTAATAGGAAGGCTTTACAAATTCTACAATGACCATCTTTCTTAGACTCAAATGTGTCTTGGTAATGCTAAAACTAGACGTGCAAGCATAGACCAAAGTATGTCAGCACCACCGTGGTGTAGTTGTTTACAAACAGTCACTGCAAATGGAGATTGGGACCTGCATTAGTAGGACACAGCTACTTCAGATGTTGCCTAAACAGAGCAGTTTGTTCCTCAGGTTTTGCTGACTCTTCTTGAAACCTTCAATCTGGTCAGCATAAAAAAAGGACTAGGAGAGTTCACTGAAAAACAGCCATGTGTGCATTACCTGGGCTGTTAAAAAGTGTGGCCTGTGGAGGTTTGTAGCTCTAGTTATCTAGTGAATAAATAAATACAAGAGCAGGTCAGAGACATGAATTAGTAGTATGAACTCATGAAAACCAGTCCAATTGCTACCATAGAACTTGCTACAGTAACGTGACAAAGTTAATAATTTCACCACTGGAAATCCTGGCGTTGGCATCAATGAGCAGTTGTTTTTTCAAATACAGTAGAAAAGACACATTCTCTAGTCAAGATCATCTAACTACAGGCTTACCAGGTTACACTTAATCTGCTCAGTATCTGCTGTATTTTTACTAATAAAGTCTTCCAGAGCTGCACAAGGACAGAGGCTTTACTGAATGTAAAACATAACACATCACTGAAACTCCATGTCTCATGCCTGCAAGATAGCTGCTCTGAAGGCAGAAATATAAACACAGTAATAAGGCCAATCATCCAGGGAAGTGTTAAGGGTAACTTAAGCCCAGCAAAATCACCTAACATCTGTGCAAGCAAAGCTAAAAGAAGGTGACTGTCTTCCATGAGATCAACCTATATGGATGCCAGTTCTGGTCTGAAATGGCTGTTTACAGAATGGTGGCCATGGTTCCCCACAGCTTCTGGCTGGCCCCAACTATCACACATTCAAGAAACATGCTTTCATGTCCTTATTGTTGCTTTGCACTACATTTCATGACTGAGTAAAATGTGCTTTGTAATTAAGCTGTATTCTGAAATGTGTTTCCTTCACCAGTCAGTATTTGGAAACAGAAGTATTTTCTGAATAAGAGACACAAGAGTAGCTGCTTTTGTTAAAGTCAGTTACTATATTATAAAAATTAGGTATATTTAATATAAAAAATACAGCATTAAAGTGAGAACCACAGGCAACAAAGTTTTCTCATACTGTAAGTTAAGGACAACATTAGACTTTAATTATTGATCAGTCTGTTAAGACTACTTAGAGAAATCCTTGATTGCTGAATCTCATGTAATAAAGTGTGAGCTATGACAGATGAGCAGAAGTTAGACCTATTTTCACCTGGGAGTGGCAGCATCTTTCTGGCTCACATCTGGCAACTTGGTTTGGAGGAAAGCATAGATATGTGGCCAGATCTTATTAGTTTCTGTTCCAGAGAAGGATTTCAATAACCCTTTTTCCCTAAGGAAGAAAAAGAAGAAGGCATTACAGAAGTCAAATTGTGTAAATGTTCCAGGACCTCCACCTCACTTTAAGATTGCTCTGGGAGGAGTGCACGAATATGCATATGATTTAACACCAAGAACAGCCATAACATTGGGAATGCAGGCTGGACATGCACTACTCTGTTCCTCAAACAGTGAGCTATTGACCACATCAGTTCATAAAACTGACCGCTGTCCACAGCATACTTAATAACAAACTACAAAGGGTAAAAATAAGAAGCAGCGATGCAGTCATACAGCACATGCTATACAGCAGTCACCCAAATAACTGTGACTAACCCAGTTGACTGACCCTGGAGTTACACCTCAAGGATCAAAGAAGGTGCATTAGAACAAGCAAGTGAACCAGGCACAATCAAGTTGCTCTGAATTAGTCCTAGTAACTAGTTTTATCTATAAAGTGTGATGTTACCAGTAATAATAATAGCTTAGGCCTCTGTCTTACTGGGGCGATTTGAGGCATTTTTCACTTCAGAAAGCTACCAAAGTCAGGGAAATAATTGTCAATCCAGAAGAATGTAACCACCCCAAAGATGGAGCTTCTAGTCTTCTGCTCAACAGTTTTGTTAGAGTGTAATGAAGGGTGGTGGATATGGAGACAGAGGAAAGACAGTCACTTCAGGTTGTTGTCAAAGAGTCTGACTTATTTGTCTAGGCGAGGTAAGACTACAAAGTGACCTACTACATGGTGACCTACTATTATATGGATATTAGCAATGTGATATTTGCAGCTTTACATGAACAGAAACTTGGTGTACGATTTTGGCTCTTAAAGGAGCTAAGAATTTATTATCATTCCATAGTGCAAATGGCAGTATTCCCAAACAGCTACTTATTCTCAAAGAGTCTTGCTAGCTGTGCCTGTCACAGTCCTGTTCTTGGAACAGCCACTTTTAAATCCTCATTAACAGTTCTTTTTATTTGTATATCGGTTCTTAACCCCTTGCCCTTGTTAGCAGGGCTTCTACTTACATATCCAGAAGAGAAAATACTGTTAAATCTTCAAAAAAAAAAAAAAGGAACTGTCCCTGTTACCTTACTAACCAGAGTTATGTTGTTCAGAACAGTACTGTAATGTGTTGACTAATGCATAGTGTTCTTTGTAAAGCTAAATACGGCTGCAGTGAAAGGCTCTTTTGCTAAGCACACTCCTGAAAACGTTTCATGCAACACTGGAAGACATACTCGTTTTACTGGGTTGATTTCTCACCGAGTTGGTGAAAGATACACTGCTACTCATAGCACGTTCACTGTTGCAATATCTCTGCAATTGAAGAGATCTGTTCCTTGCTACGGTCATGTGGAAGAAGCTTTTAGAATGTGGAAGAATAGATTTTGCTACTTACCGGTAATACTGTAGAACAGGTTTTGTTTGTGCATCATAAGCCTGCAGCCTCTTGGTAACTGTCTCTGGCTTATCATCATCACGCTGAACAAGTGGCTCTCCAGTAATATCATCAATGCCCTAATCACGGTTAAAAGCAAACACTGGTGTATATTTCTTGTTTCTGTTAAAGTATGTTTTTTGTTATTTTGTATTAACATTATGATCGGTTTCCACTTAGTCAAGGTGTAGATTTCTGCTTATAAAGAGAAAGGCTACTGCCCGTATCTTATCTGCAGTATAAGACGTTGAGTTTTCAGTAAAGCAGTCCATCAGTTAAAATACTTTCATAGTATTGGCAATGAACATCAGGTCACAGTAACATGACTAATTTGTCCTCTGGAACATTTGTTGAATATGGGAAATATGTAGACAAAATCTTCATATATGAGAGAAAACAATATTGTTGGCAATATGTTCCTGCATAACAGGAGACAATCAAGAGACCAATTGGACCTTTGTTTGACAATATTGAAATGGGGAAAGGAGTTAACATCCCTTTGATTTTAAGTTGCAAAATGGAAGAGTTATCATTTAGCAACAGCTGTACAAAAACTAGTATAAAAGCGAGCTGAAGTTTTTCTAGGATTTAGTAAACAGAGGTAGGGACTGTATGTGAACTATGACAGCTCCCCCTTTACTGCACATTTCACCTCCAATTTACTGAAGTGCTTTAAGTGATTATGGAGCTTTTAGGCCTTGAAACCAGAAGTGACTGAAGACATTACTGACCACTGGCATATCTTATGAAGGACTAGCTAGTGACATAAAAGTTGGCTCCTTTTTAGGTGACTTGAATCACTGTCCATCTAAGGACATTATATGACCCACCACAGATATAAAGGATTCTTTGCTCCTTCATGCTATTAATTAAATCCTCAAGAATTTAGGTTTTTCCTAAAGACAAGCTGAATCTGACATTCAGATTGGAAACACGAGTGATATTGCAAGTACAAAATCAATTAGACCACAAAATTTTTTTCCTTTCCTGCTTGTGTTCTGGCAGTCAGTTTCAGAAAATCAATGACCTTCAGTGTTCAGTAAGCTGCTCTGTTCATGAAGGTGTGAAGAAAATCTGTTCCAGAACACCTGTATCATATTAGAGGTGGATTTATATGGTCAAGCTTATCTTGCTTACATAATACAATCATTTAAAAAACTCCAGTGTTTCTAGCACCAGCTGGCCTCTTCCCTCTTCCTGCAACACTGAAATCCAAACCCAACAAGGCCTGCTATGCTTCTGATGTAACTTAATAGAGCTTCAAGGTGAAATGTGATGCCCCAACAGGTTAAGTTATTTAGAATTAAGGATGAAATACAGCTTAAACTGTGTTGCGCTAAGGTTAATCCAAGTTCCTCAAAAATCTCAAGGTAACAACATACAATGATAATTTTCAAGCTTACTGTTCCTCTTCAGGGTATCTCAAGCCATAACCTCTTCGATTTGTTGAGAAGCTTCCCTGGCTGGCAAGTTTCTACATCTAATTTTGCAGTACAACAACTGTTCCCTTGAAAATACCTGTCCTGGTTAAATATAAACACAAGGGAAAGCATTAAGTGGATTCTTCTGAGTGATAATGCGTTGTGAATGAAAGAAAGAGAATGTGGAAAGAATGAGTCCTCTGAAGAAAGGAAAAGGGAACTACATTTTGGACTGTATAGGCTGCAAACTTGCAGAACAGGCTAAGAACATGCCAAACTCCTATGCATATGTGCAAGACAGAGTATTCCAGATCAGTGAACAGCTTCAACAAGAGCTTACAAAACACCACGGTGTTTCATTCTGCAGGGGACAAACACATTTTCCATCAGCTTGAGCTTCTACCAAGTCACAAACACACCCTCAGAGGCAGGGCATTACCAGAAAGGTTCTGTGTTCCTAAGAGATCAAATGAGCCTTTTTCTTCTGAGCTGCTGTTTTGCAACAACATAAGCAAACAATGTTTTACTGCAATTACCAAATGCAATACAACATTTATTTAGCACCAACACTGACGTGTATTGCTTACCTGCACTTTGGGAGGACTGAATTCAAGATTGTAGACTCTGCCACTAGCAGGGTGGATCCAACGTGCTGTGAGCCGACATTTTATGGTCTCAAATGGCACGTCTAGGTCAATTACAGTGTCTATCTGGCATTCTTTATCCAGGGCTTCTGCCTGAGCAACCGTTCTGGGGAAACCTTTTTAAAGGAAACAACTCCATAAAAATCCAAAGGCAGAGTTATAGTGGGAATTACCTGGAATCAGTCATTAGAGAAAATAATTATCAGATAGAAAAAAAAAAAAATTTCTCATACTGTAAAGGTTGAAGAGACATCAGATTTTCCAAGTATTTTTCAGTGTCATGACACTTTAACTTGTCAAATGCCTCCCAGCTTCGATTTCCTCATTTCAGTTAATCATCTTCCCAAAAGTGTAACAAGCAAATGCAAAAAGACTCCATACTCTCATGTACTACATACCACTATATTGAATAAAAGCATTGTATACACATTTCGAACAATAAAAGCTACAGGCAGTTCACTCAGAGGTCTGGAACAACGTAGAAACATCTGTGACAACTCTTACTTCCAGTTGTGTTAAGTCTGGCTTAAGGAGCTGACCATTACAAATCTATTTTATTCAGTTGCAGTAAGCCCAGTATATCCACCAGGGGCAGTCCAGGATTAATTTTACATAAAAGATTAGCTTTAGAAAGAGTTCTGGAAAGTCTAGTGTATGAAACTATCCTCGGGGATGGAGACTCTGAGAACACTCAGGCTGAACAAGAATCTGTCATGACACTGTCTGAAGGACACTGCATTTTGCCCCATGAACTCCACGGCTCCGGTAGCATGCCTTCAAAGGCACATGTTGCTACTACAGAAATCTAGTGAACTTGGGTGGGCAGAGGAACAGGGAGGGGGGAGCAAAATAGAGATCAAGAAACCCAAGGTCTCCACAAAGAATTTAAAATGAAAAATTGACCACAAGAACTTTAACAATCAAAGCTACTGCAGAACATGCTACTTCACGACAGATTCATTGGAATAATGCCTCTACCCACAAAGCTCTTGCACAGTCTCGTGTTCTTCAGTAGCTTGTAATTTTCATCATACTATATAAGTAACTTCTCCATAAAGGCAAGTACTGATAGGTACCAACTTTAGAAACTCTTCCTTGCATAACATTTGTTGAGGAGTCCATTGCCTGAGGAAGGAACCAGCCAAGAACTAGTCTTAAAACAGGAAAAAAAAAGTATGGTCATAAGGCTACTGTGTCTTGTCTAACACATCACAAAAGGAAAGAGTTGATTAACTCAGACTAAGCTCTTACTTGTGCATTAAGTCTGATGCACCTGATTTGCATCACAGACATCAACTGCCCTCATCCTGTTTCTCTCATGTTCACACTATCTCATGGAAGCACTTCTAAATGTTAAGAGCAGAGGGAGAGACAGGATTCCAGTGCTGCTGTTCTTCCTATTGACAAGCCACCATACATCTTAGTTATGCAGCTGGAAAATGAGTTTGCTTTGGGAGTAAGTAGTGAGAAACTTCCTTAACAAAGTGCCTTTACAAAAGCATTTCATGGAAACTGAACCAGCGTTTGCTGCATACAGCGTTTTCTTGATACAGAAAAAATAATCTACAGGATACGAATTGTGAAGAATCCATGAATGCAGAAAAAAGTGCCCCAATTATACAGCACATAAATCTAAGCAGATCATACCCACACACACAACTCAGACTGCTACATCTGCTATGACTCCAGAGGCCACTAACCTACCATAAGGCAGAGTGGAAATGGGTATTTAGCTAAGTGAGCATTCAAGCAGCTCAGCAACTCTATTTAGTTTGACCTAGCTGACCTCAGCTGTTTGTTCTGAGTTGCAGTTACCAAACTAATGACTTTCTGTTAACGTATTTCAACAGAACAATATTGTTCCTACACAGCTGATTATGCCAGAACTATCCCTAGTGTAATTCACTGACTCTCATTACTGATGCTGATGCAGACAAAATTTCTGCTCCAAAAGTGTAAAGAAGGCAGCACGTTAACATGCAGCCAAAATTGATTTATTCTCTTACAGTCTCCACACCATCCTCCTGTTAAGAGTTGCCAGTGTGGCCAGCTATACTGCTACACATCCAGATCCACAAGGCTGGAACTGTGTACACAGGGCCTGGAACTAAAGAAAAAACAAACAAACAAACATCTGTAGCTCCTTCCTTTACTGATTCGGTTTCATTGTGCTGTTGTTCACTGTGGGAATTAGGCCTTCGTCTTCACTAAGGAGGAACATAACTGTGACTAAAGCCACCAAGACAGATCGCTGTACTAGAAATATTTATAATAAAGCACTAAGGGACAGAGAGCACTGGGGATTTTTCACTCCCTCTGATCAAAAGCCACACCGACAACTGTTTAGTTTTATCTAAGGAGACAGGTTGTGACTAGAATCCGAAAAAACACACACGTCCAGCCTAGGCGCTATCTCTGTCCTGTGCATCCAACCATACTCCCATGGGCTGGGGTAACAGGAGCCATTCAGTTCATGAAGACAGCAGCAAATGCATTTTCTCTCTACTGTGAATGCTAAAGCAGTGAGCTTCCACTGCAGAATCGCAGAACAATTCACTCTAGAGAACAGAACCAAAAAGCAAATGAAAGAGACCTTTCATAGCACTTAAGCAGTGGTTTTGTTAGTGATTTGTAACACACTGCACTGCTGCAGTACTTGCTTTCCATACTTACCTTGTTGCTGCACCACATACCTACCTTTCTATTTAAATAATTCCTCAGCCCCATTCTTCAAAAGTGTTCCATTCCCCAAGGACTTTAACAAGAAAAGGCTTTAAAAAAAGAAACTTTTCAATGCGTATTTTAAAGGGGAGATAAAGCATAAGAATTACCAGAATTGCCAGTTTTGAAAATTTACTGGAGTGCTGAACTACCCTTTTCAATATGAATTAAACATCCCTGCAATGCCCTGAAGGCAGAAGGCACCCAAAGCATTTTACAGCCAAAGAAACTGGGGCAGACTAGCTGCTGAAGGTTTCACAAGAAGCTGGCAACACATACTGTCCAGTTACTACGACTCGAGGATGGCTACCGGAGTGTAGTTACCCACAAGTGACTAAAGCACTCCAAGCTTTTCAGTGCAGATTTTCTCTCCATATTAGTGATATCCAATATGCTCACTTACCGTCCAATAGCCAGTTGTACCGATCTAGACCTTTTAGCTCATTCAGCATTAGTCGCGTCATGATGTCATCTGGAATAAGCCGCCCTTGATCAATGTAGGACTTTGCAAGGATTCCAACTTCTGCGGAAGTAAGAGAAGTTGCATTACACTACCTCCGACCTCCAGCAAGCCAAAAGAAAAGCCCACAAGCCTGCAAAAAATTTGTTTTCATCAGGATGCCACAGAAAACTAAAGTTGTAAACAAGATAGACAGTATGTTTGCTGAAATTCAAAAACAGATGATCAGTTAGGCTCTGATCATGCAAATACCTATCAGATTCATTTGATTGGTCTGTAGTTCCACAGATGGCAACAGGGCATTCAGCCCACCTCTATCCCCACACCCTCCAAATCATTTTACTAGTAAGTACTTGAAATATTAGGTTCCAAAAAACAAAATGAGGAGAGGCTGTTAGGTAAAAAAGAGTCTTCAAAAGAAGAAAGGTTAAGGATACAACTTCGTTAAGGTATCAGCCCTCAGATTTCCTGTCAAGAAAGTTATTTTCTCAGTGCGTAGTGGCTAGTTATTAACTTATGGCTTCACTACAAAGAGAAATGCCTTTGGCATTTAAGAGAGCAATAGGCATGAGGACATGCTTGCCAGATGCGTAATTTTATGATTACTAAAGTTACAAGAGGATGTTTATAGATGTTGTAAACTATTTATGGGAGCACGCGGACACTAGTATTTTCCCATGGAACTAACATTTAATACCAGTCATTTGGCCCACTGGCTTGCCAAAATGCCATCCACGCATCACAGTTCCGGATATCACACCATGCTCCTACACCACAATCAGCAGTGTGCTGTGGTTCACCCAAATCATGGCTATATCTGGGAAGAAATTAATTTTCCTGGGCTGTGACCTAGGCACAAAGCCTCCATTGCCTTAGCTTATAAAGCAATTACTCAATTATGTAGGTCACGCAGAATAGCAGCTACATTGATTTTATTGTGGATCTGCAGAAGCCTTCACTTGCAGCCGATTCAGATCTAGTTACAGTAAACTAAGCAGAAGAGAAAGCGGGACAGACTGACATACCAACAAAAGATATAAGCACTTTCAGCAGAAAGCAATGAAAAGCACCAGTCCGATCACTTGATGCAGTATTGGAACACGTGAGAGCACAGAGGCACTTCTTCAGACAAGGCAACTGAAAAGCAATAGAAGCCCTCAAGTAATGCAAACAGAACCTTTGGTGCTGGGGAAAAAAAAAAAAAAAAAGTAGTAAAGGGACAATTTCCCCTTATCAGGTGTTCACATCTATAGTCAGGCTTTGAAAAGTTTGAAGACCATTTAGAAATAGGCACTGTGCACCATGGTCAGACTTCAAACAATCCTCACAGCATGGAAAAGGGTCAGACTCTGGTGCTTGAGTCTTCCAGCACATCACGAACTGGAAAGAAGGTGACAGCCTGCCTGGGTACAAAGTATTTGTTCTTTTCCCTTCCTCCCTTCGAGGTCAGCAAGTCACACCTCTTTTTTTATTCTAGTCTGCCCTGAACTATGTACCGTGAAAAAAGTAGGCTGGGAGGAGGAATAAATTGCATCTAGTTAGTTTTAATATGTACTTGATGCTTGGATCTGTTACTGATTTATGTTCCAGCACTGCTGTAGCCACAATGATCTAAGAATATGGGCAAGGCAAGGTTGATTGAGATCTGGAAAGACAGATGAGCTTTTGGGCCCAGAGAGGTTTTGAGCACAGCAAGCTGTAAGGTCCTATTATTAGACCAACAGAGCTGGAAACATGCTGCCTCTCTACAAACCTCAGGTCATTTAGAAAGTCACTATTACAGAAGAAAAAAACAGGTACAACTGTACACAAATAGTTATATGTTAGGACAGAAAAGTTTGTATACTAGCCCACAGCTGCTTCCTTCCCCCGCCCCGCCCCCGTTGTTGGAGGTGGGATGTTGTGATGTTTTGTTGCTTTTATTTTGTTCTGTTTTTTTCAGCATGTGTCTGAAAAGACTACAGGCATGGCAATCTTTGAAATTTAAGGCAACACAGGTTTCTTTCCTGTATAGGTGATAACAGGTATCCATGTTTCACAGTTCTGCAAAAGATTGGCAAGTCCTAACCACTTTACAGTGAATAAGCTCTAGCCACGTTCAGACAACAGGTTGCTTAGCGCTACAGACTCTCCACTCTCCAAAGCAGCAGAACATGGCAAGAGCTGCAAACTGCTAAGGGCGCACACATATTCAACAGGACTTTTCAGCAGACAAAGCCTATTTTCACAAGACAGGAAATGCCAGTTATACAGGCACTGTATAACTACTGTTAATGGTATTTAATTTTCCAGGTGTTTTAACTGCCCAACTTAGCCTAACATAGTTCCCAAAGAAGGGGGAGTTGCAGGACTCTTCTATTATAATCAAAACTCATAAACTCTGCCTCGACTAAACTTGTCAAAGCTGTCTGAGCTGCCTCTCAGTCCCTCTCCCTCCTTCAGTGTATTACTTACCCTGGCTACCTCAGTATTCACCTCAAACCTTTGGAGACCATTTCTGCAAGAGTGACTCAATAAAATTAAAACAGAGCTTCATCTGGATTAATTAGAAAATGAAAAACTCTGTAGCAGATCCCTGTAAGTTCTACGCTAGCAAATTCAGAGGAAGTTTCGTCATCTTTTACACCCTCCACTGGCTTCTCTCCTCACATTCAGAGTTTTAACATGTCTGCCACACCTTCATTCTCCTTCACCTTCTTCCATCTGTCCAACCCACCTAGAACACTTTGCCGAATCGCTTTTCTTTCCAGTACTTCATGGCTCCCTCCTCAAATCAAGCAACGGGACATCTCCACTTGCAATTTCCTCTTTCCACACACCCTTCAGCTTGATTCTGGTGCTCTTTGAGCTCGCTTCCAAGACATACCGAAAGAGCACAAAACCTAAAGTATTTAGTAAATAACATACTTCCTTCATCTTCTGGAATGCCTTCCTTTCTCACTAGGTCTTACTTATACTGAAAGTTCCTAACAGCAAGAATTTTGGTTTTGTGAGCCTCTATAAATAAAAACTTCATGCTTGCGCAACCAAACAGACAGAAAAAGCACGAACGTGATCAGATAGGCCTGCACAGGTGGTGCTCCTAGCAAATGTTTAACTTGTCGATATCAACTGCCATGAAGTCAGTCAACTAAGCCAAAGTCATTGTTCTTGCAGAGCAAACAGAACTTGTGTGAAGTGAGATTTAGAAATCGCATCACAATTGATTTCATAATACAGATAATTTTTCACCTTCAAAACATGCTTATAAGCTTCCAAAACCAAGACTGCCATTTACCTAACCTCTAATACCGCAGTGATACTTGCAAGCCAATGTGGTCCTCAGCAGCTTCCAAGTGCTGGAAACAGAAATACTCTCACTTTGTCTCATGCAACTTGAAATGGTTCTTATAAGGTTTGCAACCCCACCGTGAAAAAAAGCAGATGCGAAAGCCAGGAGGGGACCTTTCATCATTGCAAAAAATCCACTGGACAGAGGGGTTGTGGAATCTCAACAGAAAGCCAGAGGCCAAGCTAGGACTATACAGTGAGTATAATTCACATTATCATCTAATAGAAGCAATCCCATATGCAAACACAGACCACACTTGAAACCTAAGCAGGATACAAACTTATTGTAAGGTAACAATGATTTTAAAAGCACAGGTAAGCAGTTGGAAAATTTTGCCCACGGTTTTTGGAAAGCACCACTACTGTTACACCTGGCGGTCCAGCACAAGGCTTTATTTTGGAATAGTTGGTAATTCTAGGTCCCTCTACTTCTAGCCATCTAATGGACATCTGGAAAAGCCTGGATTGCCCAGAATTCCCCCTCTTGCCCCGTCTCTTAAAAACATTAATTATTTTCCCCTTTCAAGATGTTTCAGCTAGAAGACTATCAGACATACCTACAAAAAACTCCAAAAAACAAACAAAAAAAAAACCCCAACAAAAAAAACCCGTCAGGTGCTTATGAAAAGCACCGACGCCAGGAAATAATTAGGGCTTACAAAACCAGGAAAAGGGGTAACGCCTACCCACCCCCCCAGCCGAGCCCCCTTCAAGCTTAGAGAGACGATAGCAAGCGACAGCTTTCAGAAGGATCCTCGTCTGAAGGCTGGAGGCCTCTGGCCACCAGGAAGAGCTGTGTGAAGACGGCCGGGGAGGACGGGGGGACGACCGGGGGCGCATACAGAGGTGCGATTGGGGAAGTCCCCGGGGGGTTTCCCGGATGGGGAGCGGTG
>NW_009258781.1:0-7986 GCF_000687185.1 Egretta garzetta | reverse complement strand
GCCACCCATCCTCCCACCCCACCCTCCAAATTCTGTACCGTCCCCGCTCCCACCTGTCTTCTTCTGCATGTTGTCCCTCAGCAGGTCGCCGCTGGAGAGGTGCTTCACCCCGAAATGTTTGATAATCCGAGCGGAGACGGTGCCTTTCCCGGAGCCCGGAGGGCCCATAATGACGGCGCGCAGCAACGGCGGCACCACCATGGTGAGGCGGCGGGAGGGGGGGAACAGCGAGGGACGGACAAGGCCTGAGAAGGCGCTGAGGCTCCTGAGGGCCGGGGAGGGAGGGGGAGGCATGGGTGAGCAGGGCGCCTGCTTTCCTGGCGGTCGATTAGGAAGGAGAGCCTTTCCGTCTAAGCACTGGTCAAAAACACACACACACCCCCTCCCCAAAACCAAACCAAAATAACCCCCACCCCCCGACCTAAAGCAAATCGCATTTTAGGAAGTAAAGCATCAGAGAGCATTAGGGCATCACTGCCCCGAGTGGTCCTGACTAACCTCCCTGCATCCCTCTCTCTGGAGCCCAGTTTCGGCTCTCCCCACCCCACCCCAGAGCCCTCAGTCCCTTGCCCCAGCCTGTTCCCACACTTCGGTCCATGGAATTACAGTGAGGGTTTCCCAGACTGGCCTGGGACATGGCTGGTTGCCACCTTGATGGCTTGCTTGGTGGTCGGCACGTCCTGTTGCTCTGACTGCCCTGCTGAGGTGGCATGAGGCTGCCCCCCTGGCGTGAGGGTGCTGACCCGGCTGTGCTTGGCTCCTGGCTCGTCCGACCCTTGTTGGAGCAGCCCTGCGCTTGCTGGTCTCTGACAAACAAGCTCTGACTGTAGAGCAGCAGGCAGCTGCATTTCTAAAAAGCTGGGCCTGAGCTTTCTTTAAGGTACTTGTATGTGAACTGCTGCAGGTCGGCCTTGTTTTAAGCAGCAGTCTGCCAAATGTCATCCAGCAGTTCCTTCTCACAGATAGGATTCAGTGATTCTCAGCTACAGCACAACACAGTGCTTTCACCAAAACAGAATGTTGTACCACTTAATTGAACGTTCATGGTCACACTCACAGCAGGAAGAGAGAGGCTTCCTGCTCAGGAAGCTGGACACGCTAATGTTTCTCAACCACCCTGAGCTAGAAGGGCCACGGTGAAAAAGTGTTTTCATGGAAAGCAGAGCTAAAGCCAAAACATGAATGAAGTTCAGCTTTCCGTTTTAAAACCTTGCTTACTTGCAATGGTTTTACCAGAGATTTGCAACAGCAACCAGAAAACATTCAAATGGATGTGTGGCACTTCACAACAGTATGAAAATGGGAATATAGCCCCCAAACTGCCCAGCTGACAAAATAAATCGCCTTAGCAATTTTGTAGGAAGGCATTGGCTCAGCACAGAAATCTTAGTACAAACACAGATCTCATTACACAGAGCAATGTGAACCTCCATAAGTGAACCTAGTAATACCTTCATTCTAGAATGCAGTAGAAGAGAAAGAGTGAAACATTCAGGGCTTTATGAATGTTCCCAGGGCAACATCTCAGTCTGCCAAAGCACCATAGTCTTAAACAGCATTTGGCATCAAAAAGCTATTTACATGTTAGAAGCCATGCTGTTCATTTTGAGCTCCACGCTGCACAGACTTCTGAAACATGGAAGTCCATGAAATGTGTAGACAACACCTGCATGTTCCTAAAGCAAATCTGTGGAAAAATGGAAGCTATTATATGAAAGAAATATGCAATGATCTGAAAGATCATTAACCCTTATCTCCAAAGTCACCATGTATAAAAACCAGGAATATTTTATCTACTTATTAAAGAGGGAAGCTGAGGTACTCCACAGGCGCTATTGAGCAGCTCAGAAAAACTCCACAGAGGACTGCTAAAATGATCCCACTGTTGAATACTGCTTAGAAACCTGTCTGAACTTCATAAAGGATATGCAAAGAAGGGGTGGAAGTGGATCAAAAAGTACTTCTCTCCCTCTGTTCATATCTTAGCGCAGTAACTGATATTTAGTTAATACCAACTGCATTGTATTCTGAATTAACCTTTTTTCTGCTTACAGACCATGTGTCTTATTCACACATGCAGCATATAGGTATAAGTTAAAATCCTGACTTTTTCTCAGTAAGCTTATTGAAGTTGCTCTCGTGGTGGCTGAAGAGTAATCCAAATCTTGTTTCAAAACAAGTCCAACAATGGTCTTTCCAATAGAGAGTCTTTCTGATTTCTCGGCTTTTCTTCAAGTATAAGAAGTTCTTTGAAGAGGCTTGCTAAGACTTAAATTGTCAAAAGAGTTCCTGCCATGTCTTCTCCTTGAGGTCTAATTCCTTTCTTTTGAGGTTGATATGGAATTCCTTTAGTACTGTCAGGTAACTATTTCCCAAGTGTTCTATTTGATACCAAAATGTTTTCTTACACGAGAAACAAGTTACAGTATTATACCAGCTTTGGTAGGGCTTCTGACATGGTCTCCCACATAATTTTTGTACCTCATCAGGTGGATAGGTGGACAATTAGATGAGTGAAAAGTTGGCTGGAATCAAGGTCAAAGTGTAGCGGTTAACATTTCATACCCTACCGAGCAGCTGTTAAGGAGTGTAGTTTGTCAGGGTCTACCCTGGGACCTTGTCCCATTTAGTACCTGTAAATAACCCCAGGGAGGAGACAGAGTGCACCCTCATCGACTTTGCAGGTAACACCAAAGGCCGAGCAGGAACCTGACAAAATTCAACAGAGGCAGGTGCGAAGTCTTGCACCCAGGATGTCCCAACTGCTTGCAGCACTAGTGGCTGGGGATTGACCAGCAAGGTAGCAGTTCTGCTGAAAAAGTCTGGTGGACAGCAAGCTAAGTTGACCCCAGCGCATGCCCTGGCAGCAAAGTCAGCCAGTAACTGCCTGGGCTACACTAACAGGAGGGTAGCCACTCAGTCGGGGGAAACCATTAATCCCCTTTTTATTAGGCACTCCTTAGGCCACATCTGAACGCTGTGGCCAGTTTTGGGCCCTCCAGTACGAGGCAGACATTGATGAGTTGGAGCAGGTTTAGCAGGCAGTGACCAAGATGGTCAGGGGCTGGAGAAGAGGCACTGCCAGAGGCTGAGGGAACCACGCTTGCTCAGCCTGGAGAGGAGAAGGGTTCAGGGGTACGTAACAGCAGCCTTCTAACACTAGTGGGGAAGTAGCTGAGAAGGCAGGGATATGCTCTTTACTACAGCAGGACTCATGAGGTCAGGCAGTGGAGTCAAAGCAGTAGCAGCCTTAGTCCTTTGAGGTTTTTTAAGACCCAACTGGATAAAGCGCTGAGCACCCCAGTCTGACTCTGCTTTGGGCCACAGGTTGGACTAGAGATCTGGATCTCAACCTGAAATAGGTTCTGATGTTATATTTTTCAAACAAACTGGAAAAAAAGGCATCAAGTACTTATCCAATGAAGCTAGCATACATACACAATATAGTGGCAAATTCTCCCTCAAAAATGTATAAATGTTGTATCAACATCATTTAAGGGGCAATTTTCTCTTTTTTAATTGGATATAGGTAGTAGATTAGATATACATAGTATGAAATAGTTAGTTTTAACTGCTTGCCTTTAGTTAAAGTAGCAAATGCAGGACTTTTTACAAAACAAACATGTTTAGGGGTGATTATTTAGATTTAAATAATGTTTTATGGTTTACAAAGAGGAGTATAACAGCATCACTTCTGTGGTGTCATTCCTACCTTTATTAAAAAGCTTAATGCATTATTCCTCTCAGAGGCTGAGCATGGCAAATGAATACTTATCCATAACGAGGGTCATCCCCAAACTCTTAAGTTTCCTAGGAAATGTATGTTCTTGAGACAGAAATCTACTGTCTGTACACCAAGCGCGTTACAGTCAAAACCTTATTTGCGACAGATGATACACACCTTAATTACAAAGTAAAAAATTTATTGTTAGCATAATTGAAATCTTCACAGCCTCATTCAAGAATTACTATAAATCCAGATGTAATCATTACAGACCAAGAAAGGGTATGTCTGTGCTGAAAAGTTTCAATAATAGTAAAAGTAATAGTAATAGTAATAGTAGTAGTAGTCGTCATAATAATAATAATAATAATAATAATAATAATGTTAAAATTGTTCCACACTGTCGTGGTTTAACCCTGCTAATAATAGAACATACAGAATATATATAAAACAAGTAATGCACAATGCTATTGCTCACCACCCGCTGACCGGTGCCCAGCCCATCCCGAGCAGCAATCACTCCCCCTGAGCCGCGATCACACAGCCCGAGCTGCGACCACTCTGCCCGCGACTGACCGACCAAACGACCGACTGACTAACCCCCCCTGAGCATGACGTTATATGGTATGGAATAGCCCTTTGGTCAGTTTGGGTCAGCTGTCCTAGCTGTGCTGTACTTCCCAGCTTGTTATGCACCTGGCTGAGCAGGAGAAGCTCAAAAAGTCCTTGAGTAGTCTGAGCACTACTTGGCAACAGCTGAAAACATCAGTGTGTTATCAACATTCTTCTGGTACTAAATCCAAAACACAGCACTATGCTAGCTACTATGAAGAAAATTAACTCTATCCCAGCCGAAACCAGGACACACACACACTTCTTAGTTCCTACCATTCTCCTGGTGTTGTGTGTGCTGTTCTCCCTCCCCTCCTTCCCTGGACCCCAAGGTCAGTTCAGGTGAGGGGGCGGGTGTTACGGCGACTCATCAGCATCTGGAGTCCTCCACGAGGAGGAATACAATCTTCACGTGGATGGCTTCTTCTTCCCCCCTCTAGGGTCCACTTGGAGTTGTTTTTGTATGCTTGCTAATACGCTTTTACACCTTGCTTTTTTTCGCTAGTCTGCAGCTCCACTTTGCATCTGAGCTTACGATAGTCAGTGACTTCCACGTATATTATTAGATAGTTTCTTGGTCTTCTTTGCTACCCCTATGAACAGTTGTGTCCAGCTCCAGGTCTGCATTCCTCTAACAGGGTGAATTTTTTGTGGCTGTGAGGTCTCCCGTGCCAACCCTGTGCTCCATCTCTTACCAGCCTATGCACGCTGTATCCCATGTCTCCACTTCTTAAGGCTCCGGTATTGTACCAGGCCTGCGTTTCTCTATGTTACCTCATCATATTAGAGTCATAAATACCATTGTACACAGCGTAATTGTTTGTCACTATTACCTATTTAAAACTATCATCGTACCGTGCAAAGATAAAAAAGAAAAATGAATTGGCCATAAAAGACTCATCAGCTGGAGAAACTGCTGTCACAGTTAAACAAAGCAAAGCAAAGCTGCTCACAGGCCTAAAAAATGCTCAGACAGAGCAAGTCTGACAAGCTTCAGTCCTGAGGCCTTTGGAAACTCAGTACGAAGGCTTATGGCCTGTTACAAGCAATGGCAATACTTTAGTACAGGGCTACACAGTTACAAGTTGATCATGTTCAAATGCAGCATTTTAGTTGTTTGCCAAACATTTCTGTCCTCCCAGTCCTTCTTTAGAGATATATTAACAGTCTGTAATGAAGGAGTCCTGCTTTGATCCTACAAAAAGCGCTCATCACAGATTGTTTAGACATCCCTCAAATTACAGCTAGCTAATAGGAAAAGATAGTAAGTTAAAGTGAAACAGAGGACATAGCTGTGTCTCTGAGCCTGTGTGAAAACACTTGGGAGACAGATGAACCAATGGAAATTTAGAAAACAGCATTATCTTTTTTGGACACGTGGAGGCCTCATACATTAGCAGAAAGCAGAGCTCAGAAATTTTTGTAATGACCTCTTCTGGATTATTTATCTCAACAAGCAATTAAAATATCAGGAGATTTTCATGTTCTCCAACTGTTACTTTCATGAAAATAAACATCTTTCCTAATTATTAAAAGCAAACCAACCATAGCTTTACATTAAGAGATTAAATGGCAATGACTGTCCGGATCATGACTTTTATACATCTATGACCTGCCATTTGGCTTCTCTGTGGTGCCTCTGGGTAGTCAATAAAAATCTTGGTCCTGACCTCAGAAATCCTTAACTCCTAGGGCAACAAGCTACCAGCATTCCCAGGGGAAAGAAGTGCCTCTTCTATGTCATTAGATACTTTTGTGACAGATATAGCTCTCATTACAGGTATACTTATATTACACTGGTGTTTTTCAGTCTATCTGCCAGTGACTGTTTTCAGAAGTACCCTACCTCGGCTAGATGAGGACATTCTGGCTGGTGATGGAGTGACGCCTTGAGGAAGACTGTTTTCCTGATCTGGTTTTCACATGCCTAGACATGAAACAGATAATTGCGAATTGTTAGCAGATGATAGCCAGCCATCAGAAATTACAGCAGAAGGATGAGACAGGCAGATCTAAAAATATGTGTATGGGAGAGCAGGGGAGTGCACAAAGGAAGATAAATGAACCACAGCAGAGTTCATTTGAACCAGATGTGTTGGACTGGGAATTTTCTGTGCAAAGCAAAGGGTTCACTGATAACGGAGTTCGGATGATGCAGCGGAAAACTTCCATAGCTCCAGTAGTGGCACCTGGAAGCACGTTACACAGCTGTCTTCACAGAAGAAGACCCTCTTGATTTCAGTGGGAGTGCCCATCCTCTATCACATCCTGCATAGCAAACTGTTATTTAACTAGTATCCTGTGATTATGTCTAAAAGGCCTGCAAATGAAGGAAATCAAAGGAGACAAAACTGTTCCCTGAAAACAGGGAACAGGAAGAGTTAGACTTCTTTTCCATTACTTATTATCATGAATTTGGCACTGCTCTGGAATTCAAAAATACCCTCCAGATTCTGAAACCCACAGGAACTGTGCAGAGATTTGGCTGAATTTAATTGTTTGCAAGCAGGAAAACAAACAACAAATTATCAAGAATGTTTTAAGAATTTTTGTGCCCAGAAGTTTGGTCATGGATGTCTTAGGTGGGAGGGGATATGATGAGATATGGATGTTCTTTACTTTCCTCCCACTCACAGTTTTCCTTTAGTTCTGCTCAGTGTATCACAGAACAGAATTTCAGCTGGGGAAGACCCACTCTCTCTTCTGTCATACCCTATATCAGGGCTGCAACTGGCAACAAATTTCTCACACATAGAAACCTATATTCCTTCTTCAAAAACATGATAAAAACCTCTTTTTCTAAAAGTGCAGATGTGTTCAACTGTACATGAATAGCTCTGCACATTTTTGCATGTATCTCAGAATATCTTGGGCATTGCATACATTAGCTAAGGCTTTATTCCAGCTGTCATTTTTCCAGCATCCTCATTTTTCACAAATTTCTCATGCTGCTTTAGCCTGCTTCCTTTAAGAAAATTTCTGATGCTTTGTCTCAGCACAGATGTGTTCTTTTGATTAGGATGTATAATTTTTCTGGGTTTGATTTTTTGCATTTGCACCTGGGTTGGGGAAATCCAAATTATCAATACAGGCTGGGTGGTGAAAGGAATGAGCAGAGAAGAACTTGGGGATACTGGTGTACGAAAAAATGGACATGAGCTGGCAATGTGCGCTCACAGCCCAAAAAGCCAACCGTATTCTGGGCTGCATCAAAAGCAGCGTGGGCCAGCAGGTCGAGGGAGGTGATTCTGCCCCTCTGCTCCACTCTGGTGAGACCCCACCTGGAGCACTGCGTCCAGCTCTGGGGCCCTCAGCACAGGAAAGACATGGACCTGTAAGAGCAGGTCTGGAGGAGGAGAGCCACTGAAATTATCTGAGAGCTGGAACACCTCTCCTATGAGGACAGGCTGAGAGAGTTGGGGGTTTTCATCCCAGAGAAGAGAAGGCTGCAGGGAGACTTTATTGCGGCCTTCCAGTACTTAAAGGGTGCTTCTAAGAAACACGGAGGGAGACTTCTGACCATGGCCTGTAGGGACAGGATAAGAGGCAACAATACTAAACTGAAAGAGGGTAGAGAAACCGGGCAAATCCCCTGTGACAAAGAGTGATCTTTGTGAGTAGACCATTCAGCTGGGAGCTGGCTGGTTGGT
>NW_009258780.1:502274-518917 GCF_000687185.1 Egretta garzetta | reverse complement strand
AAAAAAAAAGGCAACCGATTTTCAGATTTCCTGCTGCGTTTGCACATCTGGCACTTAGAAGAAAAAAAAAGTTCTCATTTTGCTCAGGGAAAAAAAAAAAAGAAAAGAAAATACAAGGCACCTCAACAATACCATGTAAATGAAAGCACCTTTCCAGCCAAGGATCTCCCATCATCTTGGATGACCTTGTTAAAATGCACCAGCAAGGAACTCTTTGCGTAACAAACCTTACAGGGCGTCTGAAGCCTACAAATTCCTAGGAAACAGGAGGCAGATGTCGGCGTATTTTTTGTGCAGGTTATCATGAGTAAAGTTTTAAGAATCAACTCTTAGCTACCAGCTATTTCTTTCTGAGCACAGATTTTGTTAAACAAAGTTTTAATTAAATTTTTAATGCATGGCTTTTAATTCACTTCTGTAAATCAACAATATTTGGCTCCATTTTATATTACCGGTTATAAGATGCTTCATTTAGAGTGTGAATTAATCCAGCGGTGTTATTCTGAATTTACAGTGGTTTAACGTGCAGAAACAGAAACGTATGCAGTCTAACCAAGAACAGTTACTGGCTGCAACTTTAACTTCCAGGTTTAATTAAGGAAAGTCATTCCTTAATTCACTAAGTCATTAAGTCTTCCAACTAATTAAGCCACTACTTCAGGAGAATTATGTGCATGTACAACAGCAATTAATTAAGCCACTACTTCAGGAGAATTATGTGCATGTACAACAGCAATGAATTCTGCCCAGACTTAACTGCTCGTTTCTCACATGTACACCGTCGTATTACCGTACGCTAAGGCCACGTGCGGAGGCACTCAGGAAATTCCCTGGCATATTTTAGCATGGTTTGCTGCTAAATTGCTAAATTGCACGGTTTGCTGTAGGTACTATTAAGGAATTCAGTATGTTTATCAAAGCGCAAGCTCCGGTGACCACAAATACGAAGCGATACCCTTTGACAAGAGAACATTCTTGGATAGCACTGCACGTTATCGTTTAATAACAACAGCAATCCTAACCATAACTAGGTGGCCAGTTAGTGCCAGGCAAGCAGTTGCACAGGTAGGCAAACCAGAGAGATGTGGCATTTTCTTCACAGCTCCCAACGCGCCAGGCAAAGCAGATATCGTCATCCCATTCTGCAACTGTGAGACTGTCGTAATTGGAGTGACATCGTCAGCGGAAATAAATTCCTGAGCCCTACTGGAGTGTCTGTCTGCAAAGCAGTAACTTCTCGGGCCTTTGTGAGTGTATGTCTGAACCAGACTTACTACGCAGTTGGAGAGTCCTCTCTGCTGATAGTTTCTCTACATTGGAAAAAACTGTCGACACCAAACCCAACTTTTTTCAATTCCAAAAAGGATTTTTTTCTTTTTAATCAGAAATCTGATGTAATCAGGTATGGAAGAGCTTTGAACTGCTTTCTGGAATCTAAGATCACATTTTTAATGTCCTTAGCGATGCAGTAGTTCACAGAGATGCCACCTTGCCACTGATGCACGTTCACGAAGGGGTAGCAAGCCCCACTTTTACACAGCTGCTATTGCTGTGACTATGTTTGAATGACATAGTATCACAATTTTGAGTAAGATTTGAAACTAAAAAGAGGAAAAACAAACAACTCTGAGAGGAAAAATGTAACAATCTGACACTGGGTGATTATTGTACATAGGCATTAATGTGTACTTTATTTTATAAATTATTTAAAGGGCATGTGATGACGCTGTTTCCATTTTTAGAAACACTTTAGAAAATTCAATGTCCTAATCACCTTCTTTTTAGATTACTTCATTATTTGTAATTTTTTTTTTTTTAAAGAAACAGAAAATTAAAAAAAAAGCCGACA
This sequence comes from Egretta garzetta, assembly GCF_000687185.1. Classification (NCBI taxonomy): domain Eukaryota; kingdom Metazoa; phylum Chordata; class Aves; order Pelecaniformes; family Ardeidae; genus Egretta; species Egretta garzetta. The sequence continues at coordinate 517,068 of NW_009258780.1, read as the reverse complement.
ACATCACCTTGTGTCTCAGCCAGGCATAGGGTCGAGACTTTTGCACTTTTAGACAAGCATCCCTCATGAAAGAGACGCTTTTCTTTCTTTGACTATTGGGCTTCCAATTGACTTTTGAGACTCCATTGACTCTTTGCACATAATCGGTCGCTCAACATTTGTCTACCCCTTCTCTGCAATTGAAACGTCAGTGTTAATTACTGGGTGGCATGAACTGACCTTTGTGGGAGCCATCTCAGGGGCATGCTGCTTCTGACAATGGTGTCTCACCTTCTACTTAGAGGTTAGAGTAGAGGTTCTCCTCCCCCTCTACTCCGCCCTGCTGAGACCCCACCTGGAGTACTCGGTCCAGTTCTGTGCTCCCCGGTGCAAGAAAGATGAGGAACTCCTAGAGAGAGTTCAGAGGAGAGCAACAAGGATGCTGAGGGGACTGGAGCATCTCCCCTATAAGGAAAGGCTGAGAGAGTTGGACTTGTTCAGCCTGAAGAAGAGAACACTGAGAGAGGATCTCATCAACACGTACAAATATCTTAAGGGTGGATGTCACGAGGATGGAGCCAGACTCTTTGCAGTGGTGCCCAGCGACAGGACAAGGGGCAATGGGCACAAACTGAAACAGAAGAGGTTTCAGTTGAATATGAGGAACTTCTTCACTTCGAGGGCGACAAAGCCCTGGAACAGGCTGCCCATGGGGTTGTGGAGTCTCCTTCTCTGGAGATATTCGAAGCCCGCCTGGACGATGTCCTGTGCAAGCTGCTCTAGGTCAACCTGCTTTAGCAAGAGGGTTGGACTACATGATCTCCCAAGGTCCCTTCCAACCTTTGCCATTCTGTGATTCTACTTCAGCCTTTCCAGTCCCTTCTGCCTGCAAAAGTAGTCTGGCCAAAAAACCAACTTGTCAGAACAAAGAGATTAATTTTCAGACTGAGCGGTTCCCTGGGTTGGTTCACCACATGGTGAAATGTTTGTGCTGACAGAACGGAGGATGTGGGAAGGCGTGGTTAGAGCTACGACAACTTCTCGCAGCAGCCAGAATTTAGTCTCCAAGGGAGAGTGAAACCAGAGCTTTTGAAAATACACTGGACTGAAAACAGAGCAGGAGATGAGGAGGCCCAAATGGCCACAAACGAGAGCTCTTCAACAACCTCTTTTACTGGTTGCTCTTCTGTCCTCGATACACAGCACGACACTTGCTGTGCTATCTCGGACGGGAGTCACAAAGATAAACCATCAGCAGCTTGTACGACTCTTTCGCTATAAAAATAATGCATGCAATGAGTACAGAGGAGCAGCTACATATGGGAGAATAAAACAAGAAAAGATTCCTGCCTTTTCTAGATTTTCCTGTATGTCTACGCTGACTCAGCCCTGACAGAAACATCTGCGTGCGCTTAACTTCACCCGTTCTGTAGATGTCACTAAAATACATTTCACAAGACGCCCTTTACTGCTGGAAGGATCCCTCAGGTGCAAATCGCTTCTTTTGTGGCAACAGCTTTGAAGGAGCTACACTTCGTAGCACTACGAACAGCTAAGCCGGATACGATGATAAAAATGCACGGTTTTTTTTAGTATAACTCTATCCACACAAAGCATTTCTGCCGGCATGGGCGCGCGTTTCGGAAACCACCACACTTAACAGCCAGGCCTGCGGGAACCTGTACCTTTTTGCACGATCTGGCCATCATCTTCTGACCAGCGACTGCATTACGCTGTGCACGGCGCTGAGCAAACAACGGATGATTATCCTTAAACCGTGCTCGTGGCAGGCCGTAGTACCAACAGAGAAAGTAGCAGTAACACTTGTGTGAGTGTTTCTGTGGGGTGTGAATAAACTCCTCAATAAAACTGTGCTGATACATCTCAGGGGGGTTGGACTGGATGAGCTCTAAGGGCCCCTTCCAACCCAAACCACTCTATGATTCTGTTCTATGATTCTGTGCTCTCTGGCCCTGATGGTTACAAAGCAGGAACGACTTAGTAATGCCACAGAATATCCGATATATCTAGGACCCCATAGCAGGCTTACAGTGGATGAAGTAGGATTTTTCTACGAAGTTCCCTTTTTTTACCTCTTCCTTGCTCCTCACCAAAAGCTTATGAACCCAATTTCACCTCGTCTGTTATTGGCAAGTCTCCCTGACAATGCACACCTGCTTCTGTACTTACCTCTGATACTTATAATCGAAAAACCAGTAATCTAATTTAAAAAAAAAAAAAAAAAAAATCAAATGCCGTTTTAAATAGAAAATACAATCTGGTTCCGTTCAAAGGAAAGAATTTTTTTTTTTCCAGGTACAGTAAAAGGTAAAGAATTCTGAATAATAATACAAATTCTAAACATAAAAATGCTGTATGAAAATTAGCAGGACTCTCAGTCCATTCAAAATATTTTAAAATAGGCTACACAGAGCAGGACCTTACAGACCCAGCTGAGCTATTTGATAGATTATATGGTCCTTTATTTTATCCTGCTAAGACTGGATGTTGCACTTGAATTTGTTTTAGGAATATGAATCCTATATTATTAACATAACAGCATACAATTACGCAATATAACTGCTTCCAGGCAAAATGCAAAATACTTATCACCAGCGATGAACAAGCTCCACAATGGGACCTGAAATACTTGAATGATCAAGTTACCCCTCTTGTGTCCAACTTTATAATTATATAATTACAGCTGGCAGGTTTTCCGGCTCACATTAAGTTATTGCAGAACATATTGTGTCACTTTAGAGCAGCTGGGAGCCTTGCGTTACAGAAACCTTATTGCTCACCTCCTGTAAAGACTATACCATCACAAAAAGGTTCACCCTCTTAATTAAAATGGTTTTGCAGTCTTCCTGCCTCCAGCTCTTTTAAGTTCCCGGGACAAGTACCGTCCACGTTCAGAATTTTTGCCACTTCCTGACTGTTTTGCCTACAGAAAAGAGATTTTACAAGGACAGCAGCAGGAAGTGCTTGAACTGCGACCAACCCGCTTAGCAACCTGCAGCAGGATCAGGGAGGCACTGCCAGGATGGGTGCTCAGAACCGAGCCTTGAGCAGCAATGTGCCAGAGCACCAATGTCCTATCTGCTGGCTATCGGCAAACAGCAGGCGTCAGATGGTTAAGAGAAAGCAGGGAATGTTAATCCAATGGAGAGCATTAGTCATGCTGGATGGCCATGGTACGTTCCGCCAACACATTCACGATACAGGTAACAATAAATCTTGGATCCTCTGGCTTCCCTTCATCCTCCCACCCTTCAGGAAACGCACGCCCCGTCACACTTCAAAAGGAATGAAAAGGAGCAGTGTTAGGCACCCAGATTAAGCAAATTCATGTTGCTTCAACACAAAAAACCCCAAACGGAGTTAAACAAAAAGAGAAAGTTTGTAAGTCTTACTCCACGAACTTCTGCTAACAGCACCTGTGCCATTATATGCTTCACCATCACTGAAGCGCTCATCATCAGAGTGTTTAAAGGCTGTACAACATATAAATCGGTTTGAGAAAAAGGAATCCCCTGTATTAATCCTGTAGAAGCAGAACGACATGCTAGGCTTGGTGGATTTAAAGATGATTTAAATGGTAGTTCCAAAGACTGGGAGAAAATTCCACATAAGGCTATAGGCAATTTAAAGGCCATTTATCACAATACTTACACAAGTAGTTGAATGTTTTTCAAAAAAACGTAACAAAAATATGCCTGAGAGAAAGAATTTCACCGATCGTGATGCAGCAGAAAATAATTTCTTTTGAATCACGCTCGTTAGCAAGCATTAAAAAAAAAAAAAAGGTTTTATCTGGAGCCTAAATGTCATATTTTCTCAAAAGTGTAACTCATTTATCGGCATAAATCCCATTTCAAAAAGCAATACAAGCAGCCCAGGAACATGAATGCCATTATATTCCAGTACCATTTAGAACCACAAGTGCCATTTGTGTTCTTTGTAAAAGAAAAAAACCCAACCCCATAACCTGTGTTCCTAAATCCCTCGGAATTTTTTTAAATCGGTCACTCACCAAATTATTTGCATGAAATAATAATATCAACCATAAACCACAGGTAAGATACTGTAATATTAATTAAGGCTGATCAAGAGTAAAAAAGAACTTGGAAAATCCTTGCAAATGGCTGTGTATTTATTGGATGCCACCGTGATTAAAATTTGTAAGAAGCCACGTGTGAGCTATTAGAAAGGGATGGTTTTAAGCCGTTTCCTTAATTCTCTGCTGTATAAACCCTCCAGAAGTTCACAGAAATTTCCTTGGGCCGCAGCTAAGCGGTACAACACATGCCCCCTGCGTGTATGTACAATCGCGTCTGAAACCAAAGCGCCCAACTTATGAGCATGTTGTGACTTTACGTCATGCCGTATGTATCCGAGATTCGTGCGTGCCAAAAGCTCCCTCGAGGGAACAGGGTCCTCACCTTCCACTTTATGCATCTTCTTACACAAATGTTTCCAATTAGGCAGAACTCCTAGATAGATGTATCTGAAATAGGTGGCACAGATCCAAAAAATTTACTGCTCAAATTCCTCTTTATGGGAGGGTCAAACCCAGCTTTGGGACAGCTCTACGTTTAAATTTTCAAGTCTGAGGTGGGGAAATGTTCTCATTTGTTGATTTGGTTCAGATAAGCTTTTTCTGAAAAAGATGTAGGGCTCCATGATTTTGGTTTGGGTCAACTTTTGGCCTCTTTATTCGAACGCCATAATGATTACATCATTCAAAAAAGGCCATTACATAGAACTTCACTTCAAGCACTGCAAAATGAAGATGTCCAAGTACTGAAGCAGCTACCTTGAGCCTGTATTACAGGTTACATACGTGATACGGAATAGGAACTTAGCAAAGCTGCTCACCTTCTTCATCTGAAACATCCAGGACCTCAGTCATTGTCTCGGGTACATTTAGCTTGTGCTTCTCTGTTACAGTCTGCAAAGACAGAAGCATCCATCGTCAAATTAAACACCAGAAGCAGCAGCAGAGGTTACAGTAGGATATTTTCAACAGCAACAGCCATGGGATCTGCCGAGGTATTTTATAACAAGTTTCCCCTTCCCCTAACTTTATTTTTCATCTTTATTCCAGAAGCTCCTATTCTTAGCGCTGTATAAGGTAACATTTATTCTGACTGAAAAAAAAGTAAAAAAAAAAAAAAAAAAAAGATAACGAGCTGGTCAGAGGAATAAAAGAAAAGAAAAGAAAGCTCTCAGCAAATTTATTTATAACCGGGGTGCATGTAGAACAATTCAGCTCAATGTTTCCAAGATGATTTTAAAATGAATTAGGTAATGTCTACAGAAGAGCTTCAGAAAGTTGTATGTGGCATATGGAAATTATTAAATCGTAAAGCATTTGGAAACGAAGTTATGAATGATGTGAAATTTTTAAATTCAAAGAAGATGTGAGGGATTTACACAAATCACTCGAAACATTTCTCCCCCCCCCGCCCAAAAGTGACTACACTGCATAGTAATGATATCTTTTTCATAAATCATGTATATTCCCCCAAATCACATATACATCAGGGGGAAAAAAAAAAGTTATTTGAAAATTCTGATCTATTTTGTGCACCTCGAACTGCTGGGGGGGCCCTGTTTAAGTGTGAGAGCACAGAGCAGGAGAAGGCTGGAAGGTTTTTTTTATCATTTTATCTTCATAAATGACTTCCAGAAGACGTTCAGGGGTGCTGAATTGCAAACAGGGACATCCTTTTAGCATCAAAATACACACTGGAGAAGGAGACGAAGAAGGTAATGAGAGAAACTGTAGGAAGCACAAGGTGTGAAAAAGGAAAACTGCAGGAAACCGCAGCGTGTTACGATACAGGAGACAAAATGCAAAATGCCAAGGACTTCAAAAAAAAAGAGCAGTGATCAGAACAGCGTTAGTCACTACAGAAAAGGAGATTTTTCCCTCGCTCCACCCAGATCTGCACCAGTCAGCTGAACTGGGGAGCCTGTTAGGGTACGTCGGAGGAGAGGTGTCCCATTGACATGGAGCGGGATGTCAGGAGGCCATGCGTCGTGCGCAACTCCCGCTGCGGCAGCGCTTCGCTCCCTATCGGGGATGCTATCAAGCATAAATCAACATCGCAGGAAGAAGTAGTGAAAGAGCGCGCAATCCGAGGGATACTTAATGTCAGCCAAATGCCGAGTCCCTTCTGCAGCATGTTTTTGGGAGAACGCCCGTTGATATCAAGCAGTGAAGTCACCAGCAGTTTTTCTTGCACAAAACTTCCTAGGTATTTCCCAATTCTGTTTTACACTTCTCGATTTCTAACAAACCAACATAGATAGCGCTCTTGATTATTACAAGATCCTGCACTTCTATAAATAACAATGTTACCCACAGCGTAATTACTTTGGAAATTTGTTTTGAAAGTCTGCTTTACATTTTTGAAATATATTTAACTGCGGCAGCTGTTTTCAGTTCACCCTCCTGAAGCGCAGGGAACGAACAACGTCCTTTGCTTCAAATGGCAATCCCAACCAGGCCTCCTAAATTCACGCTTACCCCTGATTCACGACAATTAATTATTTCTGTTGCAGTGGTTTTTCGTAACACATGTTCTCTGTTGAAAATGAGTTTATATTCACCAAATGCCTCCATCGATATGTTTGACTTCCCCGCCCCGAATTCCCAGGGCTTTCCTCGGATAGAAATGTCAGGCAGCAGTAAGGTGACAAAGCCAGCGATGACAGATGGGGAGGATGCTATCACTCAGGTGATGCCGACCTCATCTCTTCAACAACACGGCAGCAAGTTAACAGATATATCGTAAATTTAAAAAAAAAAAAAAAAAAAAAATCACTGACACTGGGCTAAAGAAATGAACCCAGGCGAAGGGGGCCGGGTAATTTCCAAGCGAAGCGGAAAGCGCTGCGAGTACCAACTCACTGGCACTGTAATTGCCGTTGCCGTTGGATCTATGCAGAGTGCACTGCAAATCCTCTGCTGCCCGTCCATATGTTCCCCACGGAAAAGAACTGAAAAGTCAGGAAAAAACCCAAAGGCAGGAGGAGGTGACCAAATTCTGAAGCAAGGGGAAAGAAGGGGCCTGCCTAGGAGTCACAAATGCTGCGTTCTGTATGCCTGCTGTATGACCAAAATTTAAGAAAACTTGGTTCCCAACCTTAGCTTATGTACAAAACCCATCTGGTTAGAAGGAGGCAGAAGTGAAAGGCTGCTACGATACTCCAGCCCACAAGCTACAGGCGTAGAGGTGCCCTGCATACTTTCTATCAACTTAGATCTGCACCCCCTAGTACCTAAGGCTTATTTGTCATGATTATCAATTTATTCATAAATACGGTTTTTACAGGCCCCCTGTATAATAACAATCTGCTCTCCGACTGAGGCTCTCAGACATTATTATTTATTTACAGAGAAGTAATGATACTTGATGTGCTTCCTGATTTTCCCTTCAGTCAGAGAAAATTATTACATAATTTAACAACCGAAACAAAGTTTGGAAAATGGAATCAAGGGAGAGCATGAACAAAAAATCTGTAATGCTACCTTTGGAACACTGAACTCGTCAAGGATCGTGAGTTCTACATCAATTCCCAACAGAAGTTGTGAATTAATGTTTTTAAATGAACTTTTAATACAATACTGGAATTTTTTTTTAATTGATAGGCACACTGGAAACGTCAAATACTTTCAAAACTTAAAATCCATATCTAGCCCCATAAAAGGCCCCCTTTGAAAATCTCTTAGGGCATATTTCTCAAAGTCCCTACTGTTCAGTGCCACTGAGAATTCAATTCTGTACTTTAGGCTTCTGTATTTAAGACTTTCATTGTAAGGCCCCATTTTCATCTGGTGGTATAGAATAATTCAGATATATAACTGAGGTATATAAACCTATATGTACATTCAGCGATTACTTACTCAACAGCCGTATACCGTAAGCAACCTCCAAACTCCTCATGTATTCATCTGTCCACAGGAAAGCTATGCCTGTTTGTAGAAGGACCCCAAAACTTAATTGCATAGCATACCTCCGGAGGTCTAGCATATTCCGATTTATTTCCTAACCGCCTCTAATCTGTGAGTGAAAATAAGTGCACTTTATTCTCTCTATTGCTTTACATCCGTGTGGTCCCACTAATAACAACACTAATGCAAGTAAGAGGGAAATTTGTTCAAAGTTAGACCAAAGGCTTTGGCACCGGAGATCTTTTCCTCATCCCAAATGCCAGTGACTTGAATATCAATAAAGCGTCGGCCGGTCTAACATCCTCCACGCATCGCTCGGCTACAACCTTAGAGAATGAAGTAGCTATGGTGACAGCACCTTTTTTTCAGCGCTAAACGCTGCGTTCTGGTTTGGCAACACCAACCTCACCATCTGGGGAACCTTAATGCAGGCGGTGCCTGTGAGTGCCTGCCATTTATCCCTCCTTTTTAGGACTTGTTCTAAATTATCTTTCATCAACAGTCCCCGCCACAAGCACCCCCACCAGAGGTTTATAGTCTGTATATCCCTAAGGTGCAAGATTCAGACAAGTTCATAGCTGAAAAATTGGCGGAGTTTATCAAGGGTTCCCACCTGACTTTTAAAAGTAGAGCTTTGTACACAGATGCAGCTCAAGATTTCAGATTTTTATGCAAGCATTAGAGCTCAACCATGCAAGTAAGGCTCGGTATTTGATTCAGTCCTAAACCCCAAGCATCTGGGACCTGGTAGAAAAATCCATTACCCTCAGAGCAGGCGTAAATGGAAAAAGTGTGCCAGGACACAGCACGGGGAACAGCAAAGGTGGCATCTGAAGCTAACAAATCCACTTCTCAAAAGGGCTGAACTTCCTTGAAAAATTTTACCTAGTTTTTATTTTTCTAACTCTCTGAATAGATACTCGTGGGGTTATGCACATCTGTGTGATGTGCTGTATGATTAAACAAGAACGCGAAATGAAATAAATAACAACGGAAACATACAGTCTTTATTAAGAGACTTCTGGAATTACGCTGGAATTCCTTGTCCAAACCTGACTCAGTCTGATCTTTGCAGGTCGTTAATAAATTATGGCTCGCTCTATTTGTAACTTTATGCCATGTTACTTCTATTCCATCTTCCTCCGTTAGTACCAGTGGGACTTGCTGTCAGTGTGCAACAAAATCAAAATTGTTTTCTCATTTCTTTACAACAGACTTTGGATTTCTTCCCTTCCTCTGATTGAGCAGTGGCATCTTTTAAGTAATCTGTGGGGTTTTATGGCTCTGAGCTCCTAAATGACATCTAGATCTGATAGGTTTTCTAGACTGCTAATCTTTCTTGCATTACAAAAAAAAAAAAAAAAAAAAAAAAAAAAAAAAAGGCATGACCTTACAGCAGCATTTCAAGATAAAATGCAGTAATGGAAATGTAAATTAAAATTAATTTCTTAAATGGTGCACTATTTCTATTGTTCTCCCTTCCTACCTGCTAAAATATTTGTAGATGGGAGGTAAAAGTCCAAGAAGATAAAACCTTCCCCTCGCAGAGCGTCAGAACATACTGGTTTCTCCTGGCTTAAAGCAACAGTACCACCCCGCTGATGTTGAGCACATACTGTCACAAACCCTGAAGTCAACATACAGACTGCCGAGAGCGTGGGGGACTGAGGGGACTGAGCACGGAAGGAAAGATTCTGTCATATTTTTGAAAAACAGGATCTATTTGAAGGGAAAGTGTCTCGAGTACGATGATGATTGATGTGATTCAGAGCCACCCAGCGAGCATCGTTAAGCTTGGCACCCCTCCAGGGCTGGTACAGTCCCAACGTTAAGCAGCTCGCTGTGGTGCGCTGCAATGGCTGAGCCTCAGTAGGTGTCAAAAGTGTGGAAATGTAAGGGCAAAACTGAAAAGGAGAGGTGGAAAGAGAAACGGAGAAAGAGGGCAGGATCTCAACAACAACACGCAAACTTCTGGAAAGTTTGAGTTTGTCTTGAGAAAAAAGTTTTACTCTGCTTTTGAATAGTTGTTTTCCGTCTGTACGCACAGAGATTTTGTTACCTAGCTCAGCAAAGCCTGTTGTGTTGCGCACGCTTAAAAGATACACTGAAAGCATTGTAGCACTTCTGCAAAAATCCAACAGAAAGGGGGGGAGACGACTAAACCAGAAAATAAAAAAGGGAGAGGGATACATGGGGAGTCTGAGGGAAGAAGAGAAAGACAACATTCTGAATAAAGAGAGACATTTTAATGCATCTGCAACTCACAGTTGTGGTGGTGGTAATCTCCTCCGTTACAACCTTCAGCGTATCGACCACTGAGATGTATCCCAGCCGCCTTGCAATAGCTAAGGCAGTGTTACCATTCTGAAGGGAAGAGAGAGAAGGGGAGAGAGGGAGCGCGATGAGAGGGAGGACTGTGATGCGAACCAATGAGATCACCCAACACTGCATGAGCCAGCATTTCCATCCAAAACAAGGCGCAGCCTAGGAAAATCACTGGTTTTTTTTACCGTTACATCTGACTCCGTCTTTGTAACTTCTTTAAGACTATAGCCCCGATTACCATGGCAACACAACACACTTACAACTGCCTGCTATTCTAAATAAAAAAGCGCTGTATGGTTTAACCCTTCGGTGCTCAAATTTCACTACGCAGAACGTGTCTTGTCTGCAGAAGTTCACATTTTCTTTTGCTTAAACGGCTCTATATCAGAAACACTCTTCTAAAAAAAAAAAGTATTTTAAAATGCTGCAGTTCCACTTCCAGTTGAAACTGTTGAGGTTTTATTGGGTACAATTCCCTCTTGGGGGAATACAAGATTACAGCTGTGTTGTCCATGTACACTTCCACTACTCCCTACAACAAAAATGTATGTCCAATAAAAGTGCACAAAAGCTGATGACTTAACAGACACAAAACCAACCTATATAAAGGCTTGGCGGTGGGGAATTAATTTCCATTTAAATAAATTTATTTGCAGTTTAAATGCCCATGATATTTAGCTGTGCCACTCATCAAAGGGACATTAAAGTGATAATTCAGCAAGTGTTTAGGTCATCACCTGGGACGTTGGCAGCCTGCGGTCCCCATGTCACTCGACTTGGGGAGAGGTGAAAGAGATGTGTGTCTTTGCAAAGAGCTCTACACAGAATCGTTCTGTGTTATTCTGCACTGAACCAACAGACAACACGCCGGCCTACGGGGGGAATCGTGGAAAGCCACCGTACCGCTCTTTGCACTGAAATAATTTCTCCTGTTGCACCCCTGCACACTGTGCGCAGGGTACCAGCCCGAGGGCTTCTCTCTACTTCAGTATTGGCTTTAGTTATCTATACTTTAAGTTCTTCTGTATCAGGCTAGCTCAGCAACCCTGAAGCAACACAGTGTTTGTGGATTAGCAGCTCGAAATGCATAGATTAGCATCTTCACAGCCCAAATAATTTGACTGTTACCATCACTTGCACATTAACTGCTCGCATCCTGCTCCCATAGCCCCCTGCCAGATGTCTTGGGTTGAAATTCTCTCTTACCTCAAAGCTAGAGGTTGCTAGGTGTGGACGAGAACAGATCTAGTACCTGAAACAGCATGCAAACTGTGCAGCAAAGACCCATCCCCGAGACCCTGCTTGGATTTGGGTTAGATTTGGGCATGACAGCCCCAACATGAGGACTGAAAGCAAGTACAGAGCCCTTCGGTTGAATTCACCCAATGGTACCCACAGCCCCAGGAGCTGGCTACAACGGTCTCTTGAGTGATGATCTGGTGCATAAACCAGTATTTTGGATAACTTCACAGAAGATTATTCAACACGATCGTTCCAGGACCAAACAGGGCGCCAGTGCTGATTTAAGCATGCACGCGGAAACCTGATCCGCTCTGGGGAATGACACGAGTTTTGGACACTCCGGCTGCATTTTCAAGATTGCCCAATTAGAGGTGACTAATAACAACAGCAACATGAAATAGGGCAGTTGCATTCCTGGCTGACTGTGGAGAAGGAGCTGTGCCAGAGGTTATTGACGGTCTTTGAGGAGGCATTAACATCAGTGAGAACCTGAAACAGATCCAGTGGACTGAGGGACAGAAATTTGGGGCTAAATCTTCAAAAAAGCCCAGGTTCCAATTTCCCCTTAATTTTTATGGAAAAGTCCTTATCGAGGTATCAATTTACAGACAGAGGAGCTGAGGCAAAGGGCAACTGAACAAGCACGGCACAGCTAGCTGTGGCCCGCCTGACCCTGCAGCTCAGAAATCAGTTTTCCCACCTCACGTTTAGCCAGTGAGTTAGATCTGATCTGCACTGCCTTAAGAGGATAAGGAAAAGAAGAGGAAGTTACATTTACACATCTGACAACCAGCTGTATGAGGAATACTTTCACCAAAACAAAGGCTTGCTCTTAAGCCCCGAGAAAGGAAAGAAAAGAACTGTCCAGGGAAACAAGTTCCCGCTGGCACTTCACAGACTTACGGTGGTGGTGGCGTTGGGCTTGGCCCCATGTTGGAGAAGAACGTTAATGATGTGAGTGTGGCCTTGTTGAGCAGCTTGGTGAAGAGGGGTGTAGCCGTTCTGTTGTCCACGGCGATTACGATAAAAGCAAACAAACACAGAACAACAAGCACCAGTAATTAGATTAGACGCTTTCGCTTTGCTTCCTTCTGCTCCTTTTGGGACATTTCAAAAAGAAAGCAGGCCATCAACCCAAAGGTAATAAATCTTCAGTAATACTCCTTCCCCGGATTAATGAAAAGACAAAGGAAGATAATATTTTTATTCACAAATTGTCTTTCATCTCACCAACATAAGCAATCTCTGGGAAGATAGATAATTCCTCGCTTCCTAAATCAGAGGGAGGAACAAGGAGGAGCAGTACAGTGGCATGCTAAGGATATAAAGTCAGAGCTGAGGCAGAGAATATTTTTCTTCCTCTCACATATTTGTTTCCTATAGAAGCCCCAAGATTTGCCTTTAAAATATTTGAGCCAATTTTAATCTAATTTTTTAACAGCAGTGATTTGAAACTATTTGCTTTTAAAAAGGCTATAACCTATTACAAACGTCAATCAATTTTAGCTTTACTTTGCCTTCAAAAGGCTTGACCAAGCTATAATTAACTTAAAAACACGTACACAACGTCTGTATTAATAAACACGCTTAACTCCATATACTTCTCTGCTCCACTGATTCACTCTGATGTTACACATTGCAGAAATATAACCAAAGTGCACTTCAGCTAGTTGATCTGGGATAGTATTGTGTAAGGCCACTCAGGCAATTAATTTATAAAATTATTTGCAATTGGCTTTGAAAGCAAGCAGAGAATAAACTGGAAGAAAACAGCAAGTTGATCTCACTGTGCACTTATGTAAAGACTGGGGGCAGGCTCCGAAAGACACACTGGGAGAGCTCCCTCTTTTGCAAACAAATAGATGCAAATAATGCTTTGAACTACTAATTAAATAGTGACAGGTCAGAACTGTTACAGTTCTTATATTTACAGTATGTGGGCACGGACTACTAAGAAATCAAAGGAGGACTTTACTGTAGGTTGTAGTGCAATGTAAATTCAATATCTTTACTTCAATATTAGTGCAGTCCTTCAAAAAGAGAATTCAGCCATATTATTTTTTCCCTGGAGACGGCACAAAGCATCGTGCAGTCTTAATCAAAGGAGGACTTTACTGTAGGTTGTAGTGCAATGTAAATTCAATATCTTTACTTCAATATTAGTGCAGTCCTTCAAAAAGAGAATTCAGCCATATTATTTTTTCCCTGGAGACGGCACAAAGCATCATGCAGTCTTTATCTAGTTAAAAGACCAAGCTGCAATAGAGGTTACTTATTCTTTAACATGCTCGTCCTGCATCCAGCCAGGATGGATTTGCTCTTTAGACCGAGTCCATGGTACCAGCTCACAGATTGCCAGTATTTTCATTGGTCCCTAGGTGTGAGATTCTGGAGAACCACTGCCCCATACTCTCATACAAACTTCCTGACTTTAATGAAATCATTCTAAATAAGCTAAATACCTGGGGAAATGGTGCCAGAATCTGGCCCAGTGGCTCCTCAGACATAGAGTGAGACCTAATACTAAAGAAGCAAGTCAACCTTTAGTTAGCCTGCAAATACCTCAGCTAAGTGCCTTGGCACCTATCATTTGGATCCTGCTGGTGTCTGCATCATTAATTCTTATCAGCTGTTTTTTCTAGTGGTGTTGCCTGTTCTTTTGGAATCCCTGGGTTTTGCCCATTGGTTTTGGGTGATCTCAGGAGGGACGGGCCAGCACCTTTTCTTTATTTACTTTGCTGTTTCTTACCACATTGAGCTGTGACCACTGTGATGAAATACTGCTTCTTCACTGAGAAATGAATCCATCCCATAGGTCGCAGCTGGGGACAGAGGAGCTGGCCAGAGGGACCAGCAGACCACAAGCCTGATTTTGACTAGATCTTACAAACACTAAGTATGTCACTAGAAGTATCAATGGACTTCTTCACGTTGATCCCAAGACATCCCGCCTGAAGCTAGCGGCTAGCTATTGCCCGAAACCAGCTTTAAGCTGAAACCCTGCAGCTCCTTTCCAGTAAGGGTGATGTGATGCAACACACTGTTGCTGTCACCCAAACCTCTCTCCGTGCATACTGAGGAGAGACACAATTGTTGCTACAAAAGGCGTCACATTCAGCTGTTGTGCCCACCCGTTTATACTAGAAGAAACTGCTGAAGTCAGTGGATTCTGTTCAGACTTTGGCTGTAGGCAGTCAGGCCCGTTTCAGTGGGCCCACACCAGTAACAGCGTACCCAGATTCCCCTCAAAAAAACCCCAAACCTGTCTTCAAGTAAACTGCGTTC
>NW_009258780.1:498961-502239 GCF_000687185.1 Egretta garzetta | reverse complement strand
AGAACCTGGCATCACCCTCAAAGTGTCTGAATTTTTACTTACTGGTTTGGCAGCACACCGGCATTACACTGGTGTAAACCATGTGTAAATGAGATCAGAAACAAGCTCATGTTTTTTAGATTCCAAGTCGAAAGGAAAAAAAAAACCCAATGAAATGGATTCTCTATCTCCTTCTTTCATATGCCCAAAGAGTTACCTGACTTTTCTTTTGTGAACGCTACACAATGAGATGGAGCAGAGAGAAGGCATTCCACTACGGCCACTCACCACCGTGTGGACACCTACCATGCAGCAAATGCAGTTTCCTAGTGAAAAGGCACCTATTCATAGTGTTTGGTTACCAGGTTCATAATAAAAAGCAAAAGCAAGCAATGAAAAGTTCTTTACCTTTGTTTTAGCATTGACATTTGCTCCCTGCTTGAGAAGAAAATTCACCATTTTGATGTTTCCATAGTGACAGGCCACAATTAGAGGTGTATATCCAAGCTACAATAAGAAAACAAAGAAGTAAAACTGCAAGCTCAGTGGAACATTCCTTTTACACTGGTAGCACTCTTCAGCACACTGGGGACAGTAGCCACTTCACGATTTACCTTTGTCTGAGCATCTTGGTTTGCGCCATGTTTTGTGAGTATTTCAGCTACGTTCACTTTATCCTCTTGAGCTGCAAGGTGTAAGGATGTCAGTCCAGTCTGGGGGTGGAATACACAAAATTAAATAAATAAATAAAGATTAAAATAAGCATAAAACCTACGTTATGTGAGGAAAGGAAATCTAGACTTTCCCACTTCCTCATCTTTAAAACATGAAGAGATCCTAACTATAGCTTCTAAGTATGGGTGTTTTTTTTTTTTTAAAACAAAGTAGAGTTGATGTTTCTCCTCTTCCGGCTGACAAACAGCTCCAAAGCAACTACATCATCGTAACCACAGAGTAAAACTTTCAGGCATTAATGCTCACGCTCAGATTTTATACAATGATGTCACTTGGGAAGCCAAGCAGCCCATTAATAAACCAGGGAAGCACATTCACTGTGCTTCCCACTCCTCAGACAGCAAAGGGAACCTTGACAACTGCAGGCATGAGTCAGAATGAAGAAGGTATTTCCAGAAATAGATCCCATTCAAAGATGCCAAGGAAAGGGATGCAGCCTTTAACCAAAAGCTCACTGTGATCACACACACACAGTACTTGCCTATGGACAAGGCAGGAAACAAATTTTGTAAGAGAAATTAAAATTGCCTTGTTTCTCATTGCTTAGGTAGTACAATTCATTAATGCCAGATGACGAGAGACTTGAATCTTCTATTTTGACTTGCAGGAACAAAAGCTGCAGGCTTTTGACCTTAAGTAAATACGACTTACACATGCCTGGATAAATCTGGTGTCCTATGGAGATCTACAGTAATGGATCTTTTTTGAGGAATTCATGTACAATCATTAAAAAACAAACAAACAAACAAAAAATTGGGAAGGTCCTCCATAGGATTTTTCTCACTCGCGTTGTTTTGCTATTTGCCAGACACTGCCAATTTCTTCCGCTTGGAAAGAAGGCTGAAGGGTAAAATATGTGAGGAACAGAACCTTTGCTGGCAAGAGCACTGAACTTTGTTAGACTGTAGCTCTCAGGTTTCTGATACACGTTGTTAAATCTACCCACGGACCCACAAACTCCAGAATTTTACATTCCTCTTCCTTTGCATCTAATGTAAAACTCCAGGCGTAAAACGTCTGCGAATGCTCAGAAAAATTTTCTCCTGCCTGCCTTTCCTCCTGTAGCCTCTCAACCAGAGCCAGGTTTCCTCCAGCCATGGCAAACAGCTGCAGCTCCTCCTGTGCATTACCCAGTACAGCTATTAATTACGTGACGTAAGTTAACTGGTCAATCCATCTGCCGGTCCTGCATACCCTCTTCTCGCTTTTACTGTTCAGCCACCTGTTGTCACTTCTGCAGACTCACAAATATGTACATAAGGAAGCGAAGCTGAGAATTCCTGATAATCTGACATCATTCCTACGCTGCGCTTTGCATCTCGCTGGATACTCCCACCCACAGACCTTTTTGTCTCCGGTTGTGAGTTACCTTTGTTGCCACGTGGATATTGGATCCTTTCTCCAACAGTAAGGTCACCATGTCAGTGTGGCCTTCTTGGGAGGCCAAATGAAGCGGGGTGACTCCCTGCTTGGTCAGAATGTTGGTCTCAGCCCCGTAGTTCAATAGAGTAGTAGCTATCTGCATCTGATTTTTCTTGGCAGCAATATGCAGAGGGGTGTATCCATTCTAACACCAGTCAGGAAACAAAATGAGAATAAAGTTAACACAACAGCCATGTAAGCCTAAGAAGTCAGACACCATAAACCAGTATGATTTTATGTTTCCCCTTATTACTAGAGATGGGAGTTCATTAAATTTTCAAGGCCAAACATGTCCCATGTTGCGTTGCTTTGTCCGCCTCTTATTTACCCCATCTAAACTAGAACAAAGCCAGCTCTCGCTAGGGTGGGCAGCACCGTTCAGCTGATACCTGCAAATTATCCTGAGTTCGACACCTACATTTTGAATAACTTATGGTGTAAATATTCACTTCTGACTGGCGAGTGACATCCTCCGTGATGAGCGCTGGGTGCACACTCTGCATTGCATTATGCTTTTTCGGAGCGTGTGGGTAGATGTGTGTTTGCATATGGGATTTTGATACGTGTCAGTCACGGCACTGGCTGGAAACAGCACTAGGGAGGAATGTTTTTCTGATTAATTTAACCATTTAAGTAAAGCAGAGCAGCACTGATGGTGCTTTCTGGCAATAAGACAACTTCCCACCTTTAATTGCTTTACAACGCGCTGCGGGGGAAAATTTTGGGTTACAGCAGACACCTCTGGAGGTGTTTGGTTGGTTGGTCTGTGGTTTGTTTTTTTTACCAAAAGGCAGCTTTACCAAACTACCCTACAGCAACTGTAGCTTTCGCAGCTCTCCACACACCGCTATGGAAACAACAGCTCTGATACAATCACTTAAGAGACAGGCCGTGGTTTTTGGCAGCGTGCATAACGGCAGCCTCACAAGGGAGCAGAACGTTCTGACATCAGCACCAATTTGCTTGTTATTTTCTCCTTTTAGTAGCCTTTGCCTAAAGCGGTGATATCATGACACCGCATTCTCCTAGAGAAGCTGGTGGCTCATGGCTTAGACAGGCGTACGCTTCGCTGGGTAAAAAACTGGCTGGATGGCCGAGCCCAGAGAGTTGTAGTGAATGGAGTTAAATCCAGTTGGCGGCCA
>NW_009258780.1:477770-498283 GCF_000687185.1 Egretta garzetta | reverse complement strand
AGTCCCCACCCCTGGGGGGATTTAACAGCCGGGCAGACGAGGTGCTTAGGGACAGGGTTTGGGGGTGGGATGGCAGGGGTAGGGGAACGGTTGGGCTTGATCTTAAAGGGCTTTTCTAACCTAAATGATTCCATGACTCTGTTCTATGATGCTGCTCCTAACCCTGGAACAAATCCTGCATATGCACGGTCAGAATATACACATCATTTCCAGTATTACACAGCACTAAAGTGATTTCTAGCTGTGACTAAAGCTCACAAACATAAAAACGGGCTGAGACACACACATACGTATGTACATACACATAAATATTTCTTCTTTTTCAACACGTGTCTGAGAGTGCCGTACCCTAATTCAGGTAGGGGTCACCCAGGCAGGGCCACCTTCCCACTCTGTGAACCTCACAGGGCTCAGCGACTTGCCTGGTCACACCGTGACCACCTCCAAAGCCCCCCCAGCCCCTCCGGGCGGCCCCGTCCCAGCGTCTGCCCACCCACACCCTTGGGGATCTTGTGGTTGTCGTAATGGGCCGCCACGTGGAGGGGGGTGAGGCCGTTCTGTAAGGGTGGTTACGGCGTTAGGGACGCGTTAGTACCTGAGGGGAGCGGGATGGGAGCGGGGGCGGAGGGCAGCCGGACGTTAGCGGGGCAGAAGCAGCGGAGGGGGGCGAATCTGGGAAGCCCGGCGGCCACAGGTCCCTCTCCTCAGAGCCCATGCTAAGCCATTCCCTACAGCAACAGGGTGGGGAAAACTGGGTCTTGCCCCCGTGTTTATCCAGTAGGATTCTGACACGTTGGACAGCTTAATGGAATCGGCGCTTTCTGAGCGACAGAAATGTATCTGCCCCTCAGAGCCGCGTGCACCGTGCCCTCCCGCCAGGGACCCGAACCCAGCACACCCGGTGGCGCGGTTTCCACAGGTAGTGCACATGCCCGTCACCCCTGGGGAACACGACCCTAATCAAGCCAATGCCGCCACGTGAAAGCAGCCCCAGCCTTCTTCCACGTGCATGTTTCACACTGTTCTTTCCTAAGGAAGAATCCAAAACACTGCTGACTTTTTTGTTTGTTTTCTTTCTCGTCAGTACCTTGCCAGCCGAATCGGGAGAGGCACGGCGCTGCAGCAGGAGTTTTGCCACTTCCAAGCTCCCGTATTTGGCCGCCACATGCAAAGGTGTGAATCCCTTCTGAAAAATGGCAGGAGATAAAAAGCAGATGTTTGCGTTAAAGGTCATACCGACATTTTAAGAATTATGCATTAAGCACTTATTCTTCAACCTATATTCTAGCTGGCAAAATTGACAGCCATTCCTAGAAAGAGCATCATCGCTTGAAAGCACTTGGAGAAGCATGAAATACAAGAAAATACTTTCCCTTTTGTTATTCTTCCCTATATACCTGCTGTCAGACATTTTAGCTGATACAGACTCTACTAGCAACATACACTGTGTGTGTGGGCAACGAAGGCACTTGTTCAAATTTCTACTCCAAGCCAGCTGCGCTTTTTAGTTTCATGACAACTTTAGAAATATTTCCTGTATCCACTGTTGCCATTAACAATCAAACACCAATGAAATTCAGCGCGAAAAGCCCCAAACTTCGTATGCCTCCTTTGGAGAGTTTGTTGAAGAATGATTTGTATTTGGACTCAGGTATCCATCCAGTCACCAAGTTCTGCTGCAGCCTCTGTCACGCCTGACTCAACGGCAGTGCTTTTGGAAACACACTGTGGCAAGACTAAAGATTTTGTCTTTTAAAAAAGAGCCCTTTTCTATTTGTTTTAGTAACGCTTGTCAGTCCAGCGCGGGCGTAAGGTCTATGTCAAACTAACACGCTCTTTGCCTGTTCTTTTAATTTAAAAAAATCGTGTTGATAAGGAAAACTCACGGAAGCAAGGCAGCAGGTGGCAGACTACACCGCTGCCCCGACAGCAATTCCAGGGAGCTACAATGACCTATTTGCCTGACACATCAGTCGTGTGCAATGTGTGTTATCATTATCCTCTTGTTCCATTAGTCCCACCTCAAAAAGAGTTTACGTCAGGGAATCTCAAATATTTCCAGTTCATGAATCACAGGTTTGTAGAGAGATTATCTAGTGGACTACATCTGCTCCTATTCATAATTCTAGAATGTTCCTGCAGCACTAAAGCAATTGCCATAAAGCAATATGGGAAATTAGGAAAGTATTTAGTGTATTTTTAGCCATTTTAAGGTGATTTAACAGCTGGATGAAAGGAGAACAGCAAGCATTCCCAGTAATCTGTGGATCGTAATTTGAAAATTGCTGGTTTAATCTTCTAAAACCTGGAAGACATCCCATTGATCAAAAATATGTTTTGGGCTCCAGCTGTAAAATTAGGGGTACTTTTTCAAGACCAAAACCAATAGTGAGAATGAGGTGATTCTCACGTAATCACATGCGATAAATTTGGAAAAGTTATCTTGGCAAATAATTCTATTCACAGCTATCTATTTTCTTACGTGTTCATAGCTCTGTTAGCAATCTACTGATAAACATTTTCGGCTAACAAAACAATAATGATTCTGCAGACAGTCATTTTATAACCCCAGACAAAATGGCCTATTGTGTCATATAACACCTCATTTATGGAACCACTGAAAGTAGATCGAGCATTAGATGCAACCGGGCAGATGCTGACTTGTACGATTTAGGAACATTCCTTTCAGCTAGCAGAGACCAGAATTATTTTCCTATTTAAATAAACAAGGTATTGAAGAATAAGCTGGCCTGTTCATAAAAAAAGCGTCGCTGTCATCCCTTTTTCCTTTTTTGAAAATTTTGGCCAAAAAAGCCCTACCCATAACACAATGGGAAGAGAGAAACAAGTACGTCGTGTCCATTTTAAACATGTTGGGACCGTGCATTTATCAGGATCTGTATTTGGCCCCAGTGGGAACCAAACTCCCAACTTCAGATGATAGCAAAACTTGTCAAAATTTGATTAACTTCTGAGACGCTACTTCAGTCTACTGGATCGCTGTTTAAGTAAGAGCAAAACAAAAGACCCAAACTAGTTCAAGTTCTCAGTGGATTCCTCATGGAACAGGCGTGTGCTGGCACGCATTGCCCGTGCTACCGGAATACAGAGGTAAAGCATTTTGTCTTACTTTGGTGGACATGGAGTGCGAGGCACCTGCCTCTAGGAGCACTGATGCGACGTCAACTTGTCCCTCTCTGGCAGAGATGTGCAGCGGGGTGTACCCGTTAGTTGTTGCAGCATCAGGGTGGGCCATGTGCTGTAGCAGAAGTTGGACGATCTCCGTTTTACCCAAGCGAGAAGCAATGTGCAGTGGAGTCTGTTCTTCCTACAACTCAAATCGAGGAGATAATTAGCGCAGGTAGAACCACACAATATTCTGGTTGATCCCAGTAGATCTATCTATGCTTTCGTCTTGCAATACATCATAGGTAGTACCAAAAAAAGGCAGGAATGGAGGGTTGGCAGGTTAATTTTTGTGATGAGCTTTGGCAATGTCTTACTAGAATACAGAGAACTATGAAGAGAAACATTGTTTTCTCCTTTTATCAAGCAGATAGCGCCCATCACTGTGAGCATCACTTGCTCCCCTTTGTGTTCTTAATCGGTTTTACAACAGCTGTACCTTGCTCTATGAACAGTCCCCTTGGTTTCAAAATCTGGCACTAATGGCTATCAGAACCTCTGATGTTTGGTTTTAGGACATGGCTGTGCACCTCCTTGCTCAGACAGAATAGCTATGGCTGGTCTGAGTCAGGCACATTGTGCTGGGGTTGGACGGGATGGGGTTAATTTTCATCACAGCAGCCCATATGGTGCTCTGCTTTAGATTTCTGACCAAGACAGCGCTGATAACGCACCAGTGTTTGATCAGCACTTACACAGTGCCAAGGCTTTCTCCGTTTCTCCCTCTACCCTCCACCGTGGAATAAGGCTGGGGGCAGGCAAAAGGCTGGGAAGGGACGCAGCCAGGACAGCTGGCCCGGATTGACCGAAGAGATAATCCATACCATATAACGTCATGCTCAGCAATAAAACTAGGGGCTGAATTTTTCCAAAGGAGCCGTTGCTCGGAGACTGGCTGGGCATCGGTCTGCTTGTGGGCGGTGGCGAGCAACTGCCTTTGCATTGCCTGTGGCAGGGAGGGGTTCGTTTGGTGGGTTTGTGGTTGTTGGTTTTTTTCTTTCTCCTTCACCTGTTAAATTGTCTTTATCTCAACCCAAGAGATTTTCTCGCTGTTGCCCTTCCAGTTCTCTTCCCCATCCTGCTGCAGGGGCAGCAAGCAGATGACCGAGCGGGGCTGAGCTGCCGGCCAGGGTCAGCCCACCACACACGTTCTCTTTGGAAAATCTACGCATAAATACGTTACTGTTTTCAGAAGGGTTTTCAAGGTGTGCTTAATATTGAATCAACAGATCAAATAAAACTGAAACCGCTCCTCCCTAGCTCCTCTGCTTCAGGTGTGGTTTTGAGTAAGAGAAAGCAAAAAAAAAAAAAAAAAAAAAAAAATTGTAAGCAGAACACCTACCCTGGCTCGGGCATCAACCAGGGCCCCGTTTCTCAGGAGGCAGCGAACTACTTCCACCTGCCCAGCACGTGCCGCCATGTGCAACGCAGTTTCTCCACGCTGCAGAAAAGCAAAAGTATTTCAGTGTCCTAAACCTCCCTGAAGAAGCAGAGCTCCGACGGTGTAAATTCCACCCACATCAATTCGTGCAGAGACCCGCCTTTCCGCCCGCTGAGGATCTGACTTCAGACCCAGTAACGGGCAGTTCAGAAGGGTGCGTGCGTACACGTCGCTGGGCTTGGGTACGCCTCCGCTTGCAAACTCGGTGATCCCAAACGGAATCTCACTACAGCGGGTCAGAATGAAAATCCTGGCTTATAGAAAATTCTGCCCTATAGACTCCCCTGGTCGCATATGTTCCTTGGTCTTCTCAGCTCGTGCACAGGAGATAAGAGCGTATCGAGCCTGTCTCTCTCAAGGCATTGCGAGGCACACGAGCCCCAAGATGGAAGGGGGATATTTTTCCAGATGGTCTCTTCCTGCACGCTGTGCGGAGCTGGCAGCATTAAAAGGCCTCGCAATGGCTGCGCACAGCCGAGCCAGCATATGAAACGTGTAAAAATCTGTGCTCAAGCAGCGTGGCTCTGTCTGCAGGCTATGGAATGAATCTTGTTTCAAGCCTTTCGTAGCTCACGGAATTTGAGGGAGAATATGAAATTTTGGAAAGCTGACTGGAGCGATGTGGAACCTCAGACCAGGGTAACGAAGTAGGGGTGATATATTTAAAGTGCTTTTTGCATAGATTTGCAAAGGAACCCTGAAAGTGAGTGTTCCTTGACGATGGTGTTTCTAAGCTTAATTTTGTACTGTCCAGAATTCAGAGTGCACTGTCCTGAAGTGGACTAAAGAGTCCCTGTGCAGCTCATCGGTACCTGGAACGTTAGGTACTGGGACAGGTTGGTAACCAGGACCCTCTGTACATTATCTGCTGTGTTACGACAACGCAGCGGGATCGATTACTTCTTGGCGTTAATTGTTCCTTCTCCTTACTCTAAAGCTGGAGTATATTCCGTTGTAAGGCTTTCACCCCCCACAACTATCAAGTTAAGCTGCAGTTGCCAAAATGAACACTCTGGTCAAGATCTTTTGCATCAGAATCAGGAGTCCACCGCCTTCTTGTCCTTCATCTAGACGTAGGAAAAGCAGCGGCCTGAGCTTGCCTACTATTAACGAACTTCTAATTAAAGCAATCCCTCTCCACACTTGATTTATCTTGTCATTTTAAAATTAACATTATATGACCAGCTGTGATTAGTAAGGAGGCAACAAACAAAATCCCACAGCCCTAGCTACAAATCTTAATAGAGAATTTCATCTATATAAACTTTATTACCCGAGGAATGAGCTGTTTAAAATGTGAATAAGGTTTACATTTCACACAGTCTACAGATCAAATTTCTATACAGACCCTTTTCTATTTGAATTAGCAAAGCAATTGAGCTTTTGGGAACAGTTAGTAACTCAAGAGGGAACTTCAGCTTACCAAGTAAAAGCCAAGACACCTGTGTAGCATAAATTGTAACGCATTAAACTTTGCACACAAACGTCTGGTAACACAATACTTTTAATTGCTTCCATAAGAATTCCTGGTCGGCTTTCATAGGATCAATAAAGTTTTTATAGAAAGATTGTGCCTATTAAAAAGTATGAAAGTAGTAAGAGACTTTGTCAAGAAAAGTCTATTCTAAGGATTCAAGCAAACAACTCGGCATGCTCAACACCTTTACTAGGTTCCACGCAAGATTCTTCTAACTGAGAAAAACTTATGAGTCCAGCGTACCTGGATTACTAAATTTTTGTTGTTGGGAACACTTATCTGTAACATCATTTACTGGTAGAAAGCTGCTTTCAAAGCGCAGGCGGTCGTAAGTTGAGTATTTGTCTATCCTGACAAATGCAAACAGCACGATTATCTCTAGAACACAGCTCAGAAAAGCATCACGTTCTTTCTATTGCCGTTATTCTTGGTAACTAGGCTATTGGTATACAAACACTGATTTCTATGGTAAGTCAGGTTCTGCATTTTGTGTTATCCCCCAAAGGTCACATTTTTTAGATTTAAGCATGTTCGTTTGAAAGGCACCAGTCCCTGGAATTTCTCATCTAAGGGGAATATCTCAAGTTCAACTTTTTTACTTTTTAATTGTTAGGTTTTAAGCATTTGATACCCTTTCACAGATACAAATGCCACAATTTCATGGCAGCCAGTGAAGCTATGCAAGCAGAAATTAGAGCCGTTCGGACTTAAATTTCATCCTTCAGAACGGAAACGCAGTCTTCCCTGTGACTTGGCCTATAATCAGTTTTGGATGTATTTGGTGCGCTTTGCCTGTTTCTAAGGGAAACTTTACCTACTCCAGCACTGCTGAAGAAAACATGAAACCACAGAGGGCTTATAACGCAGACGCAATCGCCATTTTCCCCTCTTCACTCAAGGTGCTAGGATCATTTCTCCTAAAAAGCAACAAACTCATAAAGCAGCATTGAAATGTGACCTTTGGTTGAGCTAGGCTGGTAGGCCAGACCCTTTTTGGAGGAGGGACTGCACGGATGATTCTAGTCAAAGCCATACTCACAATGTTAGTGACATCGGGAGAGGCTCCGTTCTGCAGCAGAAGGAGGACTATGTTCAAGTGGCCCATAAATGCAGCCACGTGTATTGGTGTGAGGCCCGACTGCGAAACAAAGCAAGAGCAGTTTTACTCCTCTGCACGGGCGTAAAGGAGGGGGCTTCTTCGTTTAAATAAAACATAAGTGAAGGTGAGGCATGGAGAGGAGAGAGAAAAAAAGGAAGCAAAAAGGGAGAGAGAAAAGGAATGTTTCTGCAGGACACGAAACATTTTTCTACCTCTGTTATAGCCTGGATTGAAGCCCCATATTTCACCAGGAGTTCCATGACTTTGATGCGATTTTTCTTGCAGGCAATGTGCAGTGGAGTAAAACCATTCTGTGCAAAAGACAGTCATGTTAGTTAAAAACATGCAGCTACACTTTCCACGCAGCCCCATGCCGGCACACCGGGAGCAGAAGTGTTAGAGTACCAGAAGCAACTGTTCCTTAAGCACAACGGGTTATCAATCGCAGCCATCTCCCAGCCATCTGCGGCACAACAAAGCAGCACCGCCGCTTTCCTCGGAGGCAACGGAGAGAAACCCAACTTCCACCTCCAAACCCCAACTACAGGACACGCCCGTGCTGACTTCCAAGGGTACGCGCGCGTGGATCTATGCGGTTCCATGTATGTAAGGATGACTTAAAAGTGGCTCCCAAGATTGCCTAACGCCAGGAAAATATAAGAAATGCCAGCGATCGCTTTGAAATCAGTTAGCGCCTTTGGAAATGTATAAAGCATGTTCGATACCCCTCTGGGAAAAGAACAGAGTCCTTCTTCCAGATTCCACCTTGTTTCATCTGTCAGTTTGGAATATCTCGTTACCTAGGCATCTGCGTGTGTTTATTTTTATATTTATGCATCGGTATATTGCATTCACGTTTGCGTGTGGACCCTGTGAGGTACCTTAAATAAAAAAAATCACTACTTGAGCCCTGGTTTCACGATACAAAGTGTTCACTCTTCAAGTGTTTGTGGCACCCCCCTTCCTTTATTCCCGTCCCATGTTTGTAAGCAAGGTATCAGCCCTCGTCTGGATTAAAATTCAACGGGGCAGGGACAGGAATGAAAGGGGGGTGGGGAAGGGAGCATCTTAAATCAAGATTGTGACTTAGCATTTTGTATTGCGGGACAACACTTCTAGCGTTGTGCTTGCCATCAGCGCGTATTCATTTCTCTGGAAATGCTTTTTCAGTAAGGCTGGGGCCCAAATCAAAGCGTGTCTTCATACTCTCTACGGTAATACGTGCTTTGACGTCAGGCTTTTTTTAGGGACTCTTCTAGTTAATGCAGGTTAAGCGTGTGCCTGAAGCTAAGCCAACACATTATTCACCCTACGTGAACGTTTTAGTGAAAAGCACAGGTAATGTTTTTAGATAATGTTGAGAAAATGCTCTATTTTCTGATGAAAAGGATCAGTGTTGCTGAACAGTCAGCTAGCAGTGAACAGGACTTCGCAGCAAAATCTTAGCTCACGGGAAGAGGCACATGACAGGTAGCAGTCAGCTTCTTGTTATGGGAAATGTTAATTACCGGTCGACTGGAAGGGGCTTTAAAGCAGATACAAACTGAAAAAGCTGAGGACTCACATAGTGCTTGTATCCCCAAATCATTTTGCAAACATTAACAATTTTTTTTTTTTAAATCTACCTGAAAATTAATTATTCGTAAAATTTAATCCAGCACAGGACTCTGCTGAATATTATTACTACTATTGGCCTTCTCCAATTTCTAAAGGAATCAAACCCATTAGGTATCATACCTCCCGCACAACATCTCTCAACATATTTCATAGGGAGTTTTACAGATTCAGAAGTTTCCATATTTTCA
Source organism: Egretta garzetta (assembly GCF_000687185.1). NCBI lineage: Eukaryota > Metazoa > Chordata > Aves > Pelecaniformes > Ardeidae > Egretta > Egretta garzetta. Next base: position 489,275 of record NW_009258780.1, on the reverse strand, counting down.
CTTAATTTTACTGCCTGGGTTGATTTAATTTTGCTACTTCTACTTAAGTGAGGAAGAGTTTGCTGGGGGAGAGGAGAAGGCAGAACAAAACTCTTATCGCTAACAGAAATTGCAAGCATCATTTAATATATTGAATACTATAAACAAGCCGGAGGTCCCTGATGGGAGAGGTAACAAGAGGGGAAAAAAAAAAAAAACCAGTCTGGAGGGAAGAGAGCAGAGAGGCAGCGGCCTGAGGGCATTTGCCTTTCGTTGCAGATGTTTCTCTGGGAGGGAGGGAGGGGAACAGAAAGTGTATTTCTGGTCATGGAAGGAAAGAAAGAAGATGTGGGGGTTAGCATAGAACCTGGGTAGCTGAGGGAAGTATAGCTGAAGGCAATCAGAAGGCGGGCAAGAAAAATAAGAAAGCATGAAAACAGCATTGAAAAAAATCAACCAAGTGAACACGATACCGAGAAAGGCAAAACAAGAGACGCGTATGGAGAGGAAGCGTGAGGGGTTATGGGATTTGTGGGTATAGAGAGGCCAAGAAAAAGGAGAGGGCAGAAGAAAACTGCGTCAATAAAAAGCCAGTGCCAAGGAAGTAATGGAAATAAGGGATAGGGGAGCCTTCCCAGCAAACCATGGGGTCATACTGAAGACAAGAAGCTGGGGAAGACATCGGAGTAGAGGCCTGTGGTGGAAGGTCTGTGGAAGGACTGAATACAGCAGGCAGTGGCAGACTTCTTGCCATGCAGAAGTACCTCAAGTGTTCAGTCTCTTTCTTTCCCCCACTGAGTGTAACATATTGGTATTTTACCTTCCATCCAGCTAAGAGTTCATGGGGACACTTCCAATTAGAGAAAATTGGGATCTTATCTGGGTTAGATTAAAGACTCTTGAAAGCTTGATATGTTCCCGAAGCCAAATGTGATGTTTTTCTCCCAGTTAGGGGATAATCAGTGAGTGAAAGGAATCGTACCTGTTTGCCTGTAAGCATCAGAACTGCTTTTTGGAAAGGAAGGAAAGTGGCACCCAAGAGAGGGGAATGTCATACTTGGAGAAATGCAGAAGCATTAGCTTTTTAATGTATTCTCCCCATGCCAATTAACTTAGTGATTCAGTTGAAAGCTTAGAAATCATTTGTGTATCATATCATGCAGTATGGAAAACTGAACTATGAATTCAGTAAAATACCAATGCATACGTTAGCATCAGCTAGGAATGGCTCTGATTTTAGGAACTCTGTAGAGCCTCCAGACCTGATACTACAGCCACTTGCCATGGGACCTGGTCCATGACTAGGCCTAATGATGAGATCCAATTTTGGTAGTCAGCAGGTGTGACAACCCCTGTTGTTACTCTTTAAGGTTGTTGGAGTTTGTTGACAGAGTTTTCACTTAGCTTTACTGGTAAGAGCTACTCATCTGCCCTGGATAGCTTTGGTAGATGACACAGGTGGGACAGGTTTACCAGGGCACGAGCATTGGGATTTGCTCTCTTGTCCAGAAGGAGTTTGGTGACACGATAGTGGCCGCAGTGTGCGGCCACGTGGAGGGCGGTCAGGTAATCCAGCGTGACATCATCCACGGGCGCTTTGTGCTGCAGTAAGTGTTTGACGCATTCCACGTGGTCCCCCTGGGCTGCCATGTGAAGTGGAGAGAGTCCATTCTGCGGTGAAAGAAAAAAGAACAGTAACTGCTAGTAACTCTCGCTTGGATCGCGGCACATATTAGAAGGATGCCATCACGAGTTTGCAGAGTACCCCCATCACTGAGGCAGAGCCGCATCTGAGCTACGGACTGGAGGAAAAACTGAAAAAAAGCTATAGCCTTCCCTCCCCCTCCAGCAAATACAGGCAAATTTAGAGGAACTTCATACAATTAATTAAAATCAGAATTTCATCAAAGCAAAAGAATCTAGGGGTCTTGCCTCATGATCTATTAAAACACACCTTGACCTTAAAAGACGGTTCTGGGGATACTCATCATAACACTATATACATATAATTACACAATATATATAGAATATATACGTATATTTACATAACACAGTTTTTATGTTAATTAGAGAAAAAGCACCTACTTACCCATCGTCATAGTTATTAAGGAACCTATATCTTCCTTCTTTAAGTGTTCAATGAAAAAAAAAATTGTATTGGTAAACTTGACCCCTGAGCCTCTGGGAAATGACACTTTCAACCACCACCTTGGTTGGACCTTCTGTTGAAACCGTAAGGCTTGAGGGGCAGTGGAAGCAGGAGTTTTAGAGCCCTGTCTGGCTTTAATAGATCTTTTTGTAAATATGGAAGTCCCCGGAAGGTAAATTAAGAGGAAAGAGAATTGTTGCTATTAATACATATAGCAAGTTCTTTTCAGAAAAAGTATTTTTAGTGTTTACATATTTGTCTGTCCGCAGTTTGGAACCACCTGTTCCAGTTGGAAGTTGGAAGAGGAAGTTGCTTTTAAATCTAATTTCATTTCACATGCAACAAGGTACTTAAAAAACACTGCGTGTTCAAAGATAAGACTAACGTACAGACTTGAACAGGTAATGACTTGGCATGGTCAAACTGACTGTTCATTTGTTACCTGGAAGGAGGGAAATATTCACTGGACGGTTCTGCTCCGCTCACTCCTCAACACAGCAGGGTCATCCAGATGTTGCCACAGCAATGCTGATATTTTGTCCTGACTGGTAACACCTGCCTTTGAATGGCACCATCTGGGAATCCTGCCTGAAGCGTGCACACTACGTGTGGCGGGGTCTGTTCTTCTGAGCCTCTCTACCTCCTTGTGAAGTGAGGGTGTTGACGCATGAGGTTCACCTAACCACTTTCTCCCACCAAAGGAATCAGTGAAACCATAGGGAATCTTTTCCTTACAATTCCCATCTCCCTGTGGATGCCTCCCACATAAACAGATGAGCTAGACTACTTGGTGCCATCAAGGATGCATAGCTTGAGCACATCCCAATTTGATGTAGTCGATAAGCTTGCAACCCAGCAATAAAACCTCCTGAAGACTATCAAGAGAAAGTCTTGACTCTCCCGTAAGGGTAGCTAAGGGTCAGAATACACCAACTGCTCTTGTTTTGAGCCATGTTTGAGGCAGTGGGGCCCAGTAACCAGTGCAATGGTCTGAAACCGGTATTTACATTGTTTGTCCCTCCTGATCTCCCAGGGGACCTCAAGCAGATCATCGCAATACTCTATGCCACTGTTCTCCAACGAATGACACCAGCTACCTTTCTCAGGTGCTCTGAAAGTTACCAATGTGAAGTGCTGCGCAGTGGGGTTTGCTATTACACCACAAGTATCTTTTTCTCATTAGTTTGACCAAGGGGACAGCATTTGTAGGAAACGCGTTAATCTTAGATGTGCGCTTTTCAGAAATCAGTAAGAACACACTGAAATAATTTTCCAAGTCTGAAATAGTCCATGAAAACAATTAGGAGCAGCTGCAAGCCACAGCTCCTAGTTAGTTTATATGAAGGATCAGAAAATATACACCAGGAATCATCTCTCGGGAGTGACTGACCCAGCTTTCCCATCCCCGTGCCCTGTGGTCCTAGGAAGCAAGAGAAGTGCTTGCAGCAGCACTGTATATCATGTGTTCAGGCTGGTATTATAGAGAGGGGCAAAGGAGTGCATACTGTTTCATATATTTGGAAAGGATAGTCCCTCATTATGTAAGAAAACCTTATTTTGGATCATTCTACCCATTAACACATATCCTTTGGGAGAATAGAAATGTTCCTGTCCTCTTCCTTGTCCTTTCAGGGACATTGAAGGTTCTGTGGGAAGTTACACAGAGCTGATAACGTATTCTGGTACAACACACACCTTGGTCCGTGCAAGCAGCGGGGCACCTCGTTCCAGGAGCAGCTCCACAACTTGGTCGTGGCCACTTCTTGCAGCACAGTGGAGCGGGGTGAGTCCATCCTTAAAGGAAAAGGAGGGAAAACAAATGAGCACATCCCCAACCGTCCATACTGGCACTCCGAGGAGCACCCTTCCAGGAACGCAGCCCCACAAGCGTGTGAAAAAACGCCCTTTTTTTTTTTTTGACTCCTAACTGAAGCTGGCTCCGCAACATGAAGTTTCAGCCCTATTCTTCCTTGCACCAGTAAAGGATGCTCTAAGGTTACCGCTTCAGAGAGGCCGCCCACTGCGTGCTGAAATGTCTTATCAAAGGGGGTAACGCGAGCATGCATTGCCTCCTCCCCTCCTTCTCCTCTGCGTGGCTTTGCGATCGTATTGCCTCTCCCTGGATAACGTGTGCTGGGCCAAGGATGCTCCGTTAATCAACCCTTGTCCTTTGGATTGCTTTTGATGCAGGGTTGAAACAAGAAATGTTCAAACTAGAAAATTTATTCGGTTTTGATTTTGTTGGGTTTTTTTTTTTAAACAGGCAGCAGGAGAAAGAAGATTTTAAAACAGAGAAAAAGAGAAAGAAAGGAATAGAACAAACCCTTTGATTTCTGAGGCTGAGTGGTGAACCAAGAGCTAACAATTCTTTGCTAAAATAGCTGCAAGACCACCAGCTCTGCAATGTTTTTTCCACTGTGGAACACCACCCTGTACCGAAAGACTTGCTCGGGCTACTCAGTCATGATCACAACAGCGGCAGCAAAAGATACATCCATGAAACATTTAGATAGGAGAATGCATCCTAGGTAACTCCGCTACAGTTTGGACTTTTCGCAGAAAAATACAGGTAATATGAGGGAAAAAATGGTTGCAAAGGAATATTAGTGCTGAACAACAGAGAAAAGAAAATGCATAAGATATAGAAACCCAAGTTTTCTTCTCATTAGACCTCAATACTGTTCAAGCAGGCGCTCAGAAAAGTCATCGATACTCGTTCAACAGAGCTAGGTTTGTAAAGGTGAAATGGTCGTAGCTTTTCATCCCAAGAAAGGTCTCCTCCCTTTGAGACGCACCGCTCATCGTAGGTGAAGTAGGTGCTATTACTCTAGAGTGCTTTCTGAAGAATCCAGTAATGGCATGATTAAAATATAAATAAACTGGTCTGAGATAGATGTATTACTTAGAACCTTAAAAAGCAGCAAAAATGCAAAAACATGGCCTTAAGTATGATCTATTGTCTGCCTTGCTGGAGTTTGGAGGAAGTCTACGTCGCTGTATTTTTACTTATACTACTAACATTTGTAAATTAAAAGTGGCTCTAGGCTGCACAGTGCCATGGCAATTGCAGCATCACCTTAGCTATGCAAACATAGCCCTGAAATACTCTCCAAAAGGTAGTTCTGAGACGCAGACCCTTCCTCACCCTCGGTTTCGACAGCAGAGTCACCCTTCTGAGTTAGCAGGGCAACAACGCCCCACTGCAGCGAGGGCTCCCCGAGTAGGCAGGGAGGAATTTCTCTCCCTTACTTACCTACCGTTTCCCAAGATTTTTCAGAAACATGGGAAGGGGTCAGGTGTGCCCCCACGCTCACCATCTCAGAGGCATTGCTAAATCCCACGGCAGCTTCGCAATGAAATTCAAGAGATGGAAGATCAAACCCGCAAACAGAATCTAAGGCTGCTCAGTGCCTGGCAGGCTGGGTCAATGGAAAGGAATTGGGTGTCACTAGATCATCGGGGGCTTTTTTCCTGCAGCAAAACCTCAGAGCCCCCTAAATCAAGTCTTTATATGCACGGCTGAGGTATATTTTCATCTCACTGCCAGAGGGATCCAGACACATAATTCCCGTTGGCATTACTAAGGTGTATTTCTAGGAAAGGTATTTTATGGTATTTCCTTCCAGTTTCTGACCTTTTGTGCTCTTTTTAACATTTTTAATCAATATGGGAAGTTCACTTTCCCTATCTGCCCAGCGACTTTGATGCTGTTCTATTGAACAGAACGGCAAAAGAAAGGTAGAATTGTGTGAGCTCTTGAAGAAACACCGGACAAATCCCCAGAGGGAGAAAAAGAAGAAAAATACAAGCTAAGAAACACAGCAGCTCCACAAGAAAGCCTGGCTAAAACAAAAATAAGAACTAAATCATTAAAAAGCATGATTTCTCCTCTGTTCGTATCTATAATTCACTCTAAAAGCAGAGATAAAAATTTGCTACTTATCCTGTTCTATCCTGTCACAGCTTTTCTAAATGCTTTGTCCCTTACTGTCTGAGCACTTTCCAGTAGGTGAACGAAGCACTGTGCTGTGCAGCCTTCCCTCTTCTCTCCCCTCTTTCTGCCCTGAGGAAAACAGCATGTATATTTTCAAATTATTGTGTATTTAATAATTTAGATTCTATTTTTGCTTATATGTTTTCTTCCAAGATGAGGAAGATTGCCAAGAGAGCGCTGTTGTAGTAGCAGAAGGAGTACCTAATCCAATGAGGACCAACTGACGTTAGCCAACGCCAAGAGACAGGCTGGCGTACCAAATTAGGGCTCTTTTGCACCGTTATCCATTTGCAATGAACCTCAGTGCTCTGAAACCTATTGCAGGAGTTTGCCTATGAGCTTTTTTAATCCCGCCATTGCGAACTGGTCCATCACGTACGCTGAAGAACGCATGCTGACCCAAATATCAAACACGTCATTTGACGGGACACGCAACACTGGGTCAAACAGACACAGATGTCGAAGCACAGATAATGGATATCCCATAAACACAAGGGCTGCCACGCCGGGAGACGGGAAATTCAGCAATTTTATATTTTAAGGAAGTACAATATTTACCTCCTTGTCCTAAATAGTCCATAATGGAGAGTTAAATGTTTTTTTCATCTTCCAAGTGACATCCTGCACCTGGCGCTCTGCTGGTCCCGTATGCGGTGCTCTCCCAGCTCACACTTTGCAACGTAACCAACAGCCGGGTCACTGGTAGAAATGACACTACAGCCCTCGCTGTACGTGTGGAAGCCATGAAATTCCATCACTCCTAACTGCCTCTGAAAGGGCTCTCAAGAGAGAAGGCAAACTTTTGCCTTTTCTTCCTTGAAAATCAATTGCTGGTCATTTTTTAACTTGCAAAATTAAATCTGAATTCTGCACGTGACTCCTAACCGCAGGGCTCAGGAAAAGAAATTACTGGATCATTTTGCAGGGATCAAAATGCTTTACTCCAGCTTACCCAGACTGACTGAGGTAAGAAGATTCTTAATGGGAAACGATACCTTAATGGGAAACGATATGGGCAGCATCTTAACAGAAGGACCGTTGGGCACATTCAAGGCTCATTCGAACGAAGACTGATGACAGCACATGAACATCAAGGGCCAAATTGTCAAAGAATTCTTCTACGCTGCAGCTGCATATTCTCATTTTTATAAGGGTGAAATGAAATTTTAGTATTCTGTACGTTAGACATGCAAAATTGTCTAAACTTTCTCAGCAAATAAAGGCCTTTCATTTGTTTGTTTTTTGTTACTGCTAAACCTCATCTCTTTAAAAATGAACGAGGCAAGCCTCCCTCTTGCTCTAAGCTCTCAGAGTCTTGGCATAATTAAACAGGCTCTAAAGTATTCCTCCAGGTCTGCCATTCAAAGTGCAAATTTTAAAAAAACAGCAGAAAATATACCATGCGTTTGCTTGAGTAATAAGATACTAACTTAAATAATTCTACATGTCACTATCGATATAGCTGGCTTAGATAACCTGCACAACATCCCTTCCCGCTCCCTTGTAAACACTGTATGAACCCACCACATTTTTTATAGCAAGTATCTGCATCGTGATTAGATATTTATAATCCGACATTGCTTTAGAAATGGCAAAAACTGCCAATGAATTATTAGTGCTCTGTGCATGTGTGACGACGAGCAGAAAATGTCACAGCAGCGTTACTGCGGGGGAAAAAAGCCACTGTCAACACAGCACCGTGCCAAGACAGGGTTAGGATCCTGCTGGAACGGCTTTAGGGTAGGAAACCCACTACCACGTGGAAATATTCTGCCAGGATGCGTTTATACAAAAGGAGATGTTACTACAAATGAATCTCCGTGGGTTCCCAGAATGAGTGTTAAGGGGTGCCTGAAGCACGTTTACCACAAAAAACCCAACCCAACACAAAAAAAAAAAAAAAATCCAAGTTCCACCCCAGTTTCCTTCCTTTTCTTTTCCCATTGGTATCGTACATCTCCTTGACCGACCTTCCGCTTCTTTCAGCCCCAGCTGGGCCTCCTCTCTTTTCTGTGGCCCTTCTCCAACCCAACTGGCACACCAGACTTTCTCCCCTCCATCATCACGTCCACCCCCCTCTCCAGCTCCAGCTGCCACGCTCCGGGCACACAACGTGTTTACTTCCCCACACAATAAGCTTTCCATTCCAAGACTAGATGCTCTGTTTCATTCCAGGGATTTTTTTCAACTGTAAATATTCTGGACAAGCGCCTGCAAGAGGAGTCTAAAGAAAAGTCCCAGAGCAAGAAAAATTTAATTTCATTGTTGGTGAGATTCAATAGACAGAACACAAAATGTGTGACAGCTTCAGCGCCCGACACAGGTGAACGTGTGTGTCCCCCCCCTTCTGAGGGTGTTTGCATAGTCCCACAAAATGGAAATACTCAGTAAGGTGACAAAGGCCTGTGAAAAACACTGCATTTTAAAAGTAAAAAGGCATGAAAAAACTAGATAAGCCTCACATTCTTGTTCGGTTTTTTCCTATACAATTTATATGAGAGATGATAAAAATAAAGATATTACAAAAACTGCATCCGTAAAGAATACTCCTAAACCCTTTTAGTAGCCAGTAACATTTCAATACCCCACATATCCTTGCTGTTACTATTCCATTATATCCGAATATTTATTTTAATAGAAATACATATATTTTGGGCATGCTGAAATTGTTCCACTTTTAAATGCTTAAAATAATTCTCCCTGTACTAATCCTCACTACGTTTCAGGAAGGCTGTAAATGCTTTCCTTCTCTCAGAGTGAGAATTGCTAATGGCCACGTTACTCTTGACCACGACACCGATTTAATCATAAATTGGACTTTCCACCGCCTTTTAGAGACCAAATTTCTGCACACCCATTCCTGGCCACAGCCTGCATAATTGCTTCTGAAACCCAACGCCACCGATCCTAGAATCATCGAATCGTTCAGGTTGGCAAAGCCCTTTAAGATCCCCAAGCCCAACCGTTCCCCTACCCCTGCCATCCCACCACTAAACCCTGGCCCTCAGCACCGCCTCTGCCTGGCTCTTAAATGCCTCCAGCTACCACCGTAGGTTATACAGGTCAGAAGCTCAGCAAAATTTTAAAATTTTAATCAAACATACATCACTGAAGTTCTTACTCAGGTGAACTTGTAGAGAATATAGGTTTGACCAAGATTTTAAATATTAAATGTTTTAGCCTAAGAAATTTTAACCGTTAATTGCTTAGCAAACAAAACTCCAGACAGGGCTCGTATGTAAACAGAAGTAGCCCAAATGTAGATATAACAGACAGTACTATTAGAAGTATCCCATTAATACAATTAGGATCAGAGTTTACATTTTTGCTTTCGATACAACATAAAAGAGAAACGAAATTCCACATTTTGAAAACTTATTTAGTAGTTAGTTGAGAAAAATGGTAACACTTGCCAAAAAAACATTTAAGTAAAATATTATTTTAAAATATGTAAGTGTAGCAAGCGGACTTACTAGCACCTCTAAATCTTGATACTGTAGTGAGAAATGCCATAAAATTTCAGCAAATACATTAAGAAATGTCTAGAAAATCAAAATACGTAATTCCTGCAGTAAACAGGGTTTTCCTCTGCCATGCAACGTTAACTATGGAGCAGTAGGACACATGCAGCGTTTACTCCCTTGGAAGAATGTACATTTTAATTTACTTTTTTTAGACAATACAGAGGCTCCAAATGGATCGTTCCAATGGAACATTTTTGAACGTAAAAAGATTTCACAGATTAACTCTGCAAAATTAAACTGCTGAGGCTTATCTAAAATCTGTTCAAATAAGTTTTTGCATCTTAATTTATTCATCATCAGATGTCACGTAATAAAGCAAGTTAAAAATAAACCGAATGAAAGCAACGAGTACTTTTTTAACCAACGAGCTTATTCTGATGCAGTATGGAGACTGAGAATAAAAGCCCAAGCTATCCCGCAATGGAATATCCTAGCAGATTTAATTCCACTGTTTTTCAGTGAATCTGACCTACTGGAAGAATGCAGGTGTGCTCAGAAATGAAAAGGCGAGTATGGAAAGGCAGGCATGTTAGTAGCGAGGTGGAGGAGGCGGAAGCCCGTCCTTGAAAGTACAACACACACGTATGCATGGCATGCAACACACAACCTACCTCTTCAATACCCTACATACCCACGGCCATAGCAAAGCACACAAGGCATGCGGACAAAGCGAAGGGAAAAGAAAAAGACACCGAGACGATATAAACAGCTGGCATGAAGACAAGATCACGCCACGGAGACGCTGACAGCAAAACCAAAGCTCTGGAATCTTCCCCACTGTGAAGTACGCGCAGCCGACCACCACCGTGTGCCTTTGAGCGGGGAGAAGGCAGAAGATGAAAGCGAGAGCCTGTGCAAACTGGGATATGTGTGCTTTCGGATACCTTTATGGGCTTTCACTTTGTGCTGATAGTTTTTGAGCTACTGTAGCAGCTGACAAAGGGCAGGAAGCCCAGACAATGAGAAGACTCTAAAATTAGCACCTTCCACCTACGCCGGGCAAGGTCCTGTTCTTTCAGCTTCATTCACAACTGCACATCAATCTCTGCAGGTGAGCGGGAAAGGGAATACGCCTTGACCTCTTAAAAACCAAGACGTCCTTTACAATCATCTGCGCCAACTTTTCTAACACAAGGATCTAAATACTGACCAGGAAATAGGTGAATTCAATGCTGTCATTCCCCAGGCCAAAGGGACCATTTCTGTATGACTACTGTGCTTATGAGTATGTGGAGTATCCTGACTACAGCTTATTATTACCATTTCATGCCTCTTTCCCATGAGATTTTAGGCGCTTATTGTGGAAAATTTGACCAGGGATGATTTACTGCACACCTTCACGAGAGGCAGCATTTTCCATCATCAGTAGTTTTAAAAAAAAAAAAAAAAAAAAAAAAAGAGCAAGAGAGACATAATTTCATAAATAACGAGAAATCAAAATCATAATCACATATAGAGTTATAGGATGATCACAATTGTCTTCCTAGCCCATGAAGCAACAAACAGCTGATGCAATTAATATTAAAGTAACTGCAGAGGTTGAGTCAACCACAAGGGTAGCTGACTGCAATATCCTCGTACCTTCCGCTACCTTTCCACTTTATGAAACAAAACCTCTTATGTCCAGCTCTGAACGCTGTGTTCTAGAACACCCTCTGTTACTTGGAGATACCATTTTGCAGATCAGCACTTAAAACCCAGCAGCTTTCAGGAACGAGTCCTGTGCAGCTCAGTTCGTATGAACGACCACTTTTTCCTAGAAGACTCCAAAATCCCATTTGACATAATTAACGCTGCCCATACGAATTGACGGGTTTTTCTTTTGTCCTGAATGACTGCAAAATCACCCGTAAAGGAAG
>NW_009258780.1:376150-477747 GCF_000687185.1 Egretta garzetta | reverse complement strand
AGTGAGAGTCACCCAGTTCTCTGTGGTTAGTAAGGGAAGAGGTGAAAAAAAGATCAAAAAGATCAGGTTCGTCAGCTTTTTCTTGTATGACGTAGGCAGATTCTACAGGGGACTAAAGGAAATAGTATCTCTGCCTCCTGCGGTCAACCAATACCTGTTATTCTTTAGTCTGATCCTGTAGAAAACAGTCTATAGAAAACAACTAATCTGTAAACTGAAGGTAGGATTCTGAATTAAAAAAAAAAGTATGAAAATATTTCTTTATAAATTACTTTGGGAGTCACAATTTAAATTTGGTCCAAGTTTCAAAAAGACTATGCTCGTGAGGAGGCAAGGTTTAACTTTTTGGAGCTGTGTTCAGCTGAACTTTTTTTTTTTTTTTTTTTCCAGTCATTTATTAACAGCTGCATCTAATGCCTCACTTTAAGAACGGAGAGCAAGACACAATTACTGAAGCTGAACTCCTAGCCATGAATCTTGGTGTTCCCAGTCTCTGGCTTAAACAAAAAACCCAAAACAAAACCAAAACCAAGCAAGCAAAAAAATCCCAATCCACTCCCAAGAAGGGACAATATCGTATTCAGGGAATAGAAAGACTCACCCTGGTTTTGGCATCGATCTGCCCTCCGCGATCCAACAAGAGCTTCACCATGTTTGTGTTTCCCCTTTTGGAAGCCACATGCAGTGGGGTGATTCCATTCTACACCATGAAAAGAACAAACAATGAGCATGACAGATTTGAAGGTGTGCAATGGTGGTGAATTTGCGTTCGGATCACAAAAAATGAGACCATCACATTGGAGAGAATAAACAAAAATGTACTTGAGCATCGGAGCTAGGCACACACCATATAAGCTAGAGTTAGTAATTCCTTTCTAAGCAAGAAACTTTATTCATCATTTGGGGTTTTTTAAGAAATGAAGAAGCGCATCTGCCAAAGCTGCAAACACCACAGTCCCAGAGTCAGACAAATAAACAAACATGTATCAGAGTCCCAATGAGTCAATATTCACAAAACACCGATGCATTTTAATCACTGAACATACACAGAGTACACAAACGCGTGACCCCTGCACAAAGGAACCTTCTTAGTGTAATGCCAATAGCGTAAAGGAGTAGGTCCTTGTTTAGGCTGATAGTCCTTGCAAACGCTTTGGGTGAGGGAAGAGGTAATATTAGCAGCTATTCCAGACTGGCAACAGGAGGAGGTCAGTCCGAAAGGCAGAACCCTAAAGTAATTCAAAGGGTGTCTGTCAAAATTAAACAGAAAACTTGTCATCCAGTAGCTACATCGAGGTACAGCTTACCAGAGGTTTTCACGGCACCAGATGCCGTGCTTCAAACCACGTAACGTACCACAGCAGCGACTGTACTACAGTAGCCGTGATCAGTTTTATTGTTGCATTTATAGAACCGAATATACCTTACTTTACTTTTTTAATATATGTTTATATGTGAAAATATCCAATTAAAGTAGCATAGCAATTACCGAATACTGAAAAAGCCAATAAATCCTACATATGTTTCTGGAGTAGGTGTAACCAACAGAAAAGCTGAAGTGAGTTGACACGTTATGAGAGTATCAGCTTTCCGGAGCTAGTCAAAGGGCCCTGCTTCCTTCAGCTGGGAATACTGGTCGCTACTCAACTCCCAAGGACTCTGGTGCATTGCATGGAGGCAACCTTTAAGAATTACCGCCAAAAAAAAAAAAAAAAAAAAAAAAAAAGACATCTTCGAACACAACAGAGTTTCAGCATTACTTTGCTCCTCGCTTCTTCTTGACTAAGAATTACACAAAGAAACGCTCCCACCTTGGTAGGCCATTACAACCAAGAAGAGAAAGAAATTCCTCCGTACCCTTGCTGTGAAATCGACTGCAGCTCCTCGGTTTAGCAGAAGCGTTGCCACATTGACATTTCCATAGTGCGCGGCTATGTGCAAAGGTGTAAAGCCACTCTACAAAGGGAAACAGCCCTTATTACAGAAATCATTTTATACAGGATAATCAACTTAACTAGAATTGACTGTAAAAGCTGCCGGCAAACAAATGTGTCTGGATTTGATCCAGTTCACCTAACACATAGCACAGCCCTTCAGGCAGAGGGTGCAGATTTCATATGAGAGGTTACCAAAAGTGCTTCATTCTTTCATTCTCCAATTCAGTCTTTGGAATCAGTGGCCAATAAGAAGAGCAGCTTTCATCATCGGAAATACGAATACATTAGCCATTCTTAAAGAAAAGAAAGGAAGCTTCCTTATTACAATTTGGAAGCAACCTGGGTCTTTTGGGCTGCATCTGATTACCGGTTCTGGGTAAATGACCACAAAAGTTGTTGGACTCTTATTTTACTGCTCTTAGAATTAGAAATATTGACAACATATTTCTATTTTTTTTTTTTTTGAAAAAGCAGTGGTTATTCATCATGTAACCCAAGAATTTTGTACAAGAGAAACTACTTAGTAGCACAGTATAGGAATCATTTATATTTATATGCGCTTTGGATCTTGAAGGATCTAAGCAACTTTGCCATCTATACACCAGAAAAACCCACAATTTACTTATTGCCTCTGGAACACTACAAGGTGAAACCTGCTCCAGCTACGAGATACAGAATTGCTTGATAACAACATAAAAAGCTTAACTTTTCAGGAACTAGGACACAGAGGAAGCTTTTAGTCTCATAACTAATTCAAGTAGAAGGGACCTTGATTTTGAGGTTTCCCTGAAGAGCTTTACACAGATTTGACCAGACCTGTTAGTTATAGAAAGAAAGAAAAATTTTGGGCTTCTAGACTCGGGTGTATTTTTCACGAGGTTTCATTTCTTTCAGTGTACAAATCATCATTTTAAACTACTCATGTAAGAAAGAAATGTAGGCAGATGTTGCACTCTGAAATCAGCTTTATTCCCAAAAGAGTCAGCAATCAGCCCACGATTTTACCCTAATTCCATTTACTTCCCTGTCAGTCCACAGGTGATCCTGGCCAAAGTACAGCCAAACACTCAATGAATTCAGTCATCTTGCTGGGATAAATTACCAGGGAAATGTCTACCGAGGGTATTAGGCACACAAAAACGATGCTGCAATAAGCTGTCGACTGAATGCGCCTCGCATTAACAACTGCCTTCTGGTGGACACGTGTTTGCCTGGTGACAAACGCGAGGCACCGAGAGGCAACGTAATGCCCGGGGAAGGAGAGGTAACCCCCTTCACATTCACCCTAGGGAACAAGGGGCCGATGGGAAGATGCCAGGGAGAAGCTGTCACCATTCCAGTTGACATCGCCGGCCACCTCGTGGCAACCTGCTCACGTGCGCGCACGCCAAGCGTGAAGCGCTTTCACGGGGGCGTGCGCATGCAAAATTCATTCCCTCGTCTAACAGAGAAACTCTGTCATTTAAAAGCAGGGATTAAAACAATGACCACACTCCTGGAAATCCTTCTTTTTCCTAAACCTGACAATAATCGCAGTCCTAGCCGATCAGACCCACGATTTTTAGCAGAAGTGCTTGAAAAGTTGCTATTGCCCGAATCTGTATGAGAAAGGTAATATTATCTGCTGCAGGTAAATTCTGAGTATGTGCTATCCCTTACGGACTTTTCAAAACTTTATGGTAAAAATAAGCAGATGCTCTGAACAAGTTTTTACCTTGGAGGATTTGATTATGTTTATTACTGTAAAAGAAGGAAAACTGAATTTACCATTATTCTGGCTGAGCCAGACACCTTAATTTAGTTATGCCAAGGGAGTGCATTTTCATAATTAGTGAAACTGAGCTAGAAAAGCATCTTTATCCTCTCAGCTCCATTACTCGCTTCAGACTTATTTGAACTTATGTGAAGTCTCAAAAGTTTACTTCAATAGTGACACCAATAAAAAGAAATTCTAAGACAAAGGATGAATAAAACCAAGTTCGCTGAGTCACAAATTTCTATGTATTAAGAGAGAGCCTTATCTTCACTTTTAGTGCCAAGTAATGAAGAAATATTGCCACAGAGCAGAGAAAATAATAAGTAACAGAAAGAGTAATTAAAAATTTTTGATCTCGGTACCTCAGTCGTCCTATTCACCATCATCTGATGCAGCATGGTTTGGGAAAAAGAGGAACAGTATTAAAGACTGGCCGCAAAATGAAGAACTATGTTGCTTTTTGAAATGAGTTACGCTGTTAATTATGGGAAAAGCCATTCAAGCATGCATTAACTTTAAATCCAACCTCTGTTCCCATGGGCAATAAACCAGTATCCTATTTAATAGGGAAGCAGCGATTCTGCTTCCATTTCAGTGTCTTCTGGTTTACAAATAATGAGAGAACGCTGATTACCAAAGAAATGGGAGGTATAACTAAAAAGCAAAAAAAAATGAGCAGTTTGCAATTGCTGTGTAGCTAAACACTGCAAAAGTAGATACATTACTGGTGATACTGGTCGAGCAACTTGTCTTTCCCCACAGAAGACATTACCTTTAACCGTTACGACGAAGGAAGCATAAAGTTTGTTGCCCATCGGCACTCGGCCGCGCGACTACCCTGTTACCTCCAGGGCAGCATCGCGTTACCTTGGACTGCACATCAGCATTGTGGTCGTTCTGCAGTAGAAGCGCCGCTGATTTGGTGTCGTCTTTTCTAGCGGCAATATGCAGCGCTGGTAATCTCACTTTGCCCTTGGTGTCATTCTCCAGGAGGATGGCCACCGCCTGGTTGTGTCCTTGTTGCAGCGCAACGGCTAGAGGAGTGAAACCGTCCTGGTAGAGAAGAAAACAAGATGTGCTCCATAAGCTGAAGGGCGGACAGCTTCAGTGGTCTGCTGTTGGCCCATCAAAACCGGGCAAGCACGTTACCAGCTGCTTTCTACCTCTGCACCACTGTCTCCAGTGAAATGCCATCGGAGGCACAACATTGTAACCCAGATATGACTGCGAACACGCCAGAAGCACACTTCTTCCACTTCAAAGACTTTTAAGTCAAGTACAAGCAAAGGATCATTCTATAGTATCTCTCTCAGTAACTTCTCATCTTAAAATGGGCCACTAAGCGTATTTTTAGCAATATTTTGGTAAGCACTGAACGAAGTAGATGTGAAAAACATCCAGGGAACCTGTTTCTGAATATCTCGCCTCTCTGCAGAAAGAAAGCGCAGCGTCAGATGCGTTTGCTGCTATTTCCCATGCTGAGCTACACATGGACTATGACTCAAGAAAGCCAGATCGCCGTTAGGAATTTATTCTGACTTGAAGCAGGAAAACATCAGATTGTACTTTTTTGGAAAAACAAAGTCAGAAAAATCTGTCTGCTTTTCATTTATAGCTTTAGCTTTGTTTTACAATTATTTTCAAATTGTCTTGCTCCTCCACCCCCCTGGATTGCCAATGCTTTAAAATGCATCATAGGATCACAACTTGCTCTCTCCGCAGAAGTACTGCCTGCTCCCATCTCTTGTATTCTGGCTATAAAACTGAAACTAGAGGAACGGAGCAGCTCTCCGAGTCTGCGGCCGGAGGCACAGTGAGTAACAACGGACAAAAAGGGAAAGGAATCAAACAAGGTCTTCTATGTCTAGGTTGGAAGGAACAACTGAGGAGTTGATTATAGCCAGAAAGTGAGAAAACTGCTGTAGATACATTGCAAAAGGCACAGGAATGAGACAGAATTGATTTGGAATAGGAATATGGAAAGGTGACAAAATAATAAAGGACAAGTTAGGAAGGAATGAGAGCCAACATATGCTGAAAGAAACATCTGAAGAATTGCCAAAGCAATTTTTCCCCTTAGTAATCCAATAACGTTCACTCCCTTTTGCGTAGAACTGTGGGTAGGTGGGTTGTAACAGCGATACCGCTATGGTTTGTTTCTGTAATAGAGATTAAATTCTGTGCAGTGAATTAAAAAAGGGTGGACAGCTGACGAAACAGCTGAACCGTAAAGATAATTCTGAGATTGGGGCTACATTAGGTGTTGAAATGGCTTAATGCGTTTGCCTTTCGCCTCTGGGAACATGAGAACAAATCCTGGATTAGAGGCCCTGTGAAACTGAGCTCATCCTTACTCTCATTTGGTATATACACATATATAAACGTTAGAGGAAACAAAACATATCCAGAGGCAGTGCAAGTTTCAAAGCTCCAAAGACAAGATCAGCCATTTGATTTGCACCACTTTATTTTCCATCCTTCTCTCAAAGGACACAACTCTTTCAGCGTTCCCTTTCCTATTGCTTCTGGAAAGCGGGGCTGGTCGGAGCTCGGGGAAAGCATTTCATCTCCCCCCCTCCCCAGATGAGGACAGCCAACCTTCGAGGCCAAACAGAAGGTCCCTCTCCATGTATTTTGGTGGCATCCTCAGTTCAGGCTGCCATCCCCATACATAATGTACCAGTTCTTCATTCCCTTCATGACACTAACTTTGGGCACGTGTGAGAGCGGGCAGTGGCCCAGGCCACCCTTCAGTAACACCCAAATCACTGAAACCATCTCCTCAGCAAGACCTGAAACCAAACCTTATCTAGTGAAGCAGTAAGAGGGTAGACAGCCTTTACTTTCCAAACTACAAAAGTGAGAACTGACCTTTCTGATGGCAGAAGACAGACTTGGACTTGGGTTCAGAGTAGAGGGCAGTTGACTTTTTTTTTTTCTCCCCCCGCCCGCTGTTTTTAAAAAAAAAAAATCTGACTATACTGCGAGTTCCAGTGACGCCTGGATGTCTGCATTCAAGCAGAGGCCACGTTCATTACAACAATCTCAGCCTCACAGCTCCTGTAAACTAATGAATGAATTTCCAGTATGCCTGATCATCACAACCAGTAAAAGTTACTGGGAGAAAGGCTGCAAGCAGGTGACTGTGGGCTGTGGCCAAGCTGGGCTCCTGGAGAGCCACCGTTCCACCCGGCTCCTTCACCAGGAGCGTGTTTCTGCCACGTTGCCTGGCAATCACACAGGATTTCATATTTCAGAAAGCTGACATGTAATGTGATCACCATCTATGCAGGCCGCGAGAGGATTATTTTAGGAGCTGTCACCAAATGGTACAGTACCCACTGAAAGAAGGGACAGTAAAGCAGCTGTTAACACTAGCAGTTTGGTTTAAAGGAAAGAAGAGCGAGCATAAATGCACCATCATTTCAAATTCATCCACTTGTGAAGGCAATCCAGAGTAGGTAAGTGCCGGTACAGACTTAGGGAAAAGTAACAAACACAAGCAAAAGCTCTGCCAGGAGAGGAACTTTCCTATTACTACTTCACATGGCACATCCAGATCCATAGAACAAACACAAAGCCAGCACATTTTGCAGCACAGAGCCTCCTCGCTCGTCCCCTTGGCTTGGAATAAAAGAAAGAGGACAAGAGGAGGAAACGGAATGAGCATCCATCTCCTGAGACAGGAGTTTGCCCCATTGCCCTCAAATCCTCTCATCTGCAGAAGGAAGTTCTTATGGTTCAGTTCCTCTTCAGATGGAGTCTCATCTCTCTTTCTTTGGTGTCTGCCCGGCTTGCAGTGAAGTCATAGAATCATAGAATCACTTTGGTTGGAAAAGACCTTTAAGATCATCGAGTCCAACTTTTAACTTAACCCTGCCATCCCATCCCTAAACCCTGTCCCTCAGCACCTCATCTATCCTTCTTTTAAATAAATACCTCCAGGGATGAGGACTCGACCACCTCCCTGGGCAGCCCATTCCAGAGCCTGACAACCCTTTCGGGTGAAGAAGTTTTTCCTAATGTCTAGCCTAAACCTGCCCTGCCACAACCTCCAACCATTCCCACTGAATCCATTACCAGGAAGAAGAGGCCGACCCCCACTTCGCTACAGCCTCCTTTCAGGTAGTTGTAGAGGGCGATCAGGTCTCCCCTCAGCCTCCTCTCCTCCAGGCTGAACGCCCCCAGTTCCCTCAGCCGTTCCTCGTAAGCCTTGTGCTCCAGACCCCTCACCAGCTTGGTGGCTCTCCTCTGGACATGTTCCAGCAATGCAACATCTTTCTTGTAGTGAGGGGCCCAAAACTGAACACAGTATTCGAGGTGTGGCCTCACCAGCACCGCAGGTTTACAGAACTGCAGTTAAATCCAGAACCTAGCAATTAATACCATCCTTTAGCATATTTAGATCCACGTAGTCCAGCAGCAGAAGTGTCCGAGGAGAAAACAGCACATTGCCTGCTCAGCTCGTTGACGTGATCCTTGTTAGTCATTTGATTTCCAATTCATGCTCATCACAGACAACAACGAATATTCACAGGTTACGCAAAGTCGCAGACAAGCCTCAGGATCAGAGAACTCAGCTGGTCAAGGAGGTCCAGCTGCCAGCGCACTTAGGGGAACAGGAGCAGGAGGCTGAACTAAGTGACCTCCTGAGGCTCTGTCCTACCTGAATGGTTCTGTGAACCCAGCACCGCAGAGAGCCGACTCCACTCATCACTTCTGTCCGTGCGCTTGCCTGTTGCTCTCTGCAGAAAATATTCTGAACTCATCTAAAATCTCAAGACCCAACCTAAAAGGAAGCTCGTCAACAACTGACTGTCGATGCTAACTGCTTTTACAACATTCTGCACGGTACTCAGACACCCTTTCTAGACACAGTCCTCATAGTCCTAACTATGGTATTCACATTATGTTCCACACGCTTTCCAGCTAGCTGAGGAAGAAGCTGAAGCGAGCCTCCACCCTACTTTCCCCAGAAGACCCTTTATACAGCCAGGAGTGAGGGATACACGCTATAACATTCTATGCACCCATTTTTGCCCAGATCTTACAATGCAAATAAAAAAGCAGCACAAAGACAGCCCTGTTGCTCGGGTGATGGCAATCCTAGATGCTTGAGTTTCCGTGGGCTTTCTCGGAGATGTAAATCTGGTCAAATGAAGAGCTGTACCTCCCCACTTTGCCTATATCGATCTACTATTCACTCGTTCCCCTGACAATACAGCCTTGGCCTCCTGGAACTTCTACAGCCCTAGGGACCTTTCTCCAAAGCCTCATTCATTTTTCAGAAAATTCTCCAGGAAGCTGATAGCAGAAATGGGTACAAATTGAAGGTGAAAAACCCCTGGCTCACTAAAGGCAGTGGAAATATTGCTGTCAAATGAATCCGGCTGGATCGCATCCCTGACTCTCACCATTTCCAGAACAGTTCAGCCTTGTCTGCTGTGCGTGTAGAAAAAAAGATTCACAAATACAGCTCATCAAAATGAAAGTGTGGAAGTTCTCAAAATACTCCGTTCGAAAAACCTTCTGACTTTAAGTGATCTGGATATCAAGGCAAAGGGCAATAAGAGCGCGTGCAAAAAATGAATACTACAGCTCACCTCAGTAGCAGTGCTTTGGTTGGCTCCATTCTCCAGGAGGTATTTCACCACTTCAATGTGGTTCTCTTGAGCTGCCATATACAAAGGAGTAAAGCCATTCTAGGAAGAACACATGAGAAAGTACCGCAATGAGGAAACAGAATATACCAACGATAATGAACCCCAACTAAATATACGGCTAAAAATGCATTTGTGCTTTTTTACCGGAGATGTTTTAAGTATGTAAGTAGAACAACTTTGTATTTTTTAACTTAATATAGTAACATTTCAAGCCATTTAAACCCACGAAACTCTACATGCTTTCACACTCATTTTCTTTTGACACAGATTTTTAGGGAAGCAATGGACACAGTAATTATTAATACAGCTATTCCTTGCTGATAACGCTCAGGGACTGTAAAGCTGGCAATAAAGTTTTATGAAAGCTGACAGGAAAGCAAGTTTCCTCCATTTATTACATTAACTTAAGCAAAGACATCATCCCCTGGAGACCATAAAGTCCATACCTCGTGACAAGCTGAGTAGAGATGACAAAGGCATAAAAATTTTGTAATACATAAAACATTGCAAATCATCAAACATAAAGGAACTCAACCGTGCGAGGCAACAACTGCATTTCTGACCATACAGTAAGTTCATCTATCATTTGATTATAAACATTCATTAAAATCTCCTAGAGTTCTTAAAAGAATCTTCTCTGGTAATACAGTAATTTTAAAAAAAAAAAAATCCAAATTAATCAAACTACAGGCAAATTCATTAGAAACATAAGTCCTTGCCTCCCATTAAAATATTTTAATGCAAACAATTTTAATTAATTAATTAGCTACAGAATCCTTACGGAAGGGAGGCATGGAAGTGAGCTGCCTGCCTAATAACTTTCTTCTAAGAGTTTGTAAGATTGTTAAAAAGGCCTTAGAAAATTCTTTAATATTCTGTAGATTACCATGTATCCTAACAGGACGTGACCACCTACACTTCTGAAAACATTCTTCTGCCTTGGGATGGCACTTTTAGCTAGAACATCAACCATAAACCAGGCTTTAAATGTGCACATTTTTTTTTTATTTTTTTTCTAATTTTGCGTGCTGTCACGGCGAATGATAAGCTTGTGCGTTTCCACAAGCGGGCAGAATTAATGCAAACAGCGTGAAAACTCAGAACATTGTTTCAGAGAAGCCAATGTTATTCTTTCTAGTGAACTTGCTGTGGAAACATTCCAGTAGTTTCCTAATAAAATGAAAGATAAGGCAGTTGATTGCCAAACTGATGTCTTTACAACCCCCCGCTGCATTTACAGATGTAGAAGATTGCTCAGGCAATAAACTACATTTATGTTGTGTACATCACGTGATATATATCATATATGTTGTAGCAAGTCTTTTAATACTGCTCTGCATAAAATTCTGGCACTTCCACCAACAAACTTGGGACATATAACTAAAAACTGGCACCCGGGGAACAGTTAACAGCAATTCAATGCCAGAACTGTGGGATGTATTTTGAGTGGCTTTGCAGAGGGCTCCGTCTTCCGCAGGTATTATCCCATATTCTCCCAAGTAACGACTTGAAGGATGGAGTAAGGGTGCTCTTATTACAGTTACAGCCAGCACGAACAAGATGGCCTGCAAGTACACCACGCGACAGGATCCTAATTCGAAAGGTCGCTGTGATGAGGAGAAAATAGCTGGAAATGTAATTTAGTAAGGACAAATACAAGTTTCTCCACTACTACAAGAAAACCAAACTATGCAAATAGGGAATGATGAGTTAAAGAGGAATTCTGCAGAAAAGGACCTGAAGGTCGCAGCGGTCGGCCAGAGAGCCCCCGGTCAATGAGCTCATTCTGCTGTAATAAAGACAATCGTTGCACTGGCCTAAAAATATACGGCCCTGGGGAAGCTATTTTTCTTTGAGAACAGACTAGTAATTGGTGTTGGCCTGTGTGGAAAGGGAAAAGTGAAGGAAAACAAGATAACAGTCTTTAAAGAGGAGGGTAAAGGTCTGTTCTGCATGCTTGGGATGACTAAACCTAACAGAAAAGCGCATCATTTGCTAGGGTTGCTGGAGAAAACATTCAGGTTGGACATCAAGGAAAGCAAAGTCAGTCTGCATCGCATTTTGTCAGGCAGCTTTCCTCCTCCCAAATCACTGCTAAAACCAGGCAAACGTGGCACCCTCTTCCACGTCCACCCTGGGGCCAGGAGGCCGGCGAGTTGCGGGGGGGGTGCTGGTCTCCTGGCTGCTTCTCGGACAACTCTTTAGTGGGGGGGGGGGGGGGTGGAAATAAGAGATCTCATCACAGCACAGTATGAAGGAATGGGGTTCAGCGTGCAATTCGGAAGGTGCAGAAGGGCAGGGGATGGGCAGGCAGAGGGACGGAGCTGGCAGCGGGAATTACGAACAGATTGGTTTCTTTTCAATTGCACTCGGACAGACAGGAACAGAGAAAACCGCAGGTAACCGAGTTGGCTCACTGTTTCGGTTTTCCTTCCCACTCCGGAAAGAAACAAAATGGCAATGTATTAGGTACAACTAATAGTAATTTTCCACCTACCTTATCAGTATTTTAATACTAAAGTCTATCATAGCAGTTTTTAAGATAGCAATACATGCCACATCTAAAATCCTTCTAGCACTGAGTATTACATGGATGAATAGAAGGATCGCACCGACAAATACAAATTTGGGGACTATGAGAATTTTCAAGCCACAGTAAAACAATTTCCTTAAAAGCTTTCAAGAATCGTATTTTTTTTAATCAGGTCAAGTCCCTAGCTCTGGAACAGGATCAGGACAATAAATCCTGGATTAAGAGACCATAAACAATACATATAAGACTTCACGACCATTTCGTACCAAATGCTTTTCCACACAGAGACCCAGAAGAGTGCCCATTATATCAAGGATATCTTCCTCGCGTGCTACAATCATACGTGAAACTACAGCAATCAGGGGTGGGGGGTGTAAGGATATTGTTGCACATAAAATCATAGCCCTTTTTTTTTTTTACTTCAAGGTTTATTCATAGTTTAAGACTACTGTATATATTTTCTGAAAATCTGGCTTATTTCGGAAATCGCAACAGCAGGCCAAGGTCTAGATGCCAAACTGCCTATAGCAGACACAGCTTCCCCTGAATTTCTTCCCCTGGCAAGGTCAAGCCTGACTTTTTCCGCTGGCAGGGTGAAGGCTGCTTTCCCAGTGAAGAACTGGTTTCAGAGCTTCTAATTGCGGTGTTCCTGACCTCAACGCTTCTGGCTCTTGGCCAGAACCCTCCTATTTTAGGATTCCCGGTATTACCACTCTCCTTGGCAGAGATCCGCCCAGTGGGTTTACCCGTTAGCCCTGCTGGAGCTCTTCCTTCTCATTTGTCCACCGGACCCCAGGACTTCCACGCCTCCTCCCGTCCCACATAGCTCCTCTGATGTCTGTCTGTCCCTCTCCTACACAACAGGTTTCTGTGTCTCTCCACCAGTCCTGTGGTTAACTGGAAATGCCCACAACAAAAGCACATCCTTCCCTTCATTTCCTTTACTTTTCTTCATCTAAAATCCCCTTCCCAGCTTCTTGCCTTTTAGCTTTCAAAGAGCTATATGCCAACACCTGGGTTCTCCGTTCTGCTTCTAGAGATATTTCAAAGCTCAAGATCCCAGATCTCTGCAAACTGAAGAAAACATGGTTGTCCTAGACTTTTGTTTCACTACCCCAAAGTGTCTTCTACTGAATCCACAACGTTCTAGTTAAGGATCCTCCACAGACCTACTGCAAAGGAGACCGACCTCTCCCTTCCTTGTTTTCGCATGTGGAATGGGATGCAGAGGGTTTAGTGGGCATGGGGTGGGGAATCCTTTATTTCAATAAATTTTCCTTCAGCTTAGGATCCCGTACTGTATAAACACAGTCCAGAATTAAAATAGAAATACCGACTGTGGCATATAAATGTGACCTGGAAAAGGAGAAATTCACTTTATTTTGCTTTTTCTGACAGCCCGGCTGTGTAATTACGTTACGTCTGTATGTTTAGATTTTGTGCATCATCTGAAAAATAGAAATTAATTTTGTAATGATATATAATACTCATTTTCAAACAATGATTTCATCAGACTATTTGTAGTGAGGACAGAGTACTCAGATGTCATTATCCTTACGAATGTATACTGCAAGATGTTTACTGCTATAATATAAAGTTCTAATGAGAAATTAACGCCAAACAAATAGAGTATATTTCATACTCCATTCTTTCTACCACAGTCACTGATTTACTTGCTAATTTGAGAAAATTAGTAGCTCTCAATGATTCTTCAAGCTATTAATGCAAATTGGCAAGTCTATATATGACTCAGAATTTGTATCATTAAATTTTGCCCAAGCCCTAACGAAGAACACAGTCTGCAGAAGCAGAGGGATTATTAGAGCATTCAGAAAACCATACAAACAGTTACATAGCTCGGTTGAGCTTTATTTTATGGCAGGCTTTCAGGGAACCGGGCGCTCTTCGCATGCAGTACCAAATGATCAGAAGGACGCATCTTCCAAATGCTGACTGGTAGCCGGTGCGTTTGAACAGCCTAGCCTAGCCTAGCCTACCCCTGCTTGTCCATGAAGATGTGGCCTTTAGTGCCTATATGCCTATGGTATCTATAGACCATATATCCCTATACATCTCTCTATATTCATACTGATATGGAAAACAGAAAGATAGTACCTCTTCCCTCAGTTTGCCTGTTTTAAGATGACACATGAGACCTGGCAACATATCCTGTGATTAAATAGCTAATGTAAACCCAGCTGAATAAATCTATTTTAATTTAAAGGCCTCCAGGACCTGTTTAAGACTGTATTAGACTATCATTAAGATTACCAGGGAAGACGAGACAGCTGACATCTCATGCCAGGACATACAGCAAATGTTCATTCCTGTTTACTCTTCAAAATGTAATTACCAGTCAGAAGGTCAATGCAGTCAGCAGATTGCCCGACCCAGACCACTCGCCTCCTCTGCCTCTCCACCTTACCGCATGGGTTTTTAGTTTGGCGTTTTGGTAGCCTTCTCCCCCCAGTTTTGCTTCGTATCAAGGAAATAAAAAAGTTACTTTCTCAACATCACAAGCAAAAACCAAATTAGCTAGGCTTTTCCTGCAACCTTCACTACAATTCTGCAGCTGCCTTTCTCAAGCAACATTCCGAGAAGATTCGGTACACAGAATACTGCCCATATAAAAGCTCAGTTTCCTCTGGGTCACTCTAGAGTTTCCGTCATAGGACCCAGCACTTAACATAACCTAAGAGAAGCCTTAGTGAAATTGCTCTACCTTCCTCCCTGCGCCTCCTCCTTCTCTTTCTCCTTGTTAGACCTTAAAGCCAGCCCCAAAAAGGAACAGATATTGGGACAGAGGATGAGGTAAGAATGAGACAAGGGTGCGAGAAGCTTAGGGTACTCGTGAAACAGCTCACACAGATTATAAAATCTGATTTACGGTCACATGTTAATATACCATTTTACACGGTAAGATCATGATTATTTCTGGGGCCTTGAAGTTCAGCTTCAACCAGAATGGTAAATTCCTGAGACGTACAATTTGTCTCCCTCTTTTCCCCATTTCCCCACAGATATAAGCCTAAACCAGTGACATCTACATCTCACCTTAGCAGTTAAAAGAAGGTAACTCTACCTTCACTCACTGCTTCCCTTTCTCAGTTTCCAGTAATCTCCACAGGAGAGGGAATAACCACTCCAGCAAAGGCTTTTCTCTCTCAAACAGGAGAATGTTGTGCAGGGAAGGAAAAGGGCCAGAGACAACGGGCGCAACCTGTGGAGGAGGTGCCCTCCGAACAGCAGGAGACATTTTTTTACTGTGAGGGCGACCAAGCACTGGCAGAGGTTGCCCAGGGAGGCTGTAGAGTCTCCATTCCTTGGAGATGTTCAAAAGCCATCTGGATGTGGCCCTGGCCAGCCTGCTGTGGTTGGCCCTGCTCCAGTAGGGGCGCTGGAGAAGATGACCTCCAGAGGTGCCTTCCAACTTCTGCCATTCTGTGATTCAGTGAAAAATCCTCTAACAATCCAAGCAATTAATCAATTTTGATCAGTGAAACATGAGTTACAAATAAATGCAAGACTGCAAGCTAAATTAAGAACACACATCTTGATGGAATCAACAATATCACAATTCTGGGAACTTTGTTGTGCATTAAGCTCAGAGCATTATTTTCAGCCAGTCTAAAAATAAACCCTTCATAAGAGGATTGTATCTTAGCAGGAGAGATTCTCTGCCTAAAAGGGTGAATTAAGGACAGATCAAGTTACCTACTTAGCTTTTAAATATATATATATATATTTTTTTTTGGGTTAGTTTACATCAAAATCTGGAAGTTTTACACAGCAGCAACTTTACCAGTTATTCAAATCCCTCTTTCTTTTCCATTAAAATACATTTTCCAGAAAAAAAACTTATAATCCGTATTCTTTTTCATGAAAAAAACATCTCAGAAGTATTTGTACTACTACATCTGTACTTATATACAAGCAAATAAGCCATTGTCAGATTTGTGAAGGTATGCTAAAGGGAAATTCACAGCATTTAATTTTAAGTTGCCAAATTTCAGGTGCCTAAGGAGTCTCATTGTGCCACAGAGCCGAGGGAAAGCGGGCTACTCCAAAGGAAGATTGAGAATATTTGAATCGAGAACCCATCTTGCCCAACCAACAGCTTAAGCAGCGTGAAATTGAGAACGCAAAGGTGGATAAGAAGGAAACTGCCCTTTATTACAGCTATGACTAAAGAGGATTGGAAATGATGTGTGCTATCAGACCTGGAACTCTAAATATTGATTAACCGTATAATGCTACATACCTTAAAAAAAAAAAATCAGATTTTTTTTTTTTTTTTTTTTTTTAAATAAACAAATGCATATGAACCGCTGTATTTTAGCAGGCTTGCACAAGTTGAAAACAACTAAAGCTCCCGGAGAACTACGGCACTTCTTTCTGCAGTGGGCCCGTAGTGCCTACCAAGCATTCAGATCAACGCTGCCAAGGTGTGATGCGTACCACCTGCACACTGCTTGATTCTGTCTTCTAATGCTTTCTTGTAAGATCATCTATTTGTGTAAAATGTACCACTGAGATATGCAGAAGACAGTTTGAGATCCGTCTATATGTTCTCCTTGGGACCCCAGCAGGGCTTTGCAGTCTACATCAACCATAAGGAGAAGCGCTGAACCAATACCAGTGCAAAAACCAGATTATGCCTTTGAGAAACATTCACTCAGTTCAAGATTCTTTCCTTTTTCTGAGAGGAGCAATTTGCTCCAGCTTCACCTGGCTGAGCCTTGAGAGGCTGACGAAGAAAGCGCGCTCTGTCCCCCTCTTGGCCTCCTGCCCCTCTGCCCCGTTGTGATGCTGACAGCACCTTTGTGGGTGGAGGTTTTTTGTCCTATATCCATGTTATGAGAAAGAGAGATTCAGTAAAAACATCTTTTGGATACATCAACAACCAGCTAAATTAAATTCTGGCGATTTCTGATACAGATGAAAGCACCTTACGCTTTCCGACCGGATTCTTTCCTCCATGTTTCCAGATGAGCAGCACATCGGTACGTATGCATTTTCCTGGGTATCGTTTCATTTTATAATAAAGCTGGAATGTGCTAGTAAAAAGGATGACATACAGATTCGATGGAAGCATTTGTGAGCACAGAATTATAAGACATGAAGTGGCACATCTTTAAGGGCACGAGAGAGCTACCGGATTCTGACCTACTGTAAAATTCCCCAACAAGCGTGAGCTCATCACTGAGGTGCTGATCCTTACATTCAGCACATGCAGCAGATGCTGGGGCCCACAGGGTCCCGTAGACTGTAAAGATTAAAGCTGAGAAAAGCATTTAGGAAAAAGGCCAGACTTACTGGATTTAGGGAGGCTGGTGATTCTACTTTATTGTACCAAATGGTTAAACAAACAAAACAACAGAAGAGTATTTACTTGTTTGAGATGACAGATCATAAAACTCTTTTCTAATACATAAATTTAAAACAAAAAAATGTAGTGACACAGAAGCCTTCATTGAAAATAGTACCACCACTTCAAGCTGTCTCCCTGATTCCCTAATAATATAAATAGTGTTTCCCCCACTCTATACTTACACCACTACAATGATTATGAAGCCTATGGATAAATGATGTTGTCTGGGTCTGCGTTGAACTTGGTAAGTTCATTCGTGAGAGATCACACCGAACTCCAGCTGCCGCACTACCCTATGACACCTCCTGCCTCACCGTTAGGAGAACCCCTCTCTTGGGAAGTCTGTTTTACTTTAAGTCACCTCCTAGCTCAGATGCCAGATTTAAAGAGTACAAACGTTCAATTTTAGCAGCTTCAAATATCACGATTTTCTCTGCAAGAACAGCAAAGCAAAAACAGAGACTGAAACACAGCCAGGCAGAAATCAAGGTGTTCCGCGCCTTGGAAATGTCGTTTTTACAAAGAGGGAACCTGTAATAGAAACTGAGCTGATGGAGAATAATGGGAAGAGAACGGATTGCTCGTGTACAAGAAGACGTAACCTTGATACTGGGCATGGGTTAGGGCCCAAAAGCTGAGCCGGGGCAGGGTCTCGTGTTTGAATTCTGGGCAGTCGTCCACAACAGCACTTGGGGTTTGCCTTCCAAACACGGTAAAGGAAGAGCAGTACTGAAAACAACAATTTATTTTATGTATATGGTTGAGGGCTGGAAGGAAGACAATATCACACTAAAATTATAAACAAGATGTTTGTGTTTGTTTGGTTATGACTCAGTTATATCCACACTCTGAGGAACACAGGCGGGTAACATTGCTGCTGCCTGGTCCTTACCGTCGCAGATTGCGTCATTACAGTAGGGGTGAAATGCAGCACGGTGTTCTGGTGAGCCCTTACCCTGCCAGCCGGTACATTGCTTTATTGCAGGCTCCTAAAGTTTATGCATTTTAAGAATAAATATTACAGGCCATGGATCACATTATCAGCTGAAAAAACCCACTCCTTGTTTAAATCAAAATCTCTCAACCTGGACCATTGGTCCCTTCATAGCACTACACCAGAGACTGCAAGTTAACACAGTAGGCGTAGGTTGTAAATATTTTTGTTTTGTTTTTAGTCTTTGTTGGTTGAGATCCTGACACATTCAGTTATTTTATGGCTGCAGCTGGGATCCCAGAGACAGACATCAAACTGGCTCCGTACCCTTCTTAGTTCTTTAAGAGCTCCTGAGCTCTTCTGAGAGAAAGCCAACCAGTCCCACATCTCCCCATCCCCATGCTGCTGCTTCTGTAGGTGACACCATAAACTGGGCATCCTCATATGGTTATTTTCCCTTTAACTGTATGAACTATTTGGGGAAACTGGGAAAGCCCCACACGAACGCGCTGATATACACAATCGTTATCTTACGTTCACGCTCCGTTATCCTGTAATTCTGCGTCAATCCGTAAGCACCGCTTCAGTCTTGCATGCACGGGCATCCTGCCCAGCTCCACTTCCACGGATGCCTGAGATCATACTTCAAGGTCAGGAATAAGAGTTGCTGACCAGGCAGCTGAAACCTGGACTAGTTTAAGGCAGGATGAATAAATATATGGGTCCTTTCATTGTTCTTAACGTATTGGTATTGTTTACATCTTTCAAAATCCACATAATCCTCCAGAAAGCATTTCTTACTTTTTTTTTCCCCCTCCAGCGAAAAGATAATGGGCCTCATCCTGTATTACATTAGCAACGATGAGCTGCAGCTAAGTGACTCCTCTTGACATACAGCAGCTAAAGCCATGACTCTCTAAATACACTGATAAAAGCAGGAAGCCCAGCTGGAATTAAAACCTTTTGTCATAACAGGGTAGCAAATGCTCTGCAAAATACGGTCCGTTCTGAAGGTAAGATTATCTTTACAGGCCATAGGGAGAGCAATCTCTGGTAAAGCCAATCCTAGGGCATCCTGAGAGAGACAAGCTGATCGCTTCTCTGAGAATCACATAAATCCTCCCGTTGCTTTTGTGGTAACGCTGAATATGGACATTCAACAAGCTCTCTTATCGCTCGTTTTTGGGAAAGCATATTGAGGCTGGGAATTTTGTGCTACTCTAAGGATTGCTTCAATCTCATGAACAGTCTGGACGAGAATATGCTAGCAGTCATAGAATCATAGAACGTTTTGGGTTGGAAGGGACCCCTAGAGGTCACGACAGCATCTCCTGTGTGTTGAAAGAGAAAGCAGTAACCATAATGGGGGCAAATTTAAACAAAAATATTTCTTGGCCAATGTGTTTGCAACAAGCTTAGGGAAGGATATAGAGGAAAGGAAACCAGAGGGCTTTTAAATAACAAGATCAGCTTGGGGGCGGACTGATTTATCTAATCCTTGCTTTCTGTATCTGGGTCACTTTAAATAATCTGATGATTAAAAGGTAGCTCCTCCTTTTGTGAAGGCCCCTAGATGAAGCAGTGGTCAAAGCACAACCTTAGCAGCTAATGGGGAACACAGTCTGTTCTAAACTCCATTGCAGAAATTTTAAAATTGAAGGGAATAATTTCTTTCTTAGGTGACTCCAGGATATGATGGAGTCATATCAATTCCCTTACAGTTACTGAACAAGAGCGAATGATATGTCCTCATTTTGTCTTTTACTCTTCAGCTCCTCATACCTCAATTGCTTGACATTTATCAAACCACCTCACCCTAGGACGTGCAACTCTTTGCATGAAACTTTTTTTGACCTTGTTTGGAATGGATGAAGGTCACAACAGATCCATTCTGTAAGATAAGCTGGTCAGAACAGCTCAGCATCATTGCCGCAGGGGACAGTCCACAGGTAGACTCAGTTATTAAGATAATTGCAGTAGGGGTAGCGTCACATTTGGCAGGCTGATATTCCAGTTAATCGGACATCTCTGATGCCTATACATGAGTCAGATGATACAATCTGACTTTAAGAGGAAAGCAATCAAGACAAATGGTAATTCGTCAAAGGGAAGGGCTGGACTGACTAAACCTGGTGACGTTTCTTCCACCCGGGAGAAAAGATCAAGAATTGGCATAAGAATTCCTAATACGTCCCACAAGTAGACACTCATTGAGAGGAAGGCTGCAAAAAAGAATTTCTGTTCTAATGCACAAGCGCCAACTAAGAATACGCTTGGGGTGAAGAAGTGATCCAGCTGTGAAAGGATACCAGCAGGCTCAGTGAAAGTGTGTGACTGGTGGGTGGGTGGGTGCAAGCCAGAGTGAGAAGTGGCCAATGCTGCTTCTGCATAATGAAACATTTCAACGCCCCCTGAGGACATTTTCCTGAATTCCCCACTGAAATTCAGAAGCACCTAGAGGATCACCCACACAAGGGAATACATATTGCAAAAAGTTACATCATTCCCTGGGATGACCTTGTTCTGCTTGA
The DNA here is from genome assembly GCF_000687185.1 of Egretta garzetta. NCBI lineage: Eukaryota > Metazoa > Chordata > Aves > Pelecaniformes > Ardeidae > Egretta > Egretta garzetta. The sequence goes on along the minus strand of NW_009258780.1, from coordinate 457,022 downwards.
GAGGAAATGTAATCAAACCTCAAAGGAAAAGCCTGGACCAACCCCAGGAGATCTGTTACCCGCTTTACTTTATAGTTTGTACCATCCAGTCCCCAGATGAGATTTTATACTATCAATGCGTGCAGCTTGGTCAGACCTACACGTGACCAAAAATCATGGTCAAATCAAGAAACAAAATTGCAGAAATTGATTTTTTTACTTGATGAGGCGTGTCTAGATCTGCTCACTGAACTATGAGCAGAGTCAACCAAGTGAAGGTTTTATAGATACCCATTATATAAATATGTTTTCTACAGCAATACTCGTAGCAAAAAGCCATTCTAACCAAGCCAGACAATTGCCCACTTGCCAAATTCCAGGTAGAGGTATGCCAAAAAGGACCTGCAACCTCTAGATCCCTCTGGCCATTTCTGGGTTCGCCCTCGTTTCAGCGTTTGCCTGAAACATACTCAAGGAAGATGTCAGCTCTCAAAAGATATGCACGCAGGTGAAAGTGGAGTCATTCAATTAGCAATCACTGCGTAATTAGGCTTTGTATCAAAATAGAAAGTACTATTCTAAAAATAGCAGTGCTGACATATTAGCTCAAAAGGAACAGGCTTTTTAAAAGAGGAAGATGAACAAAATAACGGCGCTGAAGGCCAACATGAAACTGAAGGGCAAAGCAAAGCAATCTAATAGAAAAACAAAATCCATACAAAGTCCCGAACGCTTAACAGTCTCAGACAGCACAGATGGGGTTTGTAATTGCAGTGGTTTTAATAACATTTTCTGAGATAATTCTGTTAGTTTGTCATTGCAAGAACTGGGAAATCAGCGTGGCGTTTCAGATGTCACTGGTGGTAAGTTTTGATAAAGGTCAGTGTTTTTAGGCACTTCAAGGGAGAAAAAGAAAGGAAAGACAATAAACTGGACAAGCTGGAGTTGAGAATACTCTTATCTACCAGTTTATCATCAGCAAAGAAATTTTGTCACTATGACAAAAATTGTCATCGCTGGCCATGAGAATGACCTTGACAGATACGAAGTTCTTTAAAGCGGCAGTTATGGAGCAACCTCAGTAACTTCACTGGCATTAAATCACTACCAGCAAATGGCATTTAGCAGGGGCCTAAAAAAAATAAAGTGTGAAAGAACAGAGATGCCGGGGGGAGGATGTAATATACCCACAATACCAACAACTATTCATAAAAGATTTAAAAGCAACAATATAGCATCTATTTTTAAAAATGGAATTGAGAGAAAACATAAGAAACTGAGCATTTCAGTCATAATTTCTCACTTCTTTATTCAAATTTACCTTTAATTTGTATTTTTATTCATTTCGGACTTTCTCAATTAAGCTCTTCCCTGATACTTTTTTTTTTTTTCTCTTCACCAATGACATACCTCCTGACAAAACCCCTTGGTATTTGAGTATTCAAGCATATTCAGTCATTTTCTTTTCCTTTTCCTGGATAACTTCGTATTTTTCTTTTCTGACCACCTGTAGTTAGGTACGTTTGAATCTTTCTTGATCTTTTACCATCAATCAAGTGCCTACTCTTTATTAATTTTGAAGTTTCTTTTCTTCTTTTTTTTTGCTAACATTTATTTTCTACGACACGTGTGGTTCTTGAGCATGTCAATGCAATCTTGAATGGAAAGGGAGCCTTCATTATCCTCATTCCACCATTCATGGGACATCGAGAAATTACATTTTTATTTAATCTTCCAAGGGAAGACTCTGGCAAATCAGTAGAAGAACCAAATTCTTAGGAGTCTACTCAGAGCCTTGACTAAAACCAAAAAATTCATCCTTTCCACCCATCATATAGGCAACATCTGCTCATTCATATACAAATTACTAACTACATGGGAACGTCTGCGTGAACGCGCACACACAAATACTATTTGAAGTGTAGAATACTATCAATAGATACTACACGAGCGCATTCAACATTTACCAAAAAGATAGATCTAGGTCATGCGTCTTTCTCTCCATGTGCAATCGTTTACTGTTGGACCGGGAAACTGTATGACGGAGCGGTCCCTACAAAGGGATGCCTTCTGCTGGAAATGCCCCGTCGGCAGCAGCAGCAAGAGCCTCTGAGCATCTCCTCCTGCCCGAAGCAGCTAGTATACCCATCTCTTCTGGAAAAGGCCAGAAAGACACAACCCAAAGGCCCCCACAGCTGGATCACGCTACATTAAGGACTCGCCCTCCCATTCCAATCAATGGGACTTGTTTAATTAAGACAATGCGGCACAAATCCAGGGCATAGCTATCACAGCAGTTTAAATTCATCCTAGCTGGAGGCAACCAGTGAGCAGTACTGGGGAAAAAATGTCCTCCACCAGATTCGTTCAATTAATTCAAGTAGCAAACGCCTGTTAACAGGTCTGTGTACCTTATGCAGAATATCCAGTGCCAACAAGAAGTGTGTTTAAAACCGGAATACTGTACAAAATAATACCTGTGAAAGCGATTTCCAATTCTGGTAGGATTTTTTTTTAATTTAGAAAACTTCATTTACTTTTCCATCATAAAGAAAAGCCTTTATGAAGACTTTGAGGGATAATGCTTCATGAAAGTATCATTTTTACAATTATTTCTCTTACCATGCTCAAAATCTTAACATTAAAGACATTACTTTATCTTCTTATGCACATTAAAAGGCCGATAAATGCATGAAGAAATCATCCAGTTAGGTCATTAGGAAAGGAGTTTGCTAAATTTTTGAGCAATGGAAATACAATATTTCTCATCTTTAATGGAAGTAGAGCATGGGGAGTAATAGACCATCAGTTGTCCTGAGAGAGTTCTTTAGCAGTCGCTTTGGGGCAAAAAGCATAATAAAGAGAATATTTTAACAATCTTGGAGCCAGGCAGCTTAAAGATCTTTTCAGTTTTTCTCTCTTATCTTAAAATGCAATGAATGTACGGAAAAACCTATTCATTTTATAGACCTATTCGTTTGTCTCCTGCTCTCTACTTACTTTACACCATCCATCATAAATATGTAACATCAAACAGCAAAAAGCCCCTCCAGGTCCCAGTTTCCCTGGTCTGCGCAAGCAAGATGTGGAGCTACCCAGGCTTAGGATGGACTCTGACAAATCAAAACCTTTTACAAACTTGCCTGTGTTCCTAAAGATCAGGGAACGCGCTACACAAGAGGATTGAGAAAAACATCTCTCACAGGCCCAGCGATGCTTCCCAAAATGCTCTTCAACCAAGATAGTCCCTAGCCAGGCTGTTAAATCAGATCGCTCTCCTCTTGCACTGCTCACGTACCCCAGCAAGATTAAGCTAAGGGCCATTATCTGGCCTACAGACAGTAAGTGCTAGGAAAATTTAATTTGAAATTAATCTACCCCTGAAGCGTGACTGGTTTTTCTCATCATCTTAGCTTACACCATTACTGCAAAAATGGTATTTGCGGTCACTGAATGACGCACTAGGACTCCATTTGAACACTGTTAGTTAGCTCGATGATTTACTCTGAGAATGTCACAAGCTGACTAGATGCTTTGGAAAGAAGCAGTTTCTTTATTGTATATAGTCCTCATCCATACCATCTGTTCAGTTCTGCATAGCTGCAGACCGTTGCTGTCGTTAAGGGAGCATTTACAAACATTACACTATTTATTTGAGAAACTGCTCCTAATCCTAAATAGAGGAAATAATGGGTATCTCAAATAGGCATTAGGAGAACGTGGTCAATTAAGCTATCGTGCTAATAGCGTGTCTGTTTGGGAGGGCAGAGGAGATAGGGCAGTTAGCTCAAAAACCAAACCATCACCTAGCTACTTTGCAGTACGTTGCTCACTGCAAATCTAATGCACGTTGTTTTTACAGCTCCGAAATCACAGCAGGCAGGCAGCTCGCCTCTACAGCCTCGCCCAGACCAGCGAGAGAAGAACTGGCCATCGGTCCCTCTCTGCAACACCACCGTGTTCTCTGGTACGTTTTGGAAGAGCAGACAAGCTTCATGTCAGTGGAAATAACAGGGCTCTCTCTAGAATTGGTTTGCCCACCAGGACAAGGTGAATTTCCCCAATTCAAATGTAGGTTCCAAACTTTTCACTTAAATTCTTTCTGATGACACAAAGAAGGAGTTTAGAAGCCTGGAGTTAAGTTATCTGCAAATTTTTAGGCAACAAAACCACAAAAAGCAATTCTGTAAATCAAGTCTTTGAGAAATTACCTTCTTCGTTACTGCTCACCTAATTCAACTCAAACATATGATGCAATGTTTCTACACTCTGAGAAATTTCTGAAATGATTTATTAAAGCACACTAGGAAATCCTAAAACATTTCAATCAACCATGAGAGTTCCTGTGTCACCCAATGAGTACACAACGACTTCCACTTGCTATTTACTTTTATTTTACTTACCGCTGAATGCTACATAAGCCTCAGTTTGATTGATTTGTCAGGATCGGACGTTTGGAATCACTGCCTAACATCTCAGATCTAGCCTATAAAATTTCACCAAATAACTTTTAGAAAAGAGAAGGGAAAATAGCACCATACCTGAGACTGTGCATTAATATTGGCTCCTTCCTTAACCAGAACTTTGACAACTTCGGCTTGTCCTGCTAAGGATGCAATGTGCAGGGCTGTATTCCCTTTCTGTTACAGGGAAGGAGAAAAAGGAAAGATGTTACCCTTCTTTAGGAACAATTTCAGCCAGCAGTTCTTTGTAACATTCATTCTTTGTACAATTTTACCTTACAGTTCCAGGATGTTCCATCAACATCACAGAGGACAGAACTGGTAGTTGCAGCCATGAAGATTTCTCGAGCGTTCACGTAACATCCTAACATAACTTTTGAGTGAAATTATGGAATGCTACTGGGGCATGGGACAAACTTCTAGGTAAAGTGTAGGATGGGCTAACAGTTTTTTTCATTCAGGTCCAGAGATCATGCCCTGGAGAAGGTAGCTAAAATCTTGGGAGTCCTAAAATTCAAGCTGTGAATCACATGTGAAACGAGATTTCCCGGTACAAGACCCAAAAGGAAGATCTGACTGATAAGTAACAGAAACCAACCTTTTAAAAGCAGAAGATAAACCTTTTTTTTCCCCTCTTTTCTAACTGGCCTAAAACCGAAATGCGTATTTTTGAAAGGTGTTAACTTTAACTTAAGAGATGCGCTGCACAACAAAAATAATCTCTCACAAACCAGCAGCAGTGCAGTAGAGCGCTGCTTTTGTTAAGAGCCTTGTATTTTATCCAGGCCAATCTCCCATCCTGAGGATAATATTTAAACAACTTTAATAAACAAACAAGGTTCATAAAACCAGAACAAACACCCAAAGTCCTATCTAGACCCTGGTGGTTCTACCAACAGCTTCGCTGAAGGGTGACTTAAAGATCTTTCTGAAGAGGGAACTTCTGTTTTTCCATCAATGATGGAAATCACAAGTTCAGCAAGAAGCGGTCCGAGCTGAGGACCAAGCGTTAACCTTGACGGAGATCCTGGGCATCAGTAATCATAAAAAATAAGAGAGCCTCAGGGACACAGTGGTGGTAACTGAACGCAAAGGCTGAGCACAGCCAGCCAACCTAGCCACTAGGAGTCAAACGTTACATCGTTCAAGCCAACAAATCTGGCCCATCACAAGGAATTTACCACCCACAGACGAATAACATACAGATTGAACGTTTTGGACATACCCATGTGCCTGCCTGTGGAAAGGCTGAAGGCAAAACAGATTATCATACAGGTGTTTTTTCCATCGTGTCCTTGAGTGAAAAGGCTCTGGCTATGATACAGTCAATTACCAATTCTCACAGATTTGAAAAAACAACAAAAAAAAAATCTACTATGTTGACCTATATTCACTCTCTATAAGGGGGACGAGTCATTGGAAATAAGGAAAAATTTGGCATTGCTCAAACCTTTTAATGCTTCCCCTGTACAAATAATCTGTACAAATAATAATCTTTACGTCTTCATTTACTACTGATGACCTTCAGCAAAGAACAGAGACTCAGGCCAAAATAGAAATAACTTTTTAAATATCAGTGAGGTATTTATATTATCTTATTTTGTACTTTAATAACTTTTTTTCCTAAATTTTCTCCCATGTATTTGACTCTGTCTCTTTGTGAATAGACTTATAGACATGCATGAATTACCTTAGTGGCAGAATCCACAGCCGACCCTCTTTCCAATAATTCTTGTACCAGTCCCACATGGCCTTCTTTAGCCGCCAGGTGCAGAGCATTGAGTCCATTCTGTAAGCACAAGGGCCATATCGATTACCAACAGCAGCTCTGAAGATACGCATTCCTACCTTACCCTGGTATAAGAAGCAGATTAGTAGCTGGAATACTATTACATCTCTTGGCTGACTGTCTACATAAGTCAGATATTTTGGACTTGGCTACTTAAGCCAAGGCACTGTGTGACAAACTTCTCCAATAACTTTTTTCTCATAGCAACAAAGACATCAAAACAAACTGTAATTTGCAAGTATCAGTAAGAGATTCCTTTCTTTCTGATAGTTTTGCGATTCCAGAGACTACTACCTTGGGTATCTCCACAGAGCCCATTATTTCAAAACTTGAGTGCGTATCTGCCTTCTCTTTTCTGTAACCTTATCTAGCCCCACTGAGGTATTATCCACACAGAGAAATCACAGGACTTAGCCAAATTTACACGGGAGGTGTCTGTTCAAGCAGGATTATTCCAGGCGGATGGAGCTGTCCTGAACCCTGGACTCTCCCCTCCCCTCCTCTGGGATAACTGGTATCAAACAGAAAACCAAAAGCACAAGTAGACCAGAATGGTTTTTGGTAACATGTGGTTTGCAAATTATTTTGATCCTTGACTTCATACCTCTGCTGGTTTCTGATGAGCAAGTCTTCGCTAAGCTTTGAGGGTCTGTAACCTCATTCAAATAGGGAGAGAAAATTAATGAAATAAGAGCTAGGACTTTCAACAAAAAGCAACCTGAGAAAGTTAGCGTCTAAATCCTTTCCACATTAAATAGGAATAGGATACTTTATCTAATAATTTCCAGCCATGGAAACTATATCTTTCTTTTCCTAGCATCCCCATTCCACCCAGGGGAAAAATATGACAGTGTTGTAACTGAATTGCCAACCTATTTTTCACAATCCTGCGGTATTTTTCACGGTACATCAGGCAGGTGACAGCCACAGATACTGCCATCACCCTCAAGCATTCTCCTCTTTTCCATATTGCAGGCATCACAAGTGATGCTCAGGTATTTGAGTAACTTGCAGCGTGTTTAGCACTGTGTAATTTTTATCACTTTACTTGTCACTAGGTGGTTCATAGTCATGTAAATTATGGAATAAACAAGCAGCTTTCTGGTCTTTTATTTGTCCGTCCACAGAGGCAGTTCAAGCTTGTAATTCCCAGTAGGATTTTAAAGCACTTAGCACTTCACGGGAGGCATTTAATGGGAGTGGGTCCAATGGCTGCAGACCCAGCAATCCAAATGCATTTCTGAAGTTAACTCCATTTAATTCTACATTCATGTAAGCAGCACAGGCAGACGTTGCGGTCAAGTTCAGAAGCGTAACTATGAGAAGAGCAAAGGAACCGAAGGCAGGCTACATTCACAAGCTGCCAAAAGAAGAAGAACACCCTTACGCAGCCTGGTAGTTAGGAAACGTTAATGAGAAATGTGGTTTCAAATCCCATTCTGTGGGTAAAGCAGCAGCAACCAGATCTTCCTAATTTCAGAGGAACGCTCTTGCTACTGAGCTGCAGAGCCCAGGGGCAGCAGGAGTGCCACACCCTGGATCGAGGATAAATTCTTAGCCAAAATTACATGGTGAGGTTGACCATAATCAGCAAGATGAGGAACGCTTAACGCATCAGTGAGCTTTCTGCAGGCTGAAAACATTTCAGAAAGCTCTAATCTTCCTTGTTTTTTAATCTCAGCTGAGTATTAAATAACCATAATTACTACCTACAGTGGTTGAAAGCTTTGCAATAGCATCTTGTGGGGAAACACAGTCGTCTTCTCGTTGTTTGAGAAGAAAGACCTGTTCTCATATCCAATCTCACAAATCAACAGCCATCAACACTTTCTGGGAGAGCATGAACGGTAGCTTTGGCTCCTTACAGTTGTACAAAGCTGATGTATGGCTATGAGATGTTATTAACCATTTTCACTCTTTCTGAGCAGACTGAAGTCCACAAACAGCACAGGAACTGCAATATTGCTTGGCCCACGTGAATTATGCACACGCACGCGCCTCTCAAAGCAAAAAGCTGAGGGCAAGCTGGTTTTTTTTAGCTTAACCGTGTGCCAAAGTATAGAGAAAGCAAGGCTTGTCCCAGAGCTTCATCAGCAGCAATCTCTTAAAATACCTATATGCGTACCTCTGAGACACGTACCTACTGATACCACATTGAGGTAATATGGTTGCATAGATTATGTGCGTTTCTTTGCAACACGTGGCCTTTTTTATTCATTAAAACATAACCAAAATGGATACCTGAGGTCCAGTAAAAAGCTTACAGAAAGAAACTCCAGCCTAAATACAGTTCCTACGGTACACCTTCAAATTCCGCTATTCCTTAACTAAAGTAAGCTGGGGTAAGCAGCAGCAGAAGCAAGCACTGCACTTTAAACGTTGAGGGCCAGCGCGACTGCAGCCTTAAAGCAAGCTTTGTTCCTCCATCATCAGAACCAACGCCGTAATTATTTCCCCACCCACATGGCTGATCCCTGCTACTTAGGATGACGGAAGCTCAGATTTAATCAATGCAACTCCTCCGTTCCCGTCAACTGGATTCTTGTATTTTAGCACAACAAAGGTTTCTGGCACTTCCCTTTTTCTCCCCCACGCCTACCAAAAAATTGTGGGGTGGGGGGGATGAAATTAGTTGTCGGCTAAGCAAAACTGTACAGCACAGGGACCGCTCCTCCCCACAAAGCATATGTATACCATAACCACCTTTCTTCTAGAGACTCATTCGTAATTCTAACTCTCATAAAAGAAAATAAAACTATGCCTTCCAAGCTTGGTTCTTCCAGTGTTTCCCTGCAGAGCCCAGTTCCCTCAGTTCTTTTTCTCCCCTACCGCTGAGCCAGAGGCGTCAACGTTTTGCATCCCGTAGAGCGCGACAAACGTGCACGCATACCAGTACTGCTCACAGCACTTATTACAGCGTCACCCTATGTATTTTCACCACACCAGAAAAGCCCACAGATTTCTTGTACATCACAGAAATCACCAACCTTTCCTAAGCCGACTGAAAGTCAGTCACTTTTTCCCCCATCAGACAGGCGCTATGTCTCGCTGCTAGTGTCTGAAAAGCACCCAAGGAAGCCCAAGCTACTTCTGCCTTTGTATTTAGTTGCCTCACGGAGCAATCCTCATGGAATGGAAGTTCTTCAGCCGCTGCCTGGCTCAACGTCAATCCTGCTGGGCCATTTACTTCTTCTGGGACATCACCCAGACCACTGTTAGGTCCAACAGCAATAACAGCTTATACCGTTCCTGCCTAAGCCTGTCATGCCAAAGCCAACTGACCCCATGGAAAGGCAGCTTCTGGGCAGAGCATCAGATAGCAACCTTATAGTTCAAAGAACACTTTAAATCAGCAAAGTCAGCGCTGCTACCAGAAGTGCTTCTGCTTCTCCTGACCTCTCCTCCGCTCACTTCTACCCCCAGCCACCCTTTCTGCAGATCAGGTCCCTCCATCATTCCGTGTGAGGCTGCCAACATGATTCTGCCGGCGCAGGGGAGAGCACAGCATGGAAGCATGACCACCAAAGCCAGGGCAAGGCCAGGATCACTTCTTCTGTAGCGGTATGGGCTTATTAAAATGAGAAAATACAGCCCCAGCAGTTGTCTAGCATTACTGCAGCTTCACTGACAAACCGCATACCAAAGCTGCGATATGGGGACACGCTCTCACACCCTCCCCTCTACGCTCAGCTGTGGCAGGTATAGACGATAACCTGGTAGTCCTAGAAAGCTTTACTCAACCTTCTGCTGGTGCGACTTAGTGGGAAGTACAAGGAACATAAAAATGTATGGATGGGGGAAAGCAAGTGAAGGAAGTGGGGGAAAATTCTTTATACAGGTGAACATTTGCTCGTGTTACTTCAGTATATTACGGTTTTGGCATTAAAGGAGACAACCTTCGTTAAATATAATGACTCTACCTTCTCTGATGTTTACTTCCATTTGAAAGTATTCATCAAGTACTTAATATCTTTAAGAACATTAGGAAGCAAGAATGTATATTAACAAAATTAACCCTCCTCTTTCCTTTACGCTGAGTCTGACCCCCTCTAACTGCCATCCACTCCAACGAAGTTGGGTTGCACCACCTCCCAGGAAGATTTGCTAACATTTGAGTTTCTAATTACTCTTGCCTTTGCCACACAGGGTTAGAATGGCATTTAAGCAACTTACAGAAAAAAAAAAAACCCATCATGAAAGTCAACAAAAAGAAAATAATCCAACAATCTATTTGTGTGTGTGTGTTTCAACATTCTCTTGAAGCATGAAATGCAACGCACTTTTACCAAGTTCCTTCCATTACTTGTCACTAGGCGGTTCATAGTCATTTAAATTATGGAATAAACAAGCAGCTTTCTGGTCTTTTATTTGTCCGTCCACAGAGGCAGTTCAAGCTTGTAATTCCCAGTAGGATTTTAAAGCACTTAGCACTTCACGGGAGGCATTTAATGGGAGTGGGTCCAATGGCTGCAGACCCAGCAATCCAAATGCATTTCTGAAGTTAACTCCATTTAATTCTACATTCATGTAAGCAGCACAGGCAGACGTTGCGGTCAAGTTCAGAAGCGTAACTATGAGAAGAGCAAAGGAACCGAAGGCAGGCTACATTCACAAGCTGCCAAAAGAAGAACACCCTTACGCAGCCTGGTAGTTAGGAAACGTTAATGAGAAATGTGGTTTCAAATCCCATTCTGTGGGTAAAGCAGCAGCAACCAGATCTTCCTAATTTCAGAGGAACGCTCTTGCTACTGAGCTGCAGAGCCCAGGGGCAGCAGGAGTGCCACACCCTGGATCGAGGATAAATTCTTAGCCAAAATTACATGGTGAGGTTGACCATAATCAGCAAGATGAGGAACGCTTAACGCATCAGTGAGCTTTCTGCAGGCTGAAAACATTTCAGAAAGCTCTAATCTTCCTTGTTTTTTAATCTCAGCTGAGTATTAAATAACCATAATTACTACCTACAGTGGTTGAAAGCTTTGCAATAGCATCTTGTGGGGAAACACAGTCGTCTTCTCGTTGTTTGAGAAGAAAGACCTGTTCTCATATCCAATCTCACAAATCAACAGCCATCAACACTTTCTGGGAGAGCATGAACGGTAACTTTGGCTCCTTACAGTTGTACAAAGCTGATGTATGGCTATGAGATGTTATTAACCATTTTCACTCTTTCTGAGCAGACTGAAGTCCACAAACAGCACAGGAACTGCAATATTGCTTGGCCCATGTGAATTATGCACACGCACGCGCCTCTCAAAGCAAAAAGCTGAGGGCAAGCTGGTTTTTTTTAGCTTAACCGTGTGCCAAAGTATAGAGAAAGCAAGGCTTGTCCCAGAGCTTCATCAGCAGCAATCTCTTAAAATACCTATATGCGTACCTCTGAGACACGTACCTACTGATACCACATTGAGGTAATATGGTTGCATAGATTATGTGCGTTTCTTTGCAACACGTGGCCTTTTTTATTCATTAAAACATAACCAAAATGGATACCTGAGGTCCAGTAAAAAGCTTACAGAAAGAAACTCCAGCCTAAATACAGTTCCTACGGTACACCTTCAAATTCCGCTATTCCTTAACTAAAGTAAGCTGGGGTAAGCAGCAGCAGAAGCAAGCACTGCACTTTAAACGTTGAGGGCCAGCGCGACTGCAGCCTTAAAGCAAGCTTTGTTCCTCCATCATCAGAACCAACGCCGTAATTATTTCCCCACCCACATGGCTGATCCCTGCTACTTAGGATGACGGAAGCTCAGATTTAATCAATGCAACTCCTCCGTTCCCGTCAACTGGATTCTTGTATTTTAGCACAACAAAGGTTTCTGGCACTTCCCTTTTTCTCCCCCACGCCTACCAAAAAATTGTGGGGTGGGGGGGATGAAATTAGTTGTCGGCTAAGCAAAACTGTACAGCACAGGGACCGCTCCTCCCCACAAAGCATATGTATACCATAACCACCTTTCTTCTAGAGACTCATTCGTAATTCTAACTCTCATAAAAGAAAATAAAACTATGCCTTCCAAGCTTGGTTCTTCCAGTGTTTCCCTGCAGAGCCCAGTTCCCTCAGTTCTTTTTCTCCCCTACCGCTGAGCCAGAGGCGTCAACGTTTTGCATCCCGTAGAGCGCGACAAACGTGCACGCATACCAGTACTGCTCACAGCACTTATTACAGCGTCACCCTATGTATTTTCACCACACCAGAAAAGCCCACAGATTTCTTGTACATCACAGAAATCACCAACCTTTCCTAAGCCGACTGAAAGTCAGTCACTTTTTCCCCCATCAGACAGGCGCTATGTCTCGCTGCTAGTGTCTGAAAAGCACCCAAGGAAGCCCAAGCTACTTCTGCCTTTGTATTTAGTTGCCTCACGGAGCAATCCTCATGGAATGGAAGTTCTTCAGCCGCTGCCTGGCTCAACGTCAATCCTGCTGGGCCATTTACTTCTTCTGGGACATCACCCAGACCACTGTTAGGTCCAACAGCAATAACAGCTTATACCGTTCCTGCCTAAGCCTGTCATGCCAAAGCCAGCTGACCCCATGGAAAGGCAGCTTCTGGGCAGAGCATCAGATAGCAACCTTATAGTTCAAAGAACACTTTAAATCAGCAAAGTCAGCGCTGCTACCAGAAGTGCTTCTGCTTCTCCTGACCTCTCCTCCGCTCACTTCTACCCCCAGCCACCCTTTCTGCAGATCAGGTCCCTCCATCATTCCGTGTGAGGCTGCCAACATGATTCTGCCGGCGCAGGGGAGAGCACAGCATGGAAGCATGACCACCAAAGCCAGGGCAAGGCCAGGATCACTTCTTCTGTAGCGGTATGGGCTTATTAAAATGAGAAAATACAGCCCCAGCAGTTGTCTAGCATTACTGCAGCTTCACTGACAAACCGCATACCAAAGCTGCGATATGGGGACACGCTCTCACACCCTCCCCTCTACGCTCAGCTGTGGCAGGTATAGACGATAACCTGGTAGTCCTAGAAAGCTTTACTCAACCTTCTGCTGGTGCGACTTAGTGGGAAGTACAAGGAACATAAAAATGTATGGATGGGGGAAAGCAAGTGAAGGAAGTGGGGGAAAATTCTTTATACAGGTGAACATTTGCTCGTGTTACTTCAGTATATTACGGTTTTGGCATTAAAGGAGACAACCTTCGTTAAATATAATGACTCTACCTTCTCTGATGTTTACTTCCATTTGAAAGTATTCATCAAGTACTTAATATCTTTAAGAACATTAGGAAGCAAGAATGTATATTAACAAAATTAACCCTCCTCTTTCCTTTACGCTGAGTCTGACCCCCTCTAACTGCCATCCACTCCAACGAAGTTGGGTTGCACCACCTCCCAGGAAGATTTGCTAACATTTGAGTTTCTAATTACTCTTGCCTTTGCCACACAGGGTTAGAATGGCATTTAAGCAACTTACAGAAAAAAAAAAAACCCATCATGAAAGTCAACAAAAAGAAAATAATCCAACAATCTATTTGTGTGTGTGTGTTTCAACATTCTCTTGAAGCATGAAATGCAACGCACTTTTACCAAGTTCCTTCCACTGAAGCTGTGTTCACAGGCCAATAGCAAAGGGTAAGTCACAAACACAATGAAAATTAACTCTGCACGGTCATGCTAACTCTTTTATAGGTTTTGCCAGAGTTAAGAAGGCATCTGCACTCACCAGCCCAGGCTGAGACTAAAAAGCAGTACCATAGTCCTTGTTAAAGTCAAATATTTTTCTCCGCCTTTTTAACAGCTGTCAGTCTAAGGCTGCTGCAACTTCTCTCCTCTCAGTGAATCTCTTGGAGAATTAAAAGTGCATGTGGTCAAGCTCTTTTCAAGAAGCATTTGGGAAAGGGCACGCTAGAGAGCCGGGCATGGCCTTTGCAAGTCTGAAGGCTTGTTGAACTTTTTCCCAAAAATATCACAAAGAAATAAAGTGGACGGTTGAAAAAGGAAAAATAATTTCAGATTATGAAAATTATCCCTTTGTGTTGCTTGATAGCCTATGAATTCACGAAAATGAATTAACCTACTGAGTGACATCAACATGTGATACTGCCGACCCCGTTATGACTACAGGGCTACTTCAGGCTATAGTTAGCACTACGGGGAGCGTTAGCTGCTTTCCATTTGGACTAAATGGGGGAGTAATTAATAGCTGGTGCTCCGTCTCACTGTAACCGAAGCAATAAAGACACCAATCAAATTATAAAGAAGCCAACAAAACGAGAGCAAAAGCCAAATAGATCCAAGTTTTAAAGAGCTTTGGAGCTGGAGGCCCCCCAACACTACCTAATATTTGAATCCTGTTGTGTTCAAGGTATCAGACTTCATATACGTTCCTTGTGAATACAGAAGACTTCTTCAAAACAAATGTCAACTTTTTCCTTCCAAGAAAGTCACCCTATCACCATGAAAACTGACAAACCTCCAAAGACAAGACGGGGAAACGCTACTTTACATTGCCTTCTGGATAACCAGTTCTGCTTCAAAACACAGCAGACAGCTGACGAACCCTTCGACTTGTCAGATTTGGGGGTCCAACTTCTGCTAGAACTACGGGCTGCACAAATGCATACTATAAAATTAAAGTTCATTTTGCTAGTCAGCGTTGATTCAGAAGCAAGTTGCTTTCTCTTGCTACATTAACTAGAAATAGCAACCGTGTCCTAAAATAACTGCATTTGTAACATAAGGAAAATAGCTTGAAAAGAATCAGAGATTTCCAATGCCTACCAGGTTTTCATCCTATAAAATACCAGTAGTTAAGATTTTTTTAAAGGGAATGTTTTTAGAACAGCGGAATTTTGGCCCCTGACATTTCTAACTCTCTCCAGAAATAAAGAAATAGAAATGATTTATGATTTTCAGAATAGATGATGGTGCTTGAATTCAGATTAAAGTAGGCAATTCCATAGTAATTTAACTTGATATGAAGGTAGCACGCAACAAAGCATCATTAAGTAATAACTAATTATTAAGTATATAACTATATTAATAACCGTAACTAATCCCTATATTCAGTGTATCCAGAGACATTAAGTTCCATCAGATTTTGGAAGCAGTTCAATTGGGGAAATACTTTGGTCAGCTATAAAGACAGCTCGCTCTGAGAACGTTAAGATCTGAGAAACAAACGCTAAAACCGAAGAGCACCTTCTTGTGTGATCTCTGTTCAGAAAAGCTTACTCGAAACATTATGTACTGTTTGCTGAGATGGGATCTAGTCTATAAATAGCATTATACTGAGAAAAAAAGATTCCTGCGTATACAAGGCTTCGTTTTCAAAAGAGCATTCAAATATCTCACTCTCAAAAATAAAATACACCCCCTGTGTCTTGCAAAGCTTTTCCCCTTAGACAGCTGGAACACAGCCATGTAGGGACCCCATTCACAGCCCGAGGAGGAGGAGGACGAATAACTCTACGGCTGCAGTAGCAGCTGCCACGGCTTGTTCACAATTCCCTAACCTCTAGAAGAGGAGTCTGCTCCCACCCCTAATAAAATTTACAGTACACCAGTGATGCTTAATCAGTAGAAGCTGAGGGTCTTAGTTAGGAAAAAGCTTTGTGAGCAATTCTGTACGGCACGAGAATCGGAGTTGGCAAGAAGCTGAAGCGCCTGTTGGTGCTCAAGGGAAGGTGAAGGCTAAGAAGTCGGGCTCTCTGGTCCTGATGATGTGGGGTGTCCATCTCGGTTCATTCTACCCAGGGAAGCGGTTGAGTCCCCATCCCTGGGGGTATTTAAAAGCCGGGCAGACGAGGAGCTTAGGGCCAGGGTTTAGTGGTGGGATGGCAGGGGTAGGGGAATGGTTGGGCTTGGGGATCTTAAAGGGCTTTTCCAACCTGAACGATTCTCTGATTCTTTGTACTTGGGAATTCCCAAAGAGCAATCAATCTCTTCGGGGAAACAGATTAGCCAGTGTACAGGGGAAGTTTTTCCTGGCTAGCGGTGCTAAAACAATCCAAATTAGAGATTAATTTTATTTGTAGGGGTTATCGTATGACTGTTTGTCAAGGGCTCAAAACACTTCATACAGTGGAGAAAATTCTAAAATTAGAAAAGTCTAAGATCGAGAGTTAACTCAACCCACATGTCAGGTAAAATTACTTAATTAAATCACATTAATATGGGATTTTTCTGGTTTGCACACTAGTCCACCTCGTTTTTCCCCCCTAATAATTGCAGGTATAAGTCCAGCTTTGATCTGAACCACAGCGCAAACCCATGGATTCTGAAAGTTGGTGGCGTTGCCATCTACCATCTAGGAACACTTTATCTATTTCAAGCCACCAAGAAATTATGCAGCATCTCTTCTGATGTTTGCATTCAGCTGGCTCTGATTTCACCTATACAGCGCAAGAGGAGCTTTGCCAGCCAGCCGCAGATGGGAAGCACTTTCCACCAAAGATAAATCTGCAGCCACCCCAGTCATATTCCTCTCTCAGCAAGCACGAGAATATGAACGCTGGGAGAAAAAAAAAAAACCAACTTGTAAAGTTTCCAAGTCATTATCATATTAACTGTGCTCTGTCCTGGGGGTGATCCCTTTTGTTAATATTGGTGCTTAAAATCAAGACCTAAAATTTGCTGGATCTATTTGAATATAAGAACTCTAGATTTACCCTCTCCTGACTGAGGAACTTGAAGTTTGCCAGGTTGTGTCCCATATAACTCGGCAAGTTTTGTTTCTTGACGGTAGGTCTTTTAATGGAAACTTTCTTCTCGACAGTAAGACAAGATTCTTTCCATATGCTTTCAATAAGCAGCACATGGAAAGCCCCAGTTCTTATCCTGCTCATCATTAAATTCCTTGGCACAGACAACAGAACTGCTCTCACTTTTGTCTCCTAACTTCCATTTGACACATGCCTCCTTTAATCATCTGCAGCTTTTCTGCAGCAGGGAAGGTAACGTCTCAAAATATTTGACATTATTTCATTTCTTATTCTTCCTCCTACTCTTTTTTTCCAAAATAGTGGCCACAATTGTGGGATTTTTGATTAGTTTTGACATTTTTCCAGTCTGAATGTCAGCATGTAAGTATCAGAAAAGGAGCAAGGAATTTTATGGAGGCTTTCTTGGTGGTATAGATAACATTTGGATAGTATAAAGCTCTAGGTCAGGAAAACAGCCTTCTTCAGACTAGCACTTAGCTGCATACTTAAATCAACTAGGACTTAAATGTAGTTTTTAAATTGAACACGTAGCTCATTTTCCGCAGGATTAAGGACTTGGAGATCTTGAGAACACCAAGAAACTTTGAAAAGCTATCCCTCGCCCCCCAAATTCCTCTGTCAGGCTGTCTCCCTGTGCACCTCTGCCCTGGCCCCCGGCAGCATGACGCAGCACAGCTCACATACGGTCTGCGCCACCTCCTGCCCCCAGTCCTCTTCTCCTGGTCCTAAGTGGTCCCGAAGACGCAGCGTGTGTGCGTTTGTCTCCTCGAGGGCAAAGTGCCTGAAATAACGTGAATTCTGTACCACAGGCTATTAAAGAAGAGGGATTTCTTAAATTTGCCACCATTAAGTTGTGCACAGTGGGGCTCATGGCCTGAGACAAGGCTTTTGGGATCAAGGTTTGCTCGGATATACTGGGGAGGACAGGGAGGAGCAGCAGCACCTCCAGCGCTGGTGTTCCCAGCTGCGTGAGGAGCACGGTCCCTGCACCGAACATCTCCTTGAGCTGCTCCCAGGTCCCGTCTCAGAGAAAACCAGCTGCTTTGCACCAGAAGGAGCCTGAGGGCCAACTAATACACGTACAGCGTGGATGATTAGGGAACCGGGACCCAGGGGTGAAACTGGGGAGGGCAGGTCATTTAACAGCATAGGCACACTCATTACATTCCCAAAGGGAGCCACAGGACATTTTCTTATAATTGTTAAGTGCAGGGATACGGGAATATAACCAGGGATGCCACACCAACGACATCTTTCGTTAATAGTTGTTACTCACAGAACCCCTGCCCAAGACAGACAGCACAGCCTCAGGGGCGGCACGCTCACGGTCTTCTCCGCTCCCCAACTTTCCCTGGATACCTGCATCTTTTTACCAGGAACTCTTCCTCTTTACAGCTCTTCCACTGCTGGAGTCAAACAGAATAAACCGTGCTGCCAACAAGTTGAACCTGATGCTGTAGTCTATGAAGGTGAACAGTCCCTGAAGCTTCTGTTTAGATGGTGCACCGAAATTTTAGCCCATCTCACGACGCATGAGTTACAAAACAGAGCTTATGCGACATCTCTAAGGAACGATTTACTGATTTCGATGTGGTTCAAAACCAACCTTTAAGCAATTTTCCTTTCACGATTCATAGCCATTGTCCGGTTTGTGGTCATTCTGATTAAATCTGGCTAAGAATTAGGGGAAAGTTGGGCACCACACAGCCTGAGCTTTCAAGTCCCCCTTCAAAGAAAGGCCATCCATTTCCCTAGAATGTCAAGACATTTTTCAGGACTGATGCAGACACTTACTTGCATATTTATTTTAAGTCACGGTTACAGTCCTATTAAATTTGATGGTACTAGTCACTTAAATAAGCGTTGCAGATGTAGGTCCCTAGGCTATGAAGCAAAAGTAATTGGATTTATATGACAAGACATGCAAAAGAGCCAAGTTAAAACAGTCTATCACATTACAGTCACATCAATGGTGAAACTTTAACAGTGTATTTTTACAGCAGTAATAACTTTCCTGAAGGGGGAGGTGGTATCTTAAGCAGAAAATGTAAGTACCTTTTTATAAGAACATGTAAACCAATTTGTGTTATAGATAAGGTTGACCAGTGATAAAAATATATTTAGTTTTCTGAAACAAGGTAAAAAACCATGGCTACTCTCTAACCATCTGAGGGTAATCAGAATTGCATTGCTAACGCAAGTGAGCGGCGAGATTTTAATCTGCTTGGACACAAGTTAGCTAGTCAGCTAAAAATACTACCCACCGCATGTTTACTTACCGGCTGAGATCTCACAAAAATAGCAAGGGAAACCTCAGACTTCCGCACCTCAGGTCACAGGGGATCAGGCGCTTCGTGGGGGTTGGCTAAGGAAAATCACCTGGCTGCCCGGACTGTGTTCAGCGTGATAAAGCACTATATAATATCCCTGTAATGCCCAGACTGCCCGCTGCTCTTTCTGCTGCGCAAATGCACGTTTTGAACTGGATTCAATCTTGCCCTTGGTGGAACAGTTACCTCTGCAGTTCCAGCAACTGCTCCTAAGGGAGGAGACCGGCACCGCCGAGTGCTGAACCTCCTCCTGCTTCCTTTAAACTACAAAATGCAGAAGTGTTTTAGAACCCACTGGAGATATACGAGGTCATGCACTAACTACACAGTTGCAAAAAACTCCTTCTAAGATTTCATGATGGCCAAGCTAGGATTTGGGCATGAAATAGCCAACAGACCAAGAAGGTCTGCACTAGAACTGAACCACTGAAGTCAAAGATGCAGCAGAAATGCAAAAGAGACTGCGTAAAACACTACGAAGCTTTTTCCCGTAGTAATGGGTTTAGGGTATACCTCAAGCAAGCCAAAGGAAGAAGATGTACAAATACTGCCTTTGAAAAATTCATTACAACCCTTTCTGCCCCTTCAAAGTAATCCCCTTGCAGGTTTCTGAAGGTATTTACTAATAATTTTCATACAAGTGGTTTCCAGATATCAAAGAAGAAAACAAAAGTTTCATTTCTTCACTGAGGGTTCAGAGATAAAATAATTGCAACCCGAAATTCCAGAGACCAGGGAATTTGCCATCAGCACCGCTGGCAGGGTACTGCTCCAGAGCATCCTGCCCACCGACTTCGTGAAAATACTTCCAATTTCATGTGGGATTATTGCTCTTGCTCCCAAAGGGAGCCCATGCTTTCAGAGCATTTCTTTGCTATAAAAGAAACCCATGGGTTCTAAAGCCCATGTTCATAGCAGAGCAGGAGACAACTCAAGCTCTCAGACTGATGGCAGACGTGGAAAACGTGTACCTTTCACCTGAAGCTGTTAAAAAAAAAAAAAAAAATTTAGAAATGCTCTTTCAACAGCCTTTTTCCCTTCTAGCTGCCCTGGAGAGCAATTCATTAGCTGTCACAGCTTAATGGAGTCATAATATAATATCCTTACTAATTCCAAAGACAAGTACAGCTTTATTTCCTAAATATTTTATTTATTTATAATAGGTATAGCCACAGCAACTAGCAGCTCGGCTCCTGGACAGAATTTACATCAGAAGCCACAACTGCATCTCCGGACACAGTAAAGACAATCTTGATTATTTCTGAACTTAATCTGGATAGCTATCAGAAGAAATAAGACAATATGGGTGTTTTCTCCATACAAAACCTATAATATTTTTTACTTCAATGTTATCCACTATCCGGTACTAGTACATCCCATCCCTACACAGTTCCCAAAGGAGAGAGCAGCTCCAAATGTCTCGTACCTGAAACATACGCTGCCAAAAAGGGAATATTTCTGATTAAATCAAAACGTGTAAGTAACGTGACTGACAGGGAGAAGATTAGATTCGCAATGGAATTATCTTTTCTTCAGTAAAGCACATGCTTTCCACCATTTTTCTGTCTTTAGGTTATTTAGTGATACTTACATGATACTTTTCACCACAAAACAGAAAAAATTTGAAAAACCTCATTTTAATACACAATATTGTATAAGCAAATATTTTCCTTCCAAAACTTCTTTACTAAAATATTAACTGAATAAAAATGTGTTAATAAAAGCTACAGATAATGTGCAAATTTACCTATTTATTTTGCTAACATGTGCTCTCTTTGGTATGAATTATTCAATCGCTATCCTATTCCCCCATCATGTACGTTAATTTAATGAGCAAGCCAAGCAATAACAAGCCCTGAAAACTAAGCATAAAAGTGAAATCACAGAATATTTTTCTTTGTTTTGGAGAAACGTGTATCAACATATTGCAAAGTAGGGCCAGGATAATTTCTTTAGAATAATAAAAAGGTTGTTACAAATTCAGACCTGTAATTTCTTTCTTTAAGTTACTGCTATTACTAGCACACAAATGAGAGTGTGTCCTGGAAGGGAACACTTGCTCTAGGTATGATAGAAAGCCCAGACTCTAAAGATGTCCCCGTGCTACCGGGCTTAAACATAATATACTGAATATGAAAAAATAAAAAAAAAAAAAAAAAAAAAGAGATGTTTACAAGAAACTTCTTCAGGTGACTGAAAAATGTTTTGCAATTCAATTTTGAAATCCCTCAGACGCTACTGCATTCATCTTTGCAAAATGCTGCCTGAAAAACACAGTCAGTCTCTATCAGCTTCACTTTTCTCATTCATTCAAGCACACCTCACTGCAAAGCTTCCAAGGGAGGTCTTCAATGCATAAGCTAAGGATATCGTCCATTATACATTATTATACATGGCTTTCAACTTCTGCCTTGGCTCTGCCAGGGACACCAGTCCACACTGTCCTTTAGACAAATGTTTGCAACACAAAATCTGGAACTTGTTTTTAAACCAAACACCTACGAAGGTGCCAGAAAAGAGGTCTTCAAAACAGCTTTAAAAAAACCAAACCAAACACCTGACAGCTGGCATGCTGTGGAATTTATTAATCAGTCATCTCACTGCCCAGCTCTGCTCATCTGTCAATTTTCTGTAAGAACTACTGCTCTTCAACCCCTATTTGCAGTGCAAGTTCTCTGGAATCAGGCCTGTCTTTCATAAAAATGGGGAATACCCATTATATGGGCATGCCTCATTACAATTAATCAGCGGTTACAATAAACAAACAGCAATAACAGAGCAAAAAAATATGAGCGTTGGCATAGTCTTGCTTCTCCAGACAAGTAAGAGAATGAGAGGCTCTCGGTATGGGAAAGAAAACTGGATCACGGGTGGGCTGCGCCTTTCCAAGTCTCCCGTTCCGACAGAGTTGGATCTCACTGTCACAGCCCTACAAAACCCAGCAGACTGGGAGCGAGGTGGCTTTTGCTGGATGCAGATGTCTCGGGACACCTAAACTGTCACTTTCTACAAAGAAACCAGCCAGCATGACCAAGAACCTTCAACTTGATATCCAGGAGTATTTGATCACAGTATTCACCTGTATCCAAAGAGTACTACATAATAACTTCCACAACTGGAAGGGTGTGGGTTTTGGGGTTTTTTTTGCGTAACTTGAGCATTTTAAAGACTATTTTGAAGTATTTTGAACCACATTGAGTGCTCACTGTTTCCATTAAAACTGGAAGTTCACAATAGCAGGTCCATTAGTGTTGGACTACCAAAGCATACCTCAAGTTTTGATTATAGGTACTTCACTAACATATATCCACACCTGCAGGACACGCTGGCAGGGAAGAGGAGCCCCAAAAAGCTTACACAAAGCTTTACTAAAAGCAGCACAATTTTGTAGACTTGTAGAAAGATAGCGCTGAAGAACACGATTGAAAACCCAGCCTGAGGTGAAGCGAAACATCTGTATGAAGTCATCTAGCCTGAAAAATACAGGTTTGGAGGGGGGGTTCTCACGACTCACTCTTGCAAACTTCTGCCCTTCAAATATCTTACCTGATTACATGTGTTAATGTCTATGCCACTCTTCAGGTATTCCACTACTTTGTCCAGATTGCCAGCTCTGGCAGCTCGAAGGAAGCTTGCATTGCTGTCAGACTGTAAAAAGAAAAGAAGAAAACAAAAAAATCTCTGGTTAGCTCCTGCTTAAAAGAGAGCACAAGTCCATCACCAGTGAAAGGCTTCCGCATTTTATGCTGCGGGAGAATAGAACTGTGAAGAAAACTGACTTTGCATTA
The DNA here is from genome assembly GCF_000687185.1 of Egretta garzetta. Classification (NCBI taxonomy): domain Eukaryota; kingdom Metazoa; phylum Chordata; class Aves; order Pelecaniformes; family Ardeidae; genus Egretta; species Egretta garzetta. The sequence goes on along the minus strand of NW_009258780.1, from coordinate 433,998 downwards.
TGGCTGCATTAATTAGCATGCACATACTTAAACGAGGCAATACCGGTACAAAGGAATGCAGACCTGTCAGAGGGAGTAAAATAGTGAGCTAATTGCTGAAGGTCAAAATTTAGCAAGAACCGAAGGAAAAACAAAAAACCAATCAGAAATCATAGTCACTGATGTTAGCAACGAGAAAAAAATATATGCACCAACTTGCCAGCCATCGTCTTCTGTGGTTTTTTATATTTTTATATATATATATATATATATATTATATACACACTCAAAACTCTGGAAAATTTATTTTTAATCTGGGGTTTAAAGGCTTTTTCTCTTTCCAAAAAAAAAAAAAAAAAAAAGTCCCACAAAAGCAGGAGGCACCGCAAGTGTAGCTAAGCATAGAACAAAGCGGATGAAGTGCTCAAGCTTGAGCACCTAAATCCAGGATAATGTTGTAAACATGCTCACTCCTAAAGTGCCTGCATTCATATGGTGGCGTTTAAAGCCCCATTAGCATTTATACGTTAGAAAATAAAGAAATAAATAAAATCATGTTTTCATTTTTCAGTCAGGTGGTGGGCTGGACCGCTAAGCAAGGGAGCGAGGAATGCGTTGCCCTCTTGCCTTCACCTACGAATACGACATAAAATTACATTGGCCATTTGAAACCAGCACGCGCGTTGGTGTTCACCCACAGGTAAATTGGCCACTAACGCAAGCGCGGAAATCGGGAGAAAAAAGAAAGTCGCACAACAGAAGTAACGATTAAACAGGATAAGCCTTTAGGAACGTGCAGAGACAGTAAGGATTTTCATACTTTAAATAAATAAAGAGAGTGAGTTTCAAAAAAGCAGATCAGTAACTGCAAAGGCCTGTTTTGTGGGGATGTGATTAGGGAGGGCACGCACGCTGCTGGGCTAGCACACGGCGTTCCACTGAAACACCTCCGACGGAGCACGTTTCTCATCTAATTTCACCTCCCTGCCAGAAATACCGGGTGAAAACCATTCTTCGGCATCATGAGAATATCCTAAAAGCCTCCCCCCTTTCAGCTTATTAACACTGATCGCCAAAGTGATTTCTTTCCATCACCCAATCCATTTCCACGCCTTTATTTCGGTCCCCCTACTTATCACGCTGTACTAACTCACTTCACAATCCCCGACTCCAACCTATTTTAATCTGCAACAGATGGATGTCATCAAAATGATGCTTCTTACAACTGCGCTACTTGCCAAGACAAAAATATTTCCTTTCAAATTCCTTTCGGCGAACTTCAGCACATTTTCCACATCTTTTACTGTTAAGAAAACAGACCGTCTTTCTAAACACGCCGCGGGGTGAAGGGGAAGGTAGCACGGGAATTCACGTTGACAGAACCCTTTTATAGCTTCGGGCTTCAGTCAGGCGAGCATTTGGCTGGGGCTTGACACGGGAGCAGATTCTGACAGGTACTTGAAAGAGATCCCTTTTCAGATCGGGGGATAGCTACTAGCACCGCACCGCCTCCTGTGAGGCCTATTTGCGCAATAAGGTCACAAAAGTAGAGTTTAATGTTTCGACGTCCTTGAAAAATCAACTGGCTTGGTAAAAACATCAACCAAGTATGTGAGCACATCAGGGGTAAAATCTGGATGCTCTTGAAATTAATGGGAAAAGCATGTTTGCCCTCGATAGGACACACATTTTACCTTCTTTTTCCCCATTTTTTTTTGCATGCTTTACTACTACTACAATAATTTACCATGCCAAAACTGCAATCATCTGGTTTTACACTTTTAAAAGGTTAAGCAAGAATGATGCCACAAACGAACATCCACAGCTTCTGCTTTAGCATGGATGAATCAATCATTACTTGTTTTTCTTGCACGCGGAGTAACACGAAAGGCTAAAAACATTGAAAGTCTCAATTGCTGCTGGAAGCTCAGACTAGATTCCATTCGCTTCTGGCTAAGAAGATGCAAGCAGCGCTCTCAAAACAGATTCTCATTTCCTTGATTCATACTCTTGTTATCTCAAAATTAAATTACTGCAATGCCCATCGCTTCCAGACACATCACGTACATCTGCAGACCGATCGCAATGCGGAATATGAACTTCTTGTCTCCATGAGGAGTTACTATGAATTAACTCTTCATCATTAACTCCCTGTAGAAGCACTTTTATTCCAGAAGCGTCTCTCGTCTTGATGCTTCGTTTAGGTGCCTCTGAACATCCTAGCATATGCGGTCCTTGGTTTTTTCATGAATTTTCGCATTGTAACACGTACTGATCTCATACTAGATGAATATGATTGTCCCCATCTCTTCACACTCCGGCCTCTCCTATTCCAACAGAGTTTCTCCCAGACTTGCACGATGTTCACATGTGTATCAAGCTTGAACACACAAGTAAAAGGCACGAAGCCGCAATTCATCCACTTCATATACAAACTCCCATACCAATACTGGTGAGTGCTTCCATGAAACAACTCCAAAGATTTGGCAGTGTGCTTTAAAGCTTAGAAATCCTACAAGTTAGAGGTACTCAGAGCTGTATTTTCTTTCCTGGTTTGTCAACTCCAATTTTTTGGTAGGGCATCAGTAGTTTGTCCTTTTCCCCATTATTTTAAAGGTCTTCAAAAAGCATTTTTGTCAGTACAGTAGTTTGTCAGTCTCAGCAATTTACTCACTTTAGCACGTTACCAATTCAAATCCATTTTGACAAAATTGGCTCCGTAGTCAACAGCAGCAGTTTCCTATGTTCTTACCGTGCTAGGAAACGCTGATTTTTGATCTCTGGGCTTTTCCAGTTGATTCGGTCATCTCATGAAATGTTTTGTTTCCTGCCATGCAGGATTTTTAGTTGAACTCATGATGCGTTTCAGCAGCAGAGACGCTGGCATATTGGTCTTTACTAGTTTGTCAACTGGTGAAGACAAACTGTCAACAAACTGTCATTTGAAGATACTTTCTTTACAAGAAGGATGATAAAAACATGGAGCCAGAGTCCTTTGCACCATATGATACTTACCACCTCATCTCTTCCTAGGCACACACCCCTGAGAAGTATTTTTTTAGGAGTTTCACACATGCATGCAGATCGTGCTCGAAAGCAAGCGGTCTACCAATAAGAAGAAGAAAGGTTTGCAAGAGAAGAGCGCGCCTTCAGCAGCTACTGGCAACTATGTGAACGTGAGAGGGTTGCGACGCGGGAAGCTCCAATGTCGACATGTTAATTTGCAAAGTCTCAGCTGGCACCTCTACATGCTGCCCACAGTTCAGGTCAGTCAGAATTAAAGATCCCTTCATTTACATGTGGCTGCTGAGGCTGGGCAACATCATGATTCAATCTGGACTATTTACTTGCAGTTCTACAGATACCAAATACCGATTGACAGAGAAGGACAACAGGCACTGATAAAAAAAAAAAAAAAAGCCAAAACCCAACAACTACCAACACATATGCAGTGAGAGAGTACTACAAGTCTTTGATAACTACTTTTTTAAAAAAAAAAACCTCAGTTTGCAATGCAATTGTAATAAATGCTATAGATTTGTGAAGAACATTTGGTGTTACTGAACCTTATAAAAAGCTCCTAACTTTTAATTTCACTTTTCTTCTTTAACTTTTGACTGAGGATAAATAATTTCAGCCAGAAATGAGAATTTTCAGAGCACTATGAACAAATAAACTACAATGTGAAAAAAAAAAACACTCTGACTTTGCGCACACTCATAGCAGAATGCAAACGTGTTCTTTAGAAGCGCTCAGTTGTCAGACACTGCCTAAGAAAATACAAGAAATGATAGAGTGAATATATCATTTTTTTAAAAATGACTGAGAGGCTGTGGATTCAACTTTCTTGCTAATTGCAATGACAGAATTTTGCCTGAATTTGAAACATATAAGCTCAGGGAATCTCAGTAATTAAATAATCTATGGAAATTAGTGTTTTATTCAAATAGTCAGAAACCTTCCCTTCTGGTTGCTCTGTCCTCGCTCTGGTTGCCTTTCCCGTCTCATAGCAGACCACATCGTGTATCGCACGTAGCATGCGCCGGGTTCTCAACGACATTTTCTAGAGATGTGCAAAAATAAATCGTGATGTGTAGTGTTGGAATCACATGCTGGACCCAACTCAGGAATTTCTCCACATATTCAAATTCACTGCTGCAAACTAGATTCATGCTTAAGAAGGAAAGATTGGGGGAGTAGGAGGCTTCAGTTTGCAAAACAGAGTTTTTATAATAACGTTATCCAAACCATCCAAATACTTGTTTGAAATCACATCTATAGTAAAATTATACCTGTAGGTTGGCTTCCCCCCCTCCGCTCCTCCAGATAAAGTGAATGATCCCAGCCTGTCCCTAAGCACCAATATCTCTGTGGGAGAAGGGAGCCCAGCAACAAGGCCTACTGGACAGTTCTCATCTGTTAAATGCCGTTCATTAATTGAATGACAGCAAAGACAGAATGCAAAACTGCTGTAAAATAACCACGTAGTATTTTTGTACCTTAATGTAACATTTTGGGCTTGTATGTGTATCAAAAAGCGTGTATCTGAATACTACTAGCCCTTTTAAACTTACCTTTCAAGCACTGACTCTGGGACATCCTGCTTTGATTTTACGGAGAAAATTTATTGAGCTGCAAGTTCTGAAGGGGCTGGCCCTGACCAGGAGGTGAGAAGACCTGCTAGGAACTTGTATGCTTTATAGAAAGCAAGAAACTCAAATAATCAGCAGTTATGAAAACTTGCGTGTTAAATTGAATCCTGTATTATTATTGCACATAAAGTCAGCATGAAGCCAGAATTTGTCTACACGGCCCAGTCTTTGGGGTTACCTGACAGTGCTAAAGCCATTTACAAACTTGAGAGTTGCAAGGCAGTGTCTGGCCGTCAGCTGTTTCTATAATTAGTAAAATGCTGATGGCTTGTTAACTCTTCTTCATTAAAAAGCTCTCGGTTGCCTGGTGGCTCATCATGGTAATATCTTCAGGTAATACCAGGAGTTGAGAATTCAGCTCGCTGCAGAAGGAAAATTGCATAATCTAAACTCAGGTTTTCAGGGCTTCTTGATGTTTTTCAGTACTTAAAAGATGCAGGGGGAAAAATGACAGATGCATAAGCACGTTCCTTTAAGTTTTCATTATGCCATACCTTCTCGGGTGTCAATTTATGCTTGAGATACCCTTGAGATAACCACTAAATTTTGTCCCAATTGGCTTGGTTATTCTCTGATTTCAGAAACCATCTGTTCAAAGCTGCCATCGTTTAACTGGGTGCAACTCTAGCAGCGGCACAGACGAGGTGTCACCGTTACCCGACTCATTTACCGGATATGTATTTTTTTGCCACTATGGCAACTTTTTCCATACCAGCATTCAAATGTAAAAGATGGGACTTCCAAAGGAACGCTGCTTCCTCGCAGAACACGTCCTGTAAACCTCACCAGCTTGTTTTTCAGCGGCTCACATTTTATCTTTCCTACACTGAATTTTTTTTTCCTTTAGTGAGCTGAAAGCGCCGCTGATCTCCAAAGGGCATCGCAACAGAAAAACGGTGATACTGTGAACTGCAAGCCTGAGATGCAGCTATGACTGCAAGAACGCAAAGGATTTATTTTTTATTTTTTTTTAATTAAAACTACCACAGCAGAGACTCCCCCTCGAGTTATAGAATCATAGAGTCTGATATGCATGCCAGAACATGAGCTAAATCTCGCACTTGCAATGGCATGGGCTCAGTAAGCTAACACTGCTAAATGAGTTAAATGTGATAATAACAGCTATAAATGGAAACATATTTTCCCAGCCTTTAATGAAATCGCATTCATCTTCTGAAAGAAAAGAAATGCAACAGTGCTTTACTTCCAAAGCCACTTCCTTTGCTTATAAAAATGTATGGTTTCCTCCATTAATTTACTGGAAGACATGGAGGAAGATAGGTTAAATCACAGATCTTAAAACAAATTTCAGTATCTAAATTCCTGGCTGAAGGTGTCCAGTTTTCTTATTTCAGTTTCAAAAAAGAAATTTTATCACACAGCTTTTCCCATTCAAGCATGTGCAGGCATTTCAGACCTAAGCCATCCTGCTATGTACCTTTGGTTGTATAGAATTTGTTAGTAAACAGTTGAACTGAAAAGCTCCCTCTCAAACGCAGCCTTAACTTAACCAAACATCTCTCTTGTAATCTAAAGCATTTTCTTATCCAGCAAAAAGACACAACTGACTTTTTTTAAGAAACGAGAAGCTGAGTCATAGGAACTGTGAAGAGGAAGACAAGCTTTCAGAGGCAAGAGGTCACTAGCGAGTTAAATATTCTCTACCAAGACAAAGCTGAGAGCATCTAGCAATTAATTAATTTCACCTCAGGGGTCTATCTCTCTAGCTTGGTGATGATGGTTATAAATCAGAAAAATAAAAATATTTTAGTATATTTTAAGTACCTATTATGCACCTGAATAGTGTGAGGCGCTTTGAGTATTTTAGCCAATGCATCGTATAACATCATGAAAGAGATGGAGAAGTTGGCACCACTTTTAGTGGCACTGAGCTGAAACTGTGGCTGGAGTTGCCCTCACCATAACATCGTACACAGTATGGACGTGGGCCCACACTTGGGCATAAAGACTATTGCTCTTTCCAGCAAAAAGCATTGCGTAAGCCAGACTCTTTCAGTGGTGCCCAGCGCCAGGGCAAGGGGCAATGGGCACAAACTGAAACAGAAGAGGTTTCAGTTGCATATGAGGAAGAACTTCTTGACTTTGAGGGTGACCGAGCCCTGGCCCAGGCTGCCCAGGGAGTTGTGGAGTCTCCTTCTCTGGAGATATTCAAAGCCCATCTGGATGATGTCCTGTGCACCCTGCTCTGGGTGAGCCTGCTTGAGCAGGGGCGTTGGACTGGGTGAGCTCCCGAGGTCCCTTCCAACCCTTGCCGTTCTGGGATTCTGTAATAACAAGACAGTGAAATAGCCAGAAGAAAAGAAAAAGCTTTTGTGCTATACACTGCGTATTGACCCAGGATTAAAGCATTCAGTGATTTCAAACCAAAACCAGTTTGCACATACTGAAACACAGAAAAGGATTTCCTGACACAGAAACCTGTGATAGAGTCGATTGGATTCAGAAGTGACCCCTTCAGCATGCCCTACGTTCCTCCGAATTAATATTCTCTCATTAGATCTACTAAGGGATGTGTAGGAGCCAAAATGATACAGTGCCCAAGTAGGTGGGAAAACGAACGCTGTTTGCGTTTATTATAAATACTGGTAAAAGCTTTCTTCTGTTAGACCAAGAGGCTGCAACCCAAAGGAGATAGGGCGCGTATCCATATTTAAGGCTTAGAGCGCCCTTGAGAAATGAATCCCATCGGTATGCTGGGAGATGGGAAGAGCCATTGCACAGTAGCAGCTAAGAAAATAAAACTAGGTTGAGGAGTGCATTACAATTTATGCACGCTATCAAATGACAAATGTATTTTAATCCCAACATATTTTAATAACTGTTGAGTTGAAAGACTTCTTCCACTAGTCTTACCATTTGCATATGACAGTTTTGTAGCAGTTTTGTATCTTACTACAAAGACTGTTCTTCCAAAGCTGCGTTTGATGTTTAGAAGTTTCTTCTTGCTGTTACACTACCCCAACAAACACACATTTTTGAGTAACATAAGGAGGAGAAAACTATGCCTAGCTCCCAGCTTGATCTGGGTGCCAGCTCCTGCTAGAAGACTGCTCCAGACAGACACAACTGAAAGTTATTACACGCTTATGAGCCCTTCTAATTTTTACTAATGGAAAAGCCAGGCTTCAACTATTCTATCTTTTGATATTGATGGGAAAACTCCTAACTATTCGTTAAGGGATGACTTTCATTTTATGCTGGTGGTTATTTTTTTGACACCTTTGACACTTTTGCAAACTCCTCCCTGAAATTCCAAAGTTCACGGGACACCGGCCATCCAGCCTCTCTGTTCTTTCCACTGCATGCAGAAACATTTAATCAGTTTTGCTTTGGTTTTAACCAGAAGAATAAAGAAGATAAAGGGCTACGTTTGGCAACACACTTCAGCACATGCTTAAGTTTTACCACATCTTTGGGTCCAACTTATCGCAAATTAAACAGGTTTAAGGTATTTGCTAAAGGACGGATTTAAATAGATGCTTGTGTTCCTGAGTTTGGGCCAATATTAGCAAATACAGCAGCAGCAAAAGAGGAAGAGAAAACTAATGTAAAACCAACCCTTACTTGAGCCAAGAAGCAAATACCTTCTATAAACCCTTTGTGATACTTAGCTGCCTCAGACATCTGTAGGAGTCCTCCCACTACGTTCATTAGCTGGACATACTGGACTAGCTGCCAGACAACTTCTATACTGCGTCAATGAAGGATTTGTGAGAACTGAGGCAAAACTGCATCGTCTTCTATGAAGCAGAATAGAACAACGGTCTCTTGCCCAGCTGTGTATTCCTTCCAAACACAGCATTTGAAATTATGGAAGTTATTTAAATCCATATTCATTTTAAACTATAAAGTAACATCAGCAATAGGGTTCTAATCCAGAACAGCACTTCCGTACTAGCTGAATTTCAGGCATGGGTAATCCCTGACATCCCAGCGGGCTATTCATGTACCAAACATTTTGGTGTAAGTCCTGGCTTGGAAACAACCTGTGCAGGTCAGAATTACGCTCATCAGTGTGAATCTCAAAAATAGAATCTCAAAAGCGCCTGGAAAACATAGCCTGGATTTTTTTTTTTTTTTAAAAAAAAAAAAAAACCACCAAAAAAGGAAAAAAGGATGAACCAAAACCCAAAGGATTTGGGTTTAAAGAATGAAAGCTTCTATCATAGCCTGAGTAATCATAAAAACTAGATAAATCTTCATGCCTCTTACTGAGACTTTTAAACTATGCCAAAAATAGAAATGGACAATCCTATAGTTTAATGGGAAAATGTCCTGTGCTGGAATTCGAGTGAAAGTATCATTTAGTCATTTCCTGACACAACACGGATTCAGGCTACGTTCCAATGAACCACAGGAGCAGTCTTAGTTCTCCTACGTGACACACACATTTACCAAAGTCTCTTAGATAGTGATAGAGAACCAAGATTTCCACTAAAGGGATTGAATAACATTAAAGGAAGGGAAAACATTTAGGATCATCCAGACATCGTATACTGAGATTTTGAGGTGCTCGTAACAACTTTAGAACTTGGCAGGCAGTTAAGTGGTTTCCATGGCAAGTTTCCATTACTAATGATGTTCCTAAATAGAGAGGTAATAATGCTAGAGCACCTCTAGAAAGAATTAGGATGCCATTCCAAGCATATCGAGCAGAATAATAACTAGCGTTAACAAAAACCCAGCCTGTATGTGAAGTTTATGACCGTTGACAGATGATTCTATCACTCTCGTTAATTTTTCATCCCCCTCCATCCCTTTTCTTATCGTCAGAGGGATATTTTCTAATAGAAGAAATGTGCTAACACCAGCAGTGCTAAAGAATCAAACAGATTTACTTACCCGAATGCCATTAAATGATTGCCCATCGATTCAAATTGACTGGTACCAGAAACAAAAGAGAAAATTATTTCATGTTCCTTTGAGATGGACTAAAATAGATGCACACAAAACAGGTGTTACTGAAACGCAGCAGTTTCTAGTTTGATGCCAGTGCTGACAGCAAGACTCATCGTAAAGACCTTACTTGTACAGAAAGGTACAACAGATACCAAGGTAGTAAATGAAGAAGTTTTTTTTGTCCGTTGTGGCAAGAAACCAGCTTTCGTTTAGGAGATTAGGGTTTTTTTTGATTCATGCAAATAGCGTCGCACCCAGCACGGATAATTTCCTTTTCGCTCTTCACATTAATTTATCCCCAATCAACTGGGGAATTACACCTGAAGCATATCTAAATCACGCAAAACATTTCATTAACCGTGACATTCGCTGTTTGTATATTGCTCATGATATTCGGGACTCCTTGTTTCCCCTTAGTTCCTAGCTGAACACTACCTACAAAACAAAACTCCTGTGATCCTGGGCCTAAATTTCAGCTCTGAGCAGAGGGAGGAACCAGTTTCATCTAACTTCACCTGTATAAAGCTACACCTCTAATTCAAGAGGCCATATAGGCTCCCTATGGCATCAAGTAATAATAATAATAATGAAAAGGGATACTTCCTGAAAGCAGTTTATCCCATTTTAAGGTAAGTGTCTAAAATACACAGAACGAGTAGCTCTTTGGCTGTGTTTTGCACTGGCTGTAAGCCTCTGTTTTAGAAGACTCTAATGCATGGCTCTGGCCTATTTAAGTATTTAAAATTTTCTTGTTTCAATCCCAGGCACACACTCACGTTTGTCGTAGCAATGGGAAGGAAAGGCACTGGCTGGACCACGAGTCCCACACTCCGCAAACACAGCCATTTCCCAAGTTTTTGCAAACTGCGTAGCACTTGTCAGCATCGCTGCTTCCCAGTCAGCTCCCTGCATTGACTCTCCACTGTCTCGTACGACAACATGAAAGCCCACGTTGTCATGTCCACTACTCCGAGCTTAGAATGATCCTGTCCTGAAACTGGGAGAGCAGCCTGTCCTAGGTAGGCTGAAATACAACACGATCCAGCCGTATTTCCAGCAGCGTGAAGCAAGACTGTGTCATACACTTTCAAGAGCAAATACGAAGGTAATTAAATATCCAATTGGACACGAGAGGGAAGTTTTTCACCATGAGAACAGTCAACTGTTGGAATAATCTCCCCAGGGGAGTGGCTGACTCCGCCGCATTGGACGCTTCCAAGGCTCAGCTGGACAGAGTGCTGGGCCATCTTGTCTAGACTGGGCTCTGATCAACGCTTTTCCAAGGTTTCAAGGAGAGGCTTCTGAAGGAACTCCAGACAGCAATTCCCAACACAACTCTTGTTTGTAGCTACAAGGAAGATGGAGACTCCCTTTTTACAAGGAGTCACGTGGAGAGGACAAGAAGGAATGGACACAAGTTGCTCTTGAGGACATTCCGATTGGACATGAGAGGGAAATTTTTCACAAGAACAGTCAACCACTGGAATAATCTCCCCAAGGAAGTGGTTGACTCTGCCACGTTGGACACTTTGAAGACTCAGCTGGACAGGGTGCTGGTCCATCTTGTCTAGACTGGGCTCTTGCCTAGAAAGGTTGGACCAGATGACCCTTGAGGTCCCTTCCAACCTGGGATTCTATGATTCTATGGTTCAAGTAAAGAGGGAGGCTAATGTACAGTGAACGCGACAAACCCCAGTGTTTTTGTTATCTGTCTTCCTTTCAGCACCTCAAAAATAAAAAAGTAACTGAATCTATAGCATATGCTTATGAAATAGTTTGATTCTGGGGATTTTTTAATGCTGCTGTTATTTCAAATACAAACTCAGTATCAAAATTTGACTCCCCATTTGACAAAGTTATTTAGCAACATACAGACAACTCAGGATAGTCAAACCAACACAATCCTGATTTCTTCAGCAAGACAGGCCTGAAGCAGCAGACTGTATTTGGGTTTAGTTTAGAAAAGATCAGATGATGCAAAGCAATTTTGCCATTTGAGCTGGCTGAATACCAACTGGATTATTCTGAACCTTTTCTCTGGTACAAGATTCATGGAGTCATCACATTCAGCTTGATGTGGCACTCTTTTTCATAAACCAAGGCAGCGAGCATGGCTACAGCTGTCTAAAAGCACAGGAAATATATGGCTAAACAAAATATTGTGCTGGATACTATAACCCTGTTTGGGAAAAAAACCAATATACAATTTCTCCCTTCAGGACAAAACTTTGCTGACATTTCTAATTTACAGACACCCTTCTTACATTTTTTTTTTTTTTTAACATTTTTGTAAGGAATCATAACAATAATAAGAGACTGTAAACTTTCTTAAGGAAATACAGCAATTTTCCTTTGCAATCCTCCAAGCACTGTAACATCTGAATCGAGTCAGATATTCTAAAGCAACTCTGTCAGTCCCTACCAGAGCCACATAAAGCCAAGATCTTATGATTAAGCGTATCAAAGACATTATCAAAGTGCCTGATCTCTGCCTGCTATGCAAAGGTCTGAAGGCTGATGGAAAAATATGCAGGGAACAAAAAAGGGGGGGGAAAAAATCTCCCTCAAAGATCACAGGCTGCTGGATTTGTCTGGCTCCCACCTCCTCAGAGAGCTGCCCTTAGGCTGAAGGGCAGCTTGGACATTCAGAGAGAGAGAACAGCTTCAGAGTTTGCTTATTTGTGTCTCGGGGGACTTCCATACTTTTGCTAACAGCTTCAGGCCACGCACCTTAAGGGCAATACGGTAACGCCCGTCAAAATCCACCTATTTGGCAATGGCACCAGGCCTGTCCTCCCCCTCGCTGCCCTGGGAAGTCCTGTGCTTGCACCATCCCTCCCCCTGACTTCACATTCCCCATCAGAAATGCTGGAGCTTATTTGTTAATTCAACCAAAACCTGCTTGGGCAGGAGAAAATAAAAAAAATTGCCTGAAAGCTCAAAGAAATAGTTTAATTTCATGGCTTAGCTTGAAGAAAGTTTTAATTCTGAAGAATTGGTCCGACTGTGTTGTCAGTGAGACAAGCAGTAGAATTGGTCAGAGAATTTCAGCCCAAAAGATTTCCCACTAGAAAACTAAAACTAAGACAGCATCAGAATTATTTTCGAGGACAAAGCAGAACTTCTCGTGAGCTGCTGCTGGGAGCACCTCTGGTCTCCTCCTCCCTTACAAACACTGTAACTCATCCCAACCACATTTCCTATAATGCACGTTGCAGTAAGTCATCCAAGCGCAAAGCATAATGTTAACCTGAGAACAATTTGATTTTACATCAATGTGGAAGAACGTAAGATTTGGATATATTGACAGTAAAGGTTTTCTCACCTTCCTGTTCTGACAAAAGTTTTGATGCTATCTCTTTCAATGCCACTTTGGAATGAAATAACCATTCAGTAACAAAGTTCCCAAACAGAAGAAGAAAAAAAGAGGGGGGGGGGAAAAAGAGAGAGAAGAGGCACTACATTTGCCATTAGACAAGCATTCATCTCCGTGATTTTCTTTCTTCTGGTTTGCGGAGCAAATGCTGACGTTACTGTTACCATCACTTGCTTCTCGCCTAACTCTCAAGTCCTGCAGCCACCGGTGCGACCCCCTTCTGCATGCCCAGTCCCACTCACTGTAAGCCTCAGCTGCCTAAAGATCTGCGGGGATCTGTCTCAACTGCAAACAGATAAAACAGTATCACGTACTGGACAGACAACAGCTTAAAAAAAAAGTTACTGCATTCAAGTTTTGAGAACGAGCGATGCAGGACCATTTATAGCAGTCGCGTGAACTAGGATAACGGATTGCGCCCATTCACTTAGGGGCTCCTTTCACTGACGGTGTCCTCTCTCCATAAACCTGAACATTTTGGGAGCTGACAACACACTGAAGTGGCTGCACAGCTTAGCCACAACTGCTTTTTAATTACAGTCACAACGGCAAAAGCAAAGCTTGAACATGGACACTTGTAGCAGATCTCTTAACACTGCAAGCTATCAAGATTCAGGCTGAGCAGAGGGATCCTTTTCAAATCTAACACGCGCAACCCTGATCTTAGGTCTTCCCTTTGATTCCTGTTTTCTTCAGCCAAAACTTACCAGGGCTCCAGGATCTTTACTTTCTTCGCTGTTGCATCCATAATAGTCAGGGGTTTTATCCAAATCCTGTATGTTCCCTTGTGTTCTCAAACCCTTCTCTGAATGACAAGACTGGCAAATCGGTGCATTGCCCATATCAGTTCTCCTGCTAACCCCTACAAGCGGGACTGCCCTTGCGCCGCAGAGGGTGCCCCGGGCTCCCCAAGGACAGCCGACGAGCCAGGAGGAGGATCCCACCTCCGTTCCGCTTCCCGGCCACCCGTACCAGGCTCCCTTCCCCGAGCCGTCCTCCGTGGCAGGGAGAACCCGAAACCCCAGCAACTGCAGGCAGCAGTCGGTGACCATTTCCAATTCAGGCGCTGCCCGTCTATTTTTACACCTACCAGGCCAGCTATGCATGTCAATGGTGTTGGGGTGGGGGGGAACCGCTTCCCAGCACACAGCCGGCCTGCCGAGCACGTAAAGTTAAAGTCCCACTGAGCGAAATGCCTCTCCACGCGAGGGTTATTGAATTACCCGGCTGCATGCCTGTCAATGTTTTGATTTTTTTTTTTTTCCCCCCTACCGCTCTCGGTCTCGCTGTGTTTACAGAAAGCGCTAAATTTCAGAATGTTGCTAACGCCTTCCGAGTTTCTAACTCGAAAAGATGATTAATTCAAGTGGCATCTATCTGATATTTACAAAACAAGACAAAAACCTGTGAGTACAGATTTCACAACCATTTCATTCCTGCGATTCACGTGGTATTTCAGGTTCATGTAGACAGTGACCGTGATGAGCTTGCTTTTGCATCGATATATCCCCCGGGTTTCATTTCAGAGGAGCTCACATGTATCCAGAAAGGACAATCTCTGATGCTAGATGACTTCACCGCTTGTCTCCATCATGTCTGATCTTGCTTGGGGTTTTTATTGTTGTTCTGGTTTAGAGTTGTTGGGGTTTTTTTTAGCTAGAATAGTAATTATTTAAAAAAAAAATCCAAGCCCAAAGCAAACGTACAAAAACCACACCAAAATTGAGAATAAGGACATTCCCTCTAGGTTTGGGTTAGTTATTACGATTGTAACCAGTAGGATAAAAATTATTGCGAGGATCACGTTTTGGAATCCACCCACTATCCCAGACGAGGCCCACTGCAGGAATAAATAAAGGAATAAATAAATAAATAAACAAACATGAAACCGAAACCCCACAGAGTTAGCAGAGAAATAATTAGCAGTTTTCAAACGCTTCAGGAACAGCTGGAGATAACGGAGTTAACGGAGACAGACTGCCTGTCTGTAGGTAACAGAGTCCCATAGAATATATCGCAATGCACATGCCATAGAATATATCGCAATGCACATGCAACCCCGTAAGCGGAGCGGGGCGTGTATTTGAAAAATTCAGCCCCAAATCCCTCGGAAACAGCGATCTTCAAAGAACTGTAACATCTAGCCAACGCTTCTCTCTTTGGGGTTGCAAACTGTGGCTAGCACTGCACCACACGTCAGCAGGCAGCGATCCACAGCACCCTATTGATCCCTGCCCCGTCACCCTTCACAGCCGTGCCAGTCACAATCAGAGAGAGCAAGCTCTCCCCACCCCCCTTTTAAGGATTATTGATCAGTAGAGGGTTCTCTTTTGTGTTAATTACCATGAGGTAGATTTAAAACAAGCTCTATAATTTTTCCTTGACCGATGACTGCTCCAGGACGGGATCATTCAGCTCCTTTGAAAAGCTTCAGGCACTACGATGTGTAACGAGTACGACTACATGCTGGCCAGACGCACGCACAAAACAGTTAAATTCGTCATTGCTCTTGGTGATGTAATTCTATACTTGTACGGAACTGAACAAAACCTGAACTACAAAATGTCCCTGACAACAACATTTTTGCCAGCAACTGGCAAACACAGGAGATGGAATGTTTGATCCGACATTCAGACAGGCTGAACTTCAACTATAAAATGACTAATGGACAAGTAAAGCCTTTGGCTCACGTTAAAATTATACATTGTCATAATAAAATATAATACGCGCACACATTACTTCTTGGCTATGGGCTGGTTCAGATGCGAGCTGACCGTCCTGAGAACGACCGTAGTCCCAACCATCACAACTGCATTTGATGTTTAGTCCCCCGCCACACTGAAAGCAGGTTCAGAAATCGCCCTGTGAGGCTGACACTGATTTTATTCAACTCTTCCAAGCATTACCCTACAAGGGTAAGGTGTATACACATGCCCTAACTTCTTCGTGTAGTTATAAAAATAAAAGGACTCAAGAAGCAATCCCGCCAAATGCTTGACTCAACCAAAGTTCATGTAACCAAGGGTAAACCGGGACTAAAAATCCTTGGAGAAAGCAATCTAATTAATGTGAAATGAACTGAGAAGAAAACATAGAAGTGAAACAAAGCTCAAGGGGAAAGGGTGGCAAAACCCGAGCAGCGTGCATTCCTCTGAAATAATGCTTGCAGAAAGCAACTCTGTGTAGCCATGTGATGGGGAGCAGTGGATAAGCTTTCTGCCAAAGCCTTTTAACAATATTACTGTTGTTTGTCAAAAAGGTTCCAAGTCATTAGGGCAAATTACTCAGAACGCAAACATGTTCGTGTTTTGCCAGACTTAGCTGGGACATCATAGCCTAACAAAGTATACGTCTTCCGAAGTAGGATTCAAAGCCTTTGTGGAGGAACATGTTGCAGTATCTTTGCAAGTGCTCATGCTCTTTGCTGCTGTTGTTCTTCGGGCTGCAAATCTATCCCATCAGGCTGCAGTGAAGCAAGCAAAACACAAAGGCATGGTTTTCAAGCATGGAACTCATTCCAAAGCATCTTAGTCCTCCTCTCCCTACAGAAAAGTCAGAGCCTGCTCTGTGTTACGCTGCCAGAACGGCTCTGCAGCCCACGACCTTGCGTCTCTTCACAGGGGAGCAGAACTTTTTAAAGGTTAATTCACTGAATCCACTTCTTTCCCCGCACTTTAATATACCCTTTGCTCCTCAGCAGCACAACAGACCCTTTTGCAACACTAACTCCAAACCTTAATTACTCCCTTAACTGGAAAACCTTCAGAAACCTTTTAAAGTGCCTGGTAAGAAAGAGAGCAGAGTATCCCGTACATCTGTCCGAAACCCTTCCCTCTCCCCTGCCTTCCTAAGTCAAATCCTAGATAACCACACCTCCAACTTCCTTTGCTCTTGGCCAATAAACTTTTGAGTTGGAGTTTTTGCACACTGAATTCTGTCTGACGCTGAGATAAATAGGGAACAAATCAAAGAACTGTGGCACTCTTTGGATCAGCCGAGGGACCGCCCGCGTTCATTTGTTGAAAACTGTCATGCTCCTCTTCGCTTCACCACAATTCCAGAATGCCCCTCTTCCTCTCGGCAGCGTCCTTATGCGATGTGGTGGCTCACTGTAACACTTTCATTAGCTATTGCTTGGGGGAGAATTCCACTCCTATGGGGAATTTTCTCCCTTCAACTTTTGCACTTTTGTACTCCCAAAATAATGCAAAGTGGTCAGAATTCACCAAAAAATGTAGACCAGCAAGCTGAAAATCCGTGGTTAAGACCATTACTGGTATAATGGGCGCTCTGTAAAAAATATAGAAGTGTACAAAGACTATTACCAGCTGCCTTCTCTATTTCAACTCATGCTATAGGCTTCGGGGAACGTTCTGCTTGCACCACCTGAACTCTTTCTAAGCCTGCAGCAGTTACGACCACCAGCTTTCGCTGGTACATAGAACACCAGACTTTTGGGAACTGCACCCTGTGAGATCTTTTCCATTAAGCGCAGCAAAACGTACCTTCAAATTTCATGCCATCAGCTGTTGAGTGCATTTGCAGGAGTCTTATTTTGCTACATTTTAGACTTTAAACGATTTTACTAATCGCAACATATAGGAAAGATAGAGCTGGAGATAAAATTAAATACAGCTGAGTAAAGACACTCAATTTTAAGCTTGACCAGAACACCCCCACTTTTTTTTTGGACCAAAATGAGGTCTAGCATGTTAAATAATGCCTGTTCTGAACAGCATCCACCATTTATAAGTATTTTTCTCAGATATGTACCTGGCTTGGTTTAATTATTAGCATGAGACAACTTCTGACAAAACAACTACCACCTCCTTTGGCCAGCAAACACCAGCACGTATTTGTGATTCGTGTTACGGTCTGGCTTATTTGCAGTTTGCCATACCTAAAAATATTGAACCTAGTCAAAGGATGAAATTCTGTGATGTAAAACACTTGCAAAGTCCCGTAAATTAAAAATTGAAGACAAATCCCAGAGGTGACCAGAGACAGCATTGCCTGAGACCGTATAAAACACCGAGTGAAAAAATAAGAAGCTCTACCATCCAAAAGATGAATGTTAAAGACAAAATTATGTTGAAAGAAATGTTTCTGCACACGTAACATTGCACTTGTACTTGCGCATACGTTACGCTTTGTCATGTCACCAAGAATAAAAATACGCACGTAGCAATCATAATGTCATCACCAGCAAGAACTTAACTCTCCTCATTACAGTATTTCTCCTGTCCCCAGATGTCATCACCAGCAAGAACTTACTCTCCTCATTACAGTATTTCTCCTGCCCCCAGTTTGTTTTCACTTTTCCAAAGACTTTTGTGGTAAATGGAGTCATCGCTAAATACTTTGACTTTCCTCCTACCGGCCATCAAGAAAAACAGCGCAATACAGCCCCACTGATTTGCTGCTACTTGCAAAATCTCAACTAAGACCTCACAGACTAATAAGTGAAAAGCAGTGAAATCAAAGCTGTAATCTAATCGCCAGATGGAGATTGAATTTTATGGGATACCGTTCATCAGCCCAGGAATGGCAAAGCTTGTGTCATGGAACAGGAGGAGGGACAGTCACATGCACCCAGGTGTGCAGCAACAGCAGCAAAACTGCTCTGCTGCTCTGAAAAATGCTTCTTTATCCTTTTTTTGCCATTACTGTTAAAGCTTAGTTTGGCAGTAGAGGTTTCAATTACGCCCTCATGTAGCACAGTGGCTAAAATAACAATTCGGGAGGTACTGTAAAAACATTTAGTGCTGCAAAATAAAAGACGAAAGGGAAAAATGGAGCGAGAGAGAGAAAGAGTTCCAAGCATCGAGACCAATCACAACCTATACGTTGTTAGCAGCATAAATCCCCCAATTTATTATTGTGAAATCTTTCCCCAAAGAGGTATTTCCTATTACATTGTGACAGTTAAACACAGTAATTAAAAAAAAAAAAAAAAAAAAAAAAAAAGGTGAATAAAAGAGACTGTACCGGGACCCATATATTTCTCAGTTTTCTCAACCTTGAAATGTTTTCTAAATGCAAGTCTTTCACTCTTTGGGATTTTTCTATGGGAAGGTCAAGTGCAACATAGCTCACTAATGTCTGGCCATTATTTTGGGTCTGATCTTCAGCTCATGCAGATTCTAAACTCTGATGATTTATGCCTTTATATCATTTACTCCCCCTTTATGTTTTACAATAACGACACTGATGCGATCATTATTTCCCAGAAATTCAGCCTCTTCTTTCTTCTGGTATCTACTGCACGTTGGTCACAGAGGCCACAACAAATCATCCCTGAAGCCCAAGCAGCCTTAAGAGAGAGAGACAGTTGTCTACTACAGAGGACCTAGCAGCAAATCCTTTTCAGCTTAAATAATTGCAGTCCAAATCAATTGCAAAAACCTATTCTGAGCCATTTTGAAGAGGACGAGTCATTTTGCTATGCTTTAGATGGTGAATCATTCCACACATTAAGCATAATGATCCTCTCCGGACAGTGACCAAGAGCTCTTCATCCAAAGCAGCACCATCTATCTTTGTATCCCTAGGAGAACGAGCAAACAGATAACCTGGTTTTTCATCACCACAGCTACAGATCCTGCAGTACTGAAGGGACACAGGTGTGACAGAATTGGGATAAGACTGTCCCACGGACCAGAAAGTTTAAAAGAATATACAATTTTTAAAAAAAGCAATACAGTCTCTGTGATTCTGAAATATTTAGGGCTCCCTGGTGAATTCAAAGGGACCTTCCTCCAAACACAAGCCACCTGAGCCTCCAGAATTCCATGGATAAAAGACTCGGAACAAAAAATAACTCAGAAACAAAAGAAAAATCAAAGTGTGGACAATTGCCATTCAACCATACAGCATACTGCCCAATAGACCCTTCTATACTGGTTAGAGTGTAAGCAAGTACAAACGGTAACCTTTTTATTCCAGTATTCATAGCATTTAAATATGTAACCTACAGAAATATAATATTAACTAAACCATTATTATTTGGGGTTCCTGTAATTCAAAACATACTGGTTTATTTTATATTTCTTTTCATTCACGGGGGGGGGGGAATGTCTCCTGTGAATTCTGAGGTAATTAGGAAAAAAAGGTTCATGTCCCTTTTTACAGATTATCAAATGATCAATATGGAAGTTGCTAACAAAGTGGCTTCTGTATTAGCATGCAACAATCTATTTTCCTCTTTGAAAAACACAGAGCATGTTGTGCAGAGAGGGGGTGTTTATTGGGCATTAGCCTGGGATTCTCCACCCTGGGATTCTGCCAGACTCAGCACCTCAGCTCGCTCTCGGCTCGTTTTGGCTTGGCCTGTCAAATATATTAAAAAAAAACCCCAAACTATGGTACATACTTATTTTGCAGAGTTACTGTAACGCTTTGTCATTATCTGTAAAATTATGGGAGCTTTTGGACGAAGAGGTGTAACACAGGAAGGTAAAAACCAACCCAAATTTTCATGGTCTATTTAACAGAGAAGCCCTCAGAGGCACAGCAGTTTACCTATCACATACATGTTTTTCCTCATAAAAATTACAGTCGGTATTTCTTTTCTTTCTCAGCCCCGCTTCAATCTTCCACTTTTCAAAGAGAAATACTCATCGGAAACAGAACATACGCATTGACATCAAACACTGAATAAAACGCAGGAACTATTACAAGAATTGTTGACTAATTACAAAACCAGCAAAATTCGTGACTGGCTTTGAAAGTCTGGGTTGAACCAGGAGAAGGAGAAGTATTCAATAGCATTTTATCAGTTGGTCTTAACCTATTTAATTTGCCGACCATGATTTTCTCAAGCCAGGGCACGAAAACCTGCCAGACCGTATGGGCAGTTCTTTGGCTAGAATGACCATGACTTATGCAATTAATACCTAATTGATTTCAACTCAAATGCAGAACCGTGTTGTTCTTGTGGACTTGTACCTTTGCCACCCTTGCTTTGCAGATTGAAGGAAGTACGTTTAACGCATAGCAATGTTTGTATTTGCTGACAGGGATGGAAAAAGAGTTGTGTTATAAAATTACAGCTGTTCACTAAATTTAAAAAAATGCATGCATATGCAGGGCAGGATGGAAAGCCACAGCCTCAAATGCATTCGGAGTACGCTTGGCCACCACAGAGAAGCCTTTAGGTCAATTTAGCCTCGTGAGCCCAACCGCACTTTGATTAACACCCGGGGATCTTATCAGAAGCAGTAATTTAAGAGCAGTGACGCAGCAAAGCTTTCGCAGCACCAAAACATGAACCTCAGGGTAAGGGGTTAAGAATGCCATTCAGACCCAACCCATGCCAACGTAACTATCAAGTATATTATCACTTCTTGTGCCCAAAACAGCTTTTTTCTTTTTTCTTTTCAACAAAAGTAAACGTTTCTTGAGAACTTCATGGGTTTATTACTCCCCGTGGCAGTAAGCTCTAATTGGTACCTATTTATCTTAGGCAGGTCAGTTTAAATCTAAATCAAATATCTGGCCCTTGATTAGCTCTAATTTTTGTTTCTTAACTCAGACGGGATACTAATTCTGCCTTAAGCCATCTTGTAGGATTTTGGGAAGCGATCTCATTCAGAATTTGCAATATCCAAGTAAGGCCTCAATCCTCTAAGATAATCATCCTATCTTCTCTTTTCAATCCATCAGCAGATCACTGCCGACGCTCTGAAAATCCCAGTCTCTTAAGTCCTCGTTACTGAAACAGAGAATGAGCAGAACAAGTCCCAGTACAGAGCGCTGCGCCGCTCCGTTGTCTCCCCCTGAAAGCACCGCATGGTTACAGCCCACAGCCCATTGCGTCGGGAGAAACGTCCTGCTGACCCTTTTCCTACGGGCTTCTCAAGTTCTCGCTTCTGTTTGATTTCTTACAAATTTTACACAACTTTCAAAGACAAAACTTCCATGTTTTCACGTAAAAGCAGTTTGTTGGGTGAATATATATTTCATATTTAACATATAAAAGCTAGTATGTCTTATACATATAGCTATGTGTGCAATGTACATAGTAGAGTTTGCCACATGATGCATCTTTCACTTTACGGTATTTTAAAAGAATCAATTAATGAGGAATGAAAAGGTAACAATGTTAAAAAGGTAATTCTTCCTTTCCAAAAAATCTTGCCATGCAGTGACATTCACTGAACTGAACTTTATCCAGGCTAACGCCCAACATTTATTTAAGTCTCAACATTTTTCTGTCTAAACATCAATTGTCCCTCTATTTTTTGTGTATGCAGCAGTGGCATCCGCAGTGCTGGTAATGGGAAGCGAGAGGTTAATCAATCATAATAACATGCAGCAAACCAGCAATAGGGACAGAGACAAGGGTAACTGCTCTGCTCTGAGATTTAGCATTCTGTTGATGAGCTAATTAACATGCAAGGAAGAGGAAGAGTGAAAATACTTCAAGAAATGCTGCCTGTGTGTTAAATAGCACAGCATCTTATGTCCGGAACACAAAGAAGTGCAGGTTTGGATAAATTTCCTTGTATTAAACATCACTTTATATGGAAAACAACAGCGTGTTTTTAAAATCATTTCTTTTTTTTCCCCTTAAAAAATTACCTTATCACAAGCTTTGAGTATTTCTGCACTGAAACTTCAATGAGAAAAACGGTCTCTAACCAACTTACCTGCCCTAGAGCTCTGTCCTGGGCAGGAGGATGAAACCTGCTTAGAGCCTAACATATGCAAAATGTCACAGCTGGTAACTGGCAGTTCTATGGTCTTACCAGACCTCCCTGTGGAACTAGGGAAATCAGTTTATTTGTAAAATGCTGGGGGGGGGGAAGCTAAATTTATTTTAGTATTAAATACATTTTGTAATTATGCCTGTGTAAAACTATTCTTTGTAAATATTGCTGGAAAATGCTGGGTAGAGAAGTATCCTCTTGTCTCAAAGGCAGCTGCTGTCTGGGCATACATTCTGGTAACAGAAAGGAGGAGACCGAGGCCTTCAAAACCTAAGAAATGCTCCAAGAAATTGAAAACAGAATAAAGAAACAGAGATTTCAGGGTCACCTGCCAGCTTAAGTATCAAAAAGAGCATCAGATGTAATGCATATGCAATATTTTTTTCCATTTCTGTATTTGTCAATTAAAGAAAAAAAAAAACAAACATATTCTTAGGGAATCCTCAAGGAATGATACATTTTTGGTTAGCATCGTACCCCAGATTCTAGCTTTTTCTCTCCCATAATAATTAATAGTTGCTGATGTACGTAATTACCTAGGTCCTTAAGTACATGTAGTTTATTTATGCAGTTTCTTTTTATTTTGCATCCCGTGCCTGCCCATTAAATACACCTGGTATAACAAGTGCATTAATCTGCATAAGAAAATACTCTTATCTTGAATATTAAGCTATTGGTTTTAGTAAATTCCTTTTTATGGTTAAACTAGAATCAAAAAGGTGTATCTAATGCCACTGAAAGAAAACTATACCTAATGCCCCCCAATCCACACACTAACATGAGGCAGTGCCCGCTGATAGACGGACATACAGACACACATGGTGAATGTATCCGTATTGGTGTTGAAAACAACCTGGCTGTGCAAAATGGACTTCTATTTAGTTCAACTACAACCATAAAACAGGGTAATTTTTCTATTCTGTAATATTATAGGTTGTCTTATATCTGGTCAATTAACCACACCATTAGCTTACTTGAAGAAGCAAAACACAACCCAGAATTACTGACTCCACCCAGAAAAAACCCCAACCAACCTCCAGACAATTAATTGAAACACCAAAGGACGTACTGAAAAACGTATCATCTCTAGCCAAGCCTTCATCAAAAAAACTCTGTGGTAATTCTGAACTACGTATAAATTAAAAATCGTGAGCGCCAGACTGATTATGAACAGCGGACAAAAGACGAAGGCAAATTGTTGCGTGCTGTAGTCTCTCAAGACTATTAAAAACCATAGTGTCTATAAATTAGAGAGAGGCAAAGAAGGCATAATGACAAAGCTGGGAAGTTTATTTCCAGCAAAGTCCTAAATATGCTATAAAACTTGCTTCAGTTGCCATTCATAATTCATATGCGCAACATTAAAATGGCGTGCGCACTGCAACTATAAAACATGAGGCAAAATATCCAAGGTTTTAAGAACGATGTTGCATGCCTATGCGAAACAAACACATAAGAAAGAGACAAGTAAATATTAGTTTTGTAGGTAAGCACAGACTTGGGACAACACCCTTCACCAAAAGAAGCCCAAACCAACCAAAACCCAACCCTGCTAAAAGCCAACACAAAATTCTGAACTAATAAAGAGGAGGAACGTAGCAGGTACTCTGTAGTTCAGTAGCAGCACCTCGTAGACGGGATTCACACAAAAGGCACTCTCATGGAGCAAAGAAAACCTCAAATGTCAATACTATATTTAATACGATGAAGATTCAGTAAGCAGACCCCTGTTTAATGGTGGTGGCAGCCTCTATAGGACACTATAAACCGGATATATTTTATGCTGATCCTATTTAAGGTACTTTCAAAATTCTTCTCCTTCTCTAGGGATCATCTTGCTACAAGAAGTAATAGGTTTTGATGTACAGGTTTCTAAGTTCTGTTGCAAACAGAAGTTACCCCCCTTCTCTGTCTAATATCTCTAGATATCCTAATAGCCGATGAAAAATACTCACCTGGCTTGCGTAGAAGCCATAAGCCCTGTAGGGGAACACACAGCCCCATCTTCCCAAAAGGATCCACACAAGAACTGGATTCTCTCAAAATCCAGTAGTGCAATTTTAGGAAAAGCATAATTACGCCGGAGCGTGCGCTGTGCTCCCAGTCTCCTTGGGTGAACTGTTCGCCTCTTTTTTTTCCCTTTTAGCTTGACTAATCACAGCCCCGTTCCTTTTCCCAAACCCATGTCACCTGCACACTCTCACTCCAAGTCTAAGTCTTTCTGCGTTTAAGAGCAGCTGGACCAGTAGGCTCCTTGCCTTCCAGGTAAGGAAACCACCTTCCAAAGACCCAAAGGGCCCAAGAAAGTGAAAGGCCTTGACATGCGCTGGCCAGTGTATAACCAATGCTTTCTAGTCTGCGTTTTGCATTCAAGGGGAAAAATTTTGGGGTTTTTTTTTTCCTCACACTAGGCTATTTGGGATTTGGGTTGCACGTACAGAACACAAGGACTTCCAGGACTGCAAGTACTGTAAGTGAAATTATGTAGCATCAAGTATTTTGATTTCTTCCTCCTCTTCTCCCCGTAACGCTTATTCAATGTGGAGCTTTTGACTTTTTCTTTAGAATAATAAATGCATCTGGAAAGGCATTAATTTTTTTGGATCTCAGAATTGTATTTGGTTTTGTTAAATTCAGGTAATTACCTAGCCAACATCTTCGAGTCATCTGTACAAACACATTCATAGATATGCAACATTGATATGAAAGACTGTACACAAAACCATGGCCATAACAAAGTAACAAAAGGTGCCAACCATAAAGGAATAAATGCCTGTCCTGTTGTAGTAGAAAGGATATGTCCTAAACTATTAAACTATTTCTATACAAAAAGCTGACATTTTAAGCCTGTACATAAACATTTTGCCTAGATTCAATGGGGTCTGGGCTGTCCCCATTAAGAGGAAGTCACTCACTTGTTTTAAACCAGCGCGTAATAGCTGAATATATTTTCAAGATTTGCCAGAGGTCACCTCATCAGACTTAATTAACTGGAACAGTACGTTCTTTGCAGCCTACATTTAGGGGTTTGTTTTGTTCATTTTTCCATTGGTAATTCCTCACAAGAATTGCTGATTGCTATTCCTGTTCGGCTTGATACAACCGTAAACATGAGTAAACATTAGGATTTACAGTATTTGTCAGAGAGGGGAATAACTGAACCAGAGTCCACTTCTGATCTTGGATAGACATAAAGTGCATCACTTGGAGCGGGATTCCTTCAAAACTGAACTTGACCTGTTAAGTCAACATTTTTGTCTTCCAGATTTCTTGGTATTACATTTGGTCAAACCGAGGTTGCAGATCTTAAAATAAATATTAAAAAAACCTGTGCTACCTTCACAGTGCAGTCCTTGAGGGGTCACAGCTGGGTTATAGTTTCATCAAATAGGACAGAACCAAAATTAGATGCTAGTAAACTCTACTAATGTAAATTAAAAGGAACCACAACAACAAAAAAATCAAACATACAAAAAAACCACCAGCAAGAAACAGAAAAATTTACAAAATGACCTTTCACAAAGCCTGGGCTTTTCTTTCAAACTCAGAATCTCTTATGGCAAGGAAAGTGCTAGTAGCATTTTAAATTCTAGGTTATAATACATTATAACTGTAATATTTGATCATCACCAAATAACTTCTGTTACCGAATTATCCTATATATCCTACAGCGTCCCCAGGAATTGGGGAAACCCTTAGCAATGACCGCTCCTCCACTCACCCCTAACAAAGTCCCGTGACTCCAACGTGCAAGTGGATGGAGTCGGGGTAAGGCAGCATGGCTTGAATCAAGTAGCTCTGAGTTACGTCCCTCACGACATCCAGCACTCTTCCAGTTTGGAGCATCTTTTCACGTCTGTACTACTTCTCTCCAGCCCCGTTCTGTCGCTATTTCAGCTCATTTGTTTGGACTTCATGGCCGAGCACCAAAATTTGGCCCAGAGGCAATTATAAGATGGAAAATAGGTCACAAGCCTCTAGAAAACACTTTTCCCTCTATCGCCTTCTCTCAACACTGCATTTCCAGCTTTTCTCTCTAACAGCATCTTTGTAACAGCAAATGGGATGGAGACACATAAAATTTCAATTACGTGCAATGGAAAATGAGTATGTTTCCAATTAGGCAAGTGCAGTTGTTAATAGGCAGGGTCAGAAATAGATTCCAGTTCATCCAGACCTGACTCTTGTTACCCCTCCCATCAGAGTAGCACTTCTTCAGAGAAGCAGCCTGAGCAGGGAAGGCCTATGGACTTGATTATATTAGCTAAAATAATAAGTTGGTATTGTGCTTTATAATGTTCCCTGCTACCTGAGAGTACAATAAATTAAAAAAAAAAAAAAAAAAAAAAAAAGAGAAGAGGAACCAAGATTCCCATCTCGCTTGAATCAGCTCCCTATTTTGTGGGATACTGCACTGAACCCATTCTTTCCTCTGCAACTGGTACCTTCAGGAACTCAATCCAGATAAGCTTTCAGTACAAAAGCAAAATATGTTCTATATCTAAGTGACTACAAATCAGTAGTAGAATGATTCACATCAACACTGATCTAGTGAAACAGTAGATGCAAAGATTTCTCTGAATTCTGACAAGTCCCCGTTTGCCAGCCTTCTAGTGAAGCAGCTATTTTTCAAAGCAAAACGTCTCCTAGAAGTTCATAACAATATTTATCAACATTCTAACATAATCAGAATACTTGCCTTAGTATTATTAATTGTATTGAGAAGTAGGATGAGTACAATTATTTCCATTTTACACACATGGAAGGCAAACTTCAGCCAGGCTCAGACCTCAGCCTGAGGTCACGAATTTGTATTTTACCTTCCGACTGAGTAAAAATAACAAGAAAAAAATCTTATATATGTAAAGCTAAACAATAACAAAAAAAAAAAAAAAACCCAAAACAAAACTCAGGTAAGTACATATATTATGGAACAGTACTCGATTTTGTATAATAAAATACCTGAAGAGGCTAACATTTCCTAGGGAAAATGAATATTAAGTGAAAGACCTTCAGATCCTGTGTGAGAGTTTTGAGGAGTCCTGCTGCATTCAAAGTGACAAATGAAATTCTTTTTTTATTACTGCAAAGATGAGTCATTCACGGGAGGATATCAGCACCGCATACATGGGAAGCAGCTGTCCGATTAAACGGATATTTGGCTATTCTTATCCATTCTCTGTAAGCCTCCTCCGGCACCCACTGAAGTCAACCTGATCTTTGCCTGTGGATTTCAATAGGATCAGTTTATTCCTGGCCAGGCGGTCCTCAGTCACCGCTCCAGCTCCCTCATGCACTAAGGGACTGTCAGGGACAAAAATCAAAGGAGGAAAACCCCGGGGCAGTTCCATCAACCGGCTTTGCTACAACCCGCAGCCTCGATGATCAGCGGTCAGGCAACCTCAGCCCTTCCTCAGCGAGGCCACCAACATTCCTGTCTATGTGGGATGTTTCCAATCCACGCTTTTTCCTTCCCCCCCTTACGTTACATGTACTATTTCTAAAAGCACACTTTAAAACAGAGAATTTTTCCCTTTTTCTTAAGCTCCCTCCCATAAGTTACGTAGTACAAAATGAAGTCACACATTCATCACGAGGAAGAGCGTGCCAGTTTTAGCACAGTACGAGGAAAACCTTCAATTTTCTAAGGCGGAATATTTTATGTGGAAGAATAGGAGATAATGCAAGAAAGCAGAGCTGTAAAAATAATTGAAAACTGAAAGTATGTTAGAGAACTCGTAAGTATTTGAGGTGGTTTTTTCTTAGGACTTGGAGTGAAAATGTCGCAAACAGAAAAACAAAACTCCCTCTCCCTGACTCTGAAAAGGAAATGGCCATGGCTCAAATTTTGCAGGACAATGCAATCGCTTTGGAGTTTGAGGACCGTATTTCACCTTTTGTAACGACGAAAACCTAGTAACTTCTTCCAAATCTCTACAAAAATCAACCTTTCACTCTACATTATAGAAATTCTGTTCGTGTAAGGGCTAAACAACACCCTGGCCTACGTATTTAACGCTACGCCGTCGGTACAGAAGCTCGTGCACAATTTCTTAATTACTTTTTTGAAACGACTCAGATGCTTTTCCAATATTCCTCAGCTGCACGCTTCCACAACTCCATGGCTCCTTTGAATATTCGCCTACATTAAAAAAGGACTAAAGGTACCGTTTAAAAATTCATTACAATATTTTATATATATTCAAATGACCCTTCTGTGTATCCACTGCAGGATGGATTCTATAGAAACATTCTGTATGCGTGTCAAATAAAAACTACCTACACATAGCAAAACTTTGACCCTTCCTCCTGCTTAATCAGCAGCCACCACCCGGCACGGCATTACCTTTGCACAGTGAAGATGAAGATGTCCCTATTTTTAACACTTGCACAAACATCCCAGGTAAAGCCAGACGCCCTAAAGCACTATTTAGGAAGTGAGGATTTTTGTTGATTCTCTGCTCCTATTTCTCACTGACAACAGGGGTCTCCCACCCCAACAAAAGGGTTGAAGTACCAGCAAGTTTCTGCATTCATCACCTCAAGGAATTCAAAGATAGAAGCGAATACGTGACAATGTAAGAAGCTGTAATGCAGGTTAAATAACCTCAGCCCACACAAAAGTGAACTAAGATGTGTATCCCATTTACCTCTCTCTATCAAGTATGACTATCACAGGAGCTCAACTGGAACGAGCACCTCGCTATCGTAGGGAGATCATCACTCCCAGTTGCATATACACTGTTATGAAATAACGGGAGACTGTAAGCTAAAATAGGCAGCAAACGGTGTTTCAGATAGTCTTTCCCGAACTGCTCAATAGAGTTATCTAAGCAAACTTAAAAGACCATTAATTTGAAGGACCTCAACTACCAGAAATTACTTGCAAAAGTCAAAGCAGAGAAGAATATTTAAAATTTATGTTCCAATGGGCTGCAAGTGCACTAGCTCCTTCCCAAGGCTGAAGCAAGCATCCTCCTTCTTCAAAAGGCACCATACTGATGGCATACGAACATCTTGAGTTCCTGGTGCTGGGAAAAACTGCCTTCGTGTCATCCCTCTGCCTTTGCAAATTTCTCTCCATTTGTGATTTTCAAGCTCTTTCTGCTTCTCTAATTATTTTAATCATTATCTTTAGAACCCTGTTAAGTTTATTAATAATTTCAGAACACCAAAGCTCTCCTCATGCCAACAACGTGGTGATTTGAACAGGACAAGTCACCAATCATAGGACTTTGTCTAAAGAACATTCTGGGCCTCGAGGTATATTTGCTTAACATTATCTTCAACCATAGATAATCTCTCGTTCCACCACGCAGCTATGCTACAGAAATTGAACGCCATGTTCACAAATTACATTTGAAAATATAAAGCACTAAGATGGTTATGTAACATGAGGTGAATTATCTCCTGTTGGCAATCTGCTGGGAAAAATCCTAAACCTCTTGAAATCATTAGCAAATCTTTCAGGGATTTCAATGAATTAAGATTATACTCCACGTTATTATAAAACCAAGTGTTTCTTTTACACCCTTTAATTACAGTTCTCTATCCCTAAATTATTCTTGCCCATCTCAAACACCATTTCCAGAAGGAGGCTGGTTCCTCTCACGCGTTCTGTTCCTGTCACATTAACTTTGCATATTAAAGTTGGTTTGACCATCTCCATTAAAAAAGGATCAAATACCGCTTTCTGTATTTCAGGCTTCTGGACCAATCATTGTTACCACCACTATGTAGAGAATGGAAAATAACGCTTTATTGCTTGAAAGAAAGGAACATGCGCTGCTGAATCCACCCAGATGACTTACAAAACGGCTGAACTGAGGAAACCAGAAAACTGATGTTAATTAGCCTTTTCTACCACCTACGTATTCACAAGCTGAAGCAATACCTTGGCTCCTGCTAAGCTGCCCTTAGAGATTTTCCTTTTGTTCCTCCGTTTTAATGAAGTCACCAAGCACTGCTAGGAGCAAACAGGCGCTAAGGTTTTCATCAGAGCACCGTACCAACAGCTAAACGCTGCAGGGACAAATCCTCAGTGGAACTCTAAGCTATGCAGGAGCCTACAGCCCTGCACCAGTTGCATCTCTGCCAATAACTCTATCCTAGCCGCACGCCTTCCGCAACTGCGTTTTCATCAGCACCGCCGCACCGCGGGCACGGGGAGGATAACCAAATCCTAAAACTCAATGAGCGAAGGGCTAAGGCTCCCTTTGCAACAGGGGGAAGATGGCCAAGCACGTACTTCCTTAGCCTGGGAGAGCTCCTGCTGCAATGCAGAGCTCCGCTACTGAGCCAGCTCTGGGCACGGCTATCAATTATTTCCAATTTCACTTGTTTGGGAAACCTTTTTCAAGGCCTCATCATTCACCCGGCTAATACCATGCACTACTTGAGGGCAACAGCTCTATTAAAGTACATATTGCTGGTGCCTGCATCGGAGGGAAGAGAAGTTAGTATAGAAATCATTACCAAAGAAGCGACCGAGTGGTTTATCTACCTTTCAGACAGCGCTGCAGGTGTTGCGTTGTCCTTATGATAAGAAGAGGAAATAAAATATGACCCGGGGAATTTTTTGTCATCCTAAAAATAACCCTGATGCTGAAGTTGCCATTTGCCAAAGGCAATTAGGCTGAGCAGCACAGACAGCGCGGGTGCGGTGTCAGTGGGTGACGGCCGGCTTCTTCACGGAAAACACAGCAACAGTATTCAAAATATAGCACGGATTTCAGCTAGTTGCTATGGAGTCTCCATGCATTTCCTCAGAAAAATTTTGCTGCTATACATCAGTTGCTATTGCCACTGACCAGCCAAAACAACTTTTTTTTTTTTTAATCTAATTCACTTTTTTGTCTCCAGCAAATGTCATTTTGCAAAATGACTCCATAATCATTAAAGCCCAGCCTGCTTTGCACACAGCAGCCTGGCACATCAATTTAAGGCTCACATCAGCGTTTTATATTTTATTGAATTCCTCCTGCAAAGTTGTAACACTCTACCAAAATACTTTCAAAATGTATCTATCCACATGTATTTTTTCCCATGAGCAGCAGAAAAAGAAAGAGGCACCATCTGGAAAACGACTGCTTTTTTTCCTTTTGCTGTTTATACATAAAGTTTCGGGTTTTTTTTTAATTTGGTGCAAGAATGCAAGTTGTATAATGAGACAAATCATAGAATAGAATCATAGAATGTTTTGGGTTGGAAGGGACCCCTAGAGGTCATCTAGTCCAACCCCAAATCAACCATCTTATTTCAGTAGCCTCTTTCCAACAGTGACTAAGCAGAGCTAACATTCAATCTGTGCAGAGGCTAAAACAGAGGTAACTTAAACTGTTGCCTGACTTCACTACGTGGAATCGAGTCTACCCGGCCTGGAAATGCAGGCGACAGCAACGATTCCGCTCCCCCAGGCAGCTCTGCTGTCCAGTATCACATTCATCAGCAAACCTGAGCGCAACTGTTCCCCGTTAGCCGCTCAGGGCCTGAAGTTCTGCTCTTTGGTAAATCTAAGTTACTGCCTCTTCTTGCTACAGCGGCAACAGTATTATCAACGCGGTGCGTGTCAGCTCTTTCCTCTCTGCGGCATCGGTGCCTTTAAAATAAAAAAATGAAGCAAGGGAGGAAGAAAGCTCAACCAGGTCCAGCCGGTCCTGACTAAATCATGGCCTGAGCAGTGAGGGACTAACGAGCTTTTACCTGTTCGGTCTCCTGCTGCCTGTTGGCTTCACTGGTTTTGAGCAGCGACGTCTCTTTGTTAGATCTCCTGACGTAGCGCAAGCCAGAAACAGTAAATAATTAAAAATAAGCTTAAATTATTAAACCTAGAACAGCCCAGAAAGGTTTGTAATTACGGTTCTATAGGCTGAAATGATTTTCTACCAGCCTGGGCAAATAAGAGCTACATCCATTTCGGGTGAATGCTGGTTCTCAACACTGGCTTTATTTTACATGCAGAAATAAAGAGAATGCAGATCTCAAATAGAGGGGAAAAGAAATCCACATCCTTCCACAGGTCACGTGCAAGAACAGCATCCCATTAATATTTTCTAAATATGAAACACTCCAAGTTTTTGATGACCTGGTCCAACCACCTCTTTTGTAGACGCTTGGTCTCAATGGGCTTTTTCAGTGCATATGTAAACAAGGTAACTTTTTAAATCTTGTGTTACTTTTCATCCCCTTTCTCTTCCTGCCCTTTCTTATTCTCTCTTCAGAAATAGACCAGAGTCTGCAATACAATCCCCACCAACTACGGTGGGAGTTTTGCTGGAGGATAAGCTGACCTTAAACAGCAGAGTTCCCAAATGCGTACTCTGAAACCTATTTAGGCTCAGCTCCCTAAAACTGTCCCTTTTCCGAAGCCCTAAGCAGCTAATAAACACGCTGTATTTTGAGGAGGTTAACATGCTAAATTCTTCATTAGCATCAACAAGCACATGGTGATTACAGACTTTTTTTTCTTAATTGCAGCTTTTGTTTTCAGTCACTTGTCAAAGGGCAGGTAGCAATTCATCTGTATTGATCCCTGTGTGGAAGGTCTTCGTATAGGAATGAGCGTTAACGTGGTTTTGAAGCAATCCCTGAAAAACCATCAGCAAAACACTGACGTGTTCCAATATAGGCAACTTTTATAAGTAATTACCGAGAGAAAGCCCTTGAACAGTGCCAACACGTTAGCACCTTGTACAGTGCCAACTTTGGGAACCATCTGAAATTCCCTTAATTCAGATTTCACTATTATATATGCTCTAATACCGTATATAGTTGTGTAACAGCGTAGAATATCTACTCCTACTTACAGCCGGACAACTCCATGGGCTGGTGAGGAAAAAAAAAAATATTGATTTTAGCTGCCTAAGGCTAAAGGATTCCTAACAGGAATGTTCATCCAGATGTAGTTACGTATATGACAGCAGTTCCTGCAAACTGTGTCTCTTCCCCCAAAGAAGCAGCTTCCAGTCAGGGAAGAGAAGCTTCTCAGACATTCCAACAAAACTGCCCAGTGCCACGATGACCGCATGAAAGGAATTGCTTAGGGTCAATGCAGAGAACAGGAATTATTTTTAAAAACTTTCAAGTAACACCCACATTCTCAAAAAGTAACACAAACACGTTTTGTGAGCATGGAGAGTCAAGTCAATATTAGGTATGGAAATCCTTTTTACTACCAGCTGTAGCATTTTGCTAAGATTCTGAGGAAAAAAAATACTAAGTTTAGATAAAGTTCATTACAAGCTCACAAAAATGCAAAAAATTTCTTAAAAATTGAAAGTAGTTTCAGGAACTTACACACCATTCTGCTGGGACAAGAACAGATCCTAGGGGGAGCAAAGGTTTTTCATCACCCCTGAAAAATCCTACAGGACTGATGTTGGTGACCTACAACTGACCACTCTCTCCGACATCGGGGATCTTTTTCTCAATAAAGACGAGTTCAGGTCTCTACTTTGGAACATGTTCTATATCTCGACTGGAAATGAGTATAGAAAAATATTTAAAGGGGACGTTTTCCATTACATCAGTCAACAAACCCCTTAACTACTGACAGCAGATCAAGGCTTTGTTTAGTTCTACTCTTCACAGTGTCTTTAGCATGACGCTGTATGACTAATGAAGATCACTGCCTAAATTTGTATTTTCTTATTTGAATATGATCAGGACTTGAAGGGATGACTGCCCGTCACCTCACTAACCTCCACTTTACACAGTAACTCATTACTTCTTCACAGAATCATGGAATGTTTTGGGTGGGAAGGGACCCCCAGAGGTCACCCAGCCCAACCCCCCTGCAGGAGCAGGGACACCTTTAACCATATTAGGTTGCTCACAGCCCCGTCCAACCTGGCCTTGGATGTTCCCAGGGATGGGGCCTCCACCCCCGCTCTGGGCAACCCCTGCCAGGGTTTCACCACCCTCATTGTAAAGAATTTCTTCCTTATATCTAGTCTAAATGAATTTAAAGTCTTCATGCAGGAGTTAAATACCAGACAGCATCCCAAATTGTACATTGAACACTTTTTTCCATCTTCACTATGTTGACTAAACAGGAAGAAATTCAAATATACGCTTGACCAAGAAATACCTGTTTATAAAACCGCATTGTTTAAATTCTGAAGCAACGCTAATATGTGTTTGCAAAGAAAAGATTGAAAACCAGTTTCTATCACAGCGCGGATGCAGGCCACGACGCTTCCTGTGCTCCTGATCCCCAGAAACTCGCTCCAGTTGGGCTGCGAGTCTTTGCTGGAGAGGGCACCGTCTCAGGGAAAGAACATTATTTCATGATACCCATCTACTAACCTATTGCCTGAATGGCAATAATCCTACCGTGCTGCTTACGGGCATCCTCGCCGTTTGCACGCTCTGGATATGCTATATGTTGGCAAATATACACACCAGGGCACGGCTCCAAATCTCGCCATTGAAGTATGATCTCTCAATGCTCGTATGCCACTATTACTTCAGGTGCCAAACTTTCCCCAGGAGCTCAATGGAAAAGCCTGAGGGACTAAATTACAGAAGCCAGGTTCCTAAAAGCTTGACATTTCCAGTTTAACGTTTGACATCTACATTTCTTTTTTAGCTCTTGACCTCCATTTGTAAAATTTCCCTTAACACACTTTTTTCTTTTTTTGAATCGCTTAACGCAAAACTGCCCAAACATAATGTAATAATTCTTCCAGCAGTGCAGAAAATGTCCATCACTGTAAAGGACGTTTTATGAGAAGGCACACAAAACCAAACAAAAAGCTGTAAAAGTTTATTGGGGATAATTTCCTTCAATGTGGCAATGTTCTCTCCATTTTTTTAATCACTCATAGTTCCTGATAAGTAGGATCCACACTTGTTAAATTTGTGGAGACCAGGATAGGTTGCATCACCATAAGCAGGTGCTGCCATTTCTCCTCTCTCGTTTGCTCTTTTTAAAGTTCAGCAAAAGTTGGTTTTTTTTTCTGAAATAGATGGAGCGAGAGGTGAAAACTCAGGCATTTTTGATGCTTTCCTGACTTTACGAAAACAGTCACATTATGAGTTGATCCAGCCATAAAATCCAAAGTGTACACCAATAAATTGGATCGCACCGAGCAAGCTTTACCATGCAGAAGGATAGATTGAGCATGCCAGGAACACATTTTCCCCTTCCCATGTACAGTATCTAATGCAATGGAGCTGTGAGCCCAATGGTTTATCACCATCAGGGGAAGGAAGGTGGGAGAAAGATGCAAAGAGATATACACACAGAGTTGTATTGCTCCATCTTCTCATGGCTAGATGAGAGCCGTTGCCCCAAATACCAGCAAGGAATGGTGCACAAGCTGCCAACGAAGTAGCAGCTCTGAAGGCCCCAGTAAGTCCGATGTCCCGGCCCCCCAAGTATTCCTCCTATAATATAGGAGCTATAGCTATAATATAGCTCGATTTCCCTCATTCACCCCACGCGTCCCTGCACAGCTAGCAGGGAGTGGGAGAGGAACTAAGCTTCAGACCACTCCTGAGCCCGTCATGCCAATTAGCCAGAGGGGACAAGTACCAGCGGGTACAACGCGTGCGCTGTATGAGCCCTAGACCCAAGCCCAAGTGTGCTTCTCTTCACTAAATTCGCAAGAAGCAATTATCACCGCTATCTTTATTTCATGATACCCATCTACTAACCTACCCCACAATCCTGTCTATTGAGGCAATATTTTCTCCAGTATTCCAGGTATGAATTAATCATAGAATCATAAAATCCCAGGTTGGAAGGGACCTCAAGGGTCATCTGGTCCAACCTTTCTAGGCAAGAGCACAGTCTAGACAAGATGTCCCAGCACCCTCTCCAGCTGAGTCTTGATAGTGTCCAGTGTGGCAGAGTCAACCCCTCCCCTGGGGAGATTAGTCCAACGGTTGCCTTTGAATGATCAGTTCAATGCAAAGCTGTGAAGAGGCATATTTACCCAAGATAACAAAACCACACTTCGGTACGTGATCTGTGTTTTGACATACTGTCTACATATGATGTATTAAGACCAAATAAATCTTGTCTTTCAAAAATTACTATGGAAATTAAATGTAAAAAATGCATATAATTTATGGGATGATTAGACAACAATATAAAGGTGAGCAAATTTAAACTCGTAGTGGAGATTGCTCCTTTCCCACCAGAATTAAGGGAACTGGAGAGCATCAGTCTTTACTACAACCCCTGGCTTGCTTTATTTCAGAACATTGTGTATTTGTTCCCAGTTTAATTATGGCAAGCAGTGTGAAACTCTCAAAGAAGAGTAGAGAAATAATGACACTTGGCACTAGGGTAATGTTCTGTAGTATCTGCAGAAAGGTGAAAAGAGCTTAATCAGCTATCATTTTGGAGCCCAGCTTGGTTTTTCACATTTAAATTAAACCCACAGTGAACTTAGTAGCTAACTCGCCTGAGGAAGATGGACTGAACAGGACATGCGTACTAAACACAGCGAGAGCGCCTGCCCAGCCAAGAATTTGCAAGCTTCAGCAGTGTTGCAGTCACGTGCCTATCACCCCTCGGAGACAACACCTAAAAACTGAAGCAGCAAATACCAATCTATTCTAAAAATGCAATGTCATCAAAAGACGCTCCATTTTACAAGGAAGCAAACAGTGGGGTATTATTTTCATGCCAATACCTACATAATGAAAACAGAAGTTTGAGATACAGAAGGTAAAAGGCCACCAGGAATAGGCACCACCTACGCAAACACTCAGTTACAAAACACCAAAAAGATTTTTTTTTTTCCCCATGGCTGAAGAGGGATTTGAAACATCTAGAAATCCTAGTGAATCACAAAGATGTTTGCCAAGGCAACGAACAGAACGTTGAACGGATAAGACATATTCAGTGCTAAAGAAAAATCAGTAGGGTAAAGCTGCAATAAACCTTGAAAGCATACAGAGGTTAAACAGCGAGAAACTCTTTCGTTCTCTTCCTCAGCCCAATACAAACTGTATGCTGATCCTGCGCCGTGTTCACACCAGGGGAGATGCCATTTGGCGTCCATGAAGCAAAGTAGGAGTGACCGAGAGTGAAGAACTGTACCTCCACATGACTTCCTCCTTGGGATACTTTTTCCTAGCACGCCCAAGCACTCATTAAGTCCTCCATGTCCTCCCTTTCCCACTGAAGCCTTGGCCCTTTCCAAAGGGATGAACTTTGTGGCTACCAGCCTCAGTGCAGAGCCCACGTATGAGCTAACAAATACCCACTTCCCCTGCTGAAGGTATGCTGGAATTTCAAATGGGCTTCTCCACCCGGTTCAGCGTCAAACGTGACATCATTTTCCACGTGAATTTTGTAACGTGACATTTCTTTCTGGTATTTGGTCTGTGAAAAAGGAGATAGTAACGGAAAAAAAATGTTTGCTGTTGAAGGAAAACAAAGCAAGCTGTCTTCTGCAGCTATGCAATGGAAGCCATTTACCGAACGTTGACTCTTCCCCATACACACCTGAATTCTGCTGACAGCAGCAGCTCTTTATTTCTCCCTCCATCCTCATCTTTCTGCAGATATGGCCTAGCAGCAGCAGCTTGGTGTGAGCTTTGACAGTGCTTAGGGTGTCAAGTGAAAGACAAAATTACAAAATCACAGAATGGCAAGGGTTGGAAGGGACCTCGGGAGATCACCCAGCCCAACCCCCCTGCTAAAGCAGGTTCTCCTAGAGCACGTTACACAGGCCTTCATCCAGGCGGGCTTTGAATATCTCCGGAGAAGGAGACCCCCCAGCCCCCCTGGGCAGCCTGTTCCAGTGCTCTGTTGCCCTCAGAGTAAAGAAGTTTTTCCTCATCTTCAACTGAAACCTCTTGTGCTTCAGTTTGTGCCCATGGCCCCTTGTTCTGGCGCTGGGCACCACTGCAAATTCACTGAGATGCAACTGTTTCCTAATCTCATTTGGCAAGCATCGGTGAATATTCCAGATACTGTGGGACATTTTGTGCTAAAGAGTGCTGAACTCGTGAGGCTGGCGTTTAAAAAAAAGGTATAGAAGCTAAAAAAAAACTTTTTAAAAACTGTGTATTTAAATACTAAATAAATACCCACTTACTGCTAGTAGAGCCCAGAGGTCAAACTCTGTCCTCATCACTGATGGTAAAAGGGTAACAGGCATCAGCTTACCCTATCTGTATGCTCAAAAATCAGTTTTATTTGGCAGCAGAATCAATTTTTGATAGCAGCTTTTTTCGTTTGGTGTTTTATTTTTTGGTGGGTTTTCTAAAATCCTTTCAACACTTGTCACATGCAAAGGCAGGAAGCTCCGTCTGCTTCGAGAAGTATTTTAGAAAGAAATAAGCACGCGCGTGTTACACACTGCCGGGGGCAAGGAAGCTGGCTTCCAAGGCTGCAATTCTAGCTTTGCTGCTGACTCCGTGAGTGACCACCACGTAACCACGCCGCTTCCCTCTCCTCACTCTGCAAAAGATGAGCCATGTTCAGCTCCCTCGAAAGACGTTGAGAGGCAAGCGGAGCTGGGCCTTCCATATCCCAAATTTAGGTACAACGGAATTAGTCATGCCCAAATTTCAATAAAATCTACATATTTTAAGCTGCTCACCTCCTCTGTCCGTACCTAGCTTTGAATGCTCTTGATACGTTTGGGTATCCCTGCAACTATGCAGCCTGTTGGGGGTTTTATCGCTTATATACGTGTATTTACATCAGTGTGTGGTTTTCAACATTGCAAGAAAAGATTGCACTCATAAAAGAGGAAATTTCCCATTTGGATGCAAGCTGAGCAGAGCTGACTCTTGCCAACCGGTTTTAAAAATCCACCAAGTCAGTCTTAGGAAGAATGCAGGGGAGGGTCTTGAAATTTGTCTTCAGCCTGCAAACACCTTTTCCCAATTTTTGGGTGTGGAATAATTCTGTTGATCCTGAAAGAACTACAGATGTCTAAAGACTGCAAAGACATCCTCTGAGCAAGAATGCTGCCGATGCTGGCCGTTTTCCCAGCTCCGCTGATGGCCAGGGAGTTGCTGTTGTCCAGAGCTCTGTCAAATGGCAGATATAAGGACATTTAAGAAGATTCTGGTCCTATCTGAGAAGCACAGAAGCTACCGCCATGGTTTGCAATGCCGGTACCCAGACAGATGATAATCACACTGCAAAACATCATTAAGCAAAATACTCAAGAGAAGAGGCAAAGCCACAGAGATCCCACGCCCTGCAGTATCCCTGGAAGCTAGGAGAAGCACGGGACAGCACTAACAGACACCCAACATGTTGGCTAAAGTCATGGCCCTTCATTATCCTCTTCTGCATAATCAGGATATGCCAGGGTCAGAGAAAAAGCTTCCATCCCAAGGCCAAACCAGTGCTTCATGCACACAGCACATATTGGTATAGGACGTATATCCAAACGAGGTCTTGAAAAGACGGTTTGCAATACCTTACATCTGCATATTGCCCCTCTCACCATCGTTCCTACAAACAAAATGGACCTCGGTTGTACTGAAAATCAGGGCGCTGCAATGCAATAGCTTTTCGATAAATCACAAAGCTGGGACCATACTCCCTATATGCAGAAAGAGTTTAAGTGCTGAGAGCAATCAAGCAATATTCATTTATGTTTTGTCACTCGTGGGCATGCACACAGAATTTGTTCATAGCCTCCATTTTCCAAGGAAGTCAACAAAAAATGAGAAGGCTCTGCACCCACTCGGAGACAGTCACATTTCACAGAGGAACAATTTCTTTTTCTTCAGCAATTTAAGTGCCATATATATATAAATCTATGTCTCTCACAGATACATATATCTCCCTTGAACTGATGAATACAAATATTCTATACAACATATCTATTTTGTGTATATTGCGTCTATGAGTGTGTGTGCATACATATGCATATATCTAATCTGCTCTGCACCATGCATCCTGCACAGTATGAGCACGTATACGCACAAACATAAACAAACTCATCCTTGGGTTGCTGCATGCCTCGCGCAGAAGGAGCCAGAGGGAGGATGCCCAGCCTAACCCACGCCCGCGCCATCGGAAGGCGAGTTTAGGGTGCAGCCAAGCGCTTGTTTACGTAACAGCAAGGTGGTACAGCTGCAGTAAGAGGGAGACAGGAGCGAGGGCCGTTCCTGAATTTTAAAAAGGAAGAAAGGCGAGCAGCATGAAGGTATGCTCCATATTTTCTACGCCAAGGCTACTGGTGGTTCCTAGATCTGAAAATCTGGTTATAGCAGCCTGCATCACCACACAGCATTACTAACCCGCATGCGGCCCGAGCCCGTCTACTTGCGGGCAGGGATACGCAGCAGTCTGGGAAAGGGATAGCAGAAGGGGCAGTATTAATTCTGTCCAGCTTTAATTAAAGTAGTAGAATACACATTTGAATCAAACACACTGATGAAATAGGCTATGAGAAAAATCAGGAAAGCCACCACAGACGGTGAGGAAGGAGCCGAGCTGGGTGCTGGGCAAACATGAAAAGACGACAACCCTCCAGCAAGGACATCCACACATTAAATACATTTTTTAAAAGGCTGTTTTGCAGAGAATTCCACAATCAAAAATGTAATCACAAAAACTCCCTTATGCTGCAGTGTCCCACTTAGGGGATTAGGTTAGTAATCACAATCTGCCCCAAGCAGCTCTGCCCCAGCATCCAAGCCGGCATTCTCGCTCTGATAAAGAGAATTCTAATGCAACTTAATGAACTCTGCAAAGCGAGCCTTTATAAGCCAGGGAGATAATATCCAGTGGTCCCAAAGGTATCAAACACCCTCGGGAATTTTATTTAAGCCATGCAGTTCAGAAAATGAAAATCTGTAAGATTGAATATAAAATGAATTCCAAATTTCTCAGGTATGCCAAGGGAGCAGATGGCTTCCGAATCCTAGAGATCTGCCAAAAGGATCTGTAAATTCAAACATTACGTGGCTGGATTCTGCTCTTTTTCTTTTCACAGAGAGATCTGTGTTTACACGCAAGGTAGCAGAAAAGAAAAAACAGGACGGATTATGTCTCTTGATATTACCCCTTCCCGAAGGAATTTATAAAGAACGGATCAAAACATGGTGTCGGTGAATGAGTTAATGCATACCACAGCCTAGAGATTCCTGAGACGGGAGAAAAGAAATAGCAATGAGGAGGCATTAACGCCGGCACTCCCAATGTGAGAGAGTCCTAAACCTAACCTTAACGGAAGCTTCAGGGGTGTTAATATTTTCTC
The DNA here is from genome assembly GCF_000687185.1 of Egretta garzetta. Lineage (NCBI taxonomy): Eukaryota > Metazoa > Chordata > Aves > Pelecaniformes > Ardeidae > Egretta > Egretta garzetta. The sequence goes on along the minus strand of NW_009258780.1, from coordinate 392,171 downwards.
CACTATTGTATTTTATTTGTGTCCTTAGAAACTATATATAGAATGTTCGTGTCCTCAGAAACTAGAGAGTGATCTGGCAAATAAATCATCTCTATTGATTTTTTCTTTCCCCCCCCTCCCCGAGGCAATCAGAGATGTCATTCCTCGTTTCTAACACAGAAGGAAAATAACAGTTAATTATAAATTAGCAGAAACCCCCCCCAAATCTGAAACATCTACATAGATATGGCTTAACAGAACCAAAGATTGCCACCAGCAACAGACGCCAAAAACCCCCAACAGCTTGCAGACTGGCGTTTCAGGCCCTAGCTAGGAAAATACACCTGCAGTGTGCGGCGTAGGTACGGTGAGCGGGGGCTGCCAGCCCAGGCTGCGTTCCGGATCCCTCGCTGCACAGCCCGGCACGCCTAGCGCCACAAGACGGGTCTGGCGCACAGCGTTTAGCGGCGCTGGTGATGTGGGAACGGGAACTGGAAATGGGAAATGGGGTAGGGTGGGGGAAAAGCTGTGGTGAAAGAAGAGAGATGCACCTTCACGCCGCAAAGCACGAACGCAGCCGCCTCCCTCCCCGGCAACTTCTGCAGATCAGTCAGAGGCTTGAAACAGCCGGCTCCCCGTCGGTGAGAGGCGTCTCCCGCCCGTTTGGGGACGAAGGGAAGGCGGCAATACCCGCGTGCCGATGGCCACCCTTATTTGCCTGTTCCCTGTGGACTGCCATGGCTGGCAGCACTTTAATCTCACCGCAGCAGGGCTCAGAGAGGACAGGAAGGGATGCAAATGGGGAAAATGAGATGAAAGGTTGGGAAAATGAAGGGGAGAGCATGGCACATGGCAGTGAACACCTGTGAAGTGCAGCACAGAAAGAGGGGCGGGGGGGGGGGGGGGGGGGAGGGAGAAGGGGGCTGGTTTTCCCCTCATACCTTGCGTTTCCGATCTGCCCTAGAGATTTTCCGCTGCCTTTTCCTCTCCTTCTCAAGGTTTCTCTCCCTCTCTTCGAGTTCAGACTCTCGAACTTTTTTAATGGAAGCGGCTGCATGAGCCATTTTGGAGAGGAAAACACCAGCTCCAAGGAAGCCGTTTCCACCACAGGCGGATATCCAGGTGATTTCTTTTTTTTCCTGCAGGGGTGCTGGCTGCAAGCCAGAACTTCACAGCGTAATCCACTCTTCCTCCTCCGGCACCCCAGAAAAGGTCACAGCTCCGCTCCAGCCTCCGCAGCACCCATAACTCAGAAGCACGAGGGCCACGTCCACACAACGCGATGTGCGAAAGCGCTCGCAAGCCGCGCACACGCAACCGGCGAGCAGCCGGCGGATATTCTGCTAGCAGGCTGAAACCCCTTCAGCTTGGCTGGGGCTGCAAGCGAAGACGAGCTGCAGACTTAGCTGAGGAGTGAAGGGGAAAAAAAAAAAAGGGGGGGGGGAAAAAATGGAAAAAAAAGGAAAAAAATCAGCCTTTAAGCACACATCACCAAATTGGAAAGGTCTTTTGGGATTCCTCCAGATAGGCTGCGTCTTCTGACTGGGAGGAAGGCTCCACTTCAGCATCACCGCCAGGTGGGGGAGGGGGCCGCTCCCTTCAGCTTCTCACATCGCCTTTATGCAGGGTGAGAAGAAAATGGTGCAGTCTGACTTACTGGCTTGCTGCTGCCACCGCGGCCGTCTGTGCTGGTGGGTGCCCAGCGTACGCTCTCCTGCTCTTCCCCCCCCGCCGATCTTCCCTGACGGCTGCGGCGGTCGATGGGGAAGCAGGAGGGAAGGCTGGCGGGCTGGGGGAGGCCAGCCTCAGCCTGCTCACCTGCAGGCAGCACGGAGAGCCTGCGATATTCAAGTCCTCATTGTGCCTTTATGCAGCCACGTGAGGCTGCATCAGGAGAGCTGCATTAAGCAGCGAACCAAACGCAGCGAGGAGGGGGACGCAGCTCGGGGAAGCACGCAGCGTCATCCGGGCTCAGCCTGCCCCGCTCAGCTCAACCCCGCGGAGGGAAAAAAATAACACCGCCGAGCGCGCTGTGCGTTAATATTCAATGCCAAAAGCTGCTTTCAGGCGCTTCCTAAGACAACTTATGAAACCCTGTGTTGAAGCCGGGTAATGATTATAGCTGTGGACCAACAGAGACCAAAAGAGGCACAAGCATGTTGTTAATTAGCCTCCCCCTTCTCCCCCCCAATATCATTTGGGTTTGGAACATTAATTTATAGTGTTAATATCAGAGCCAGATGGGTCTATCATTCCCCCACTGCTTATTCCCCTGCTAAAACCAGCGTCTCAAAAGCTCTGCTCCCACCTCCCTGGGTAACTGTTATCGCTATTAGCGTCAAGCATTTATTCATCAAAATAAGACAGGCGTAGATAAAAAGGGCCTTTGCATTAGTCCCCGGCAGACAGCTGATCCCACTGCAACTCCCTTCAACACCGCTGATGGTGCCTCTTCCAGCCGGGTCCTGAAGGAGAGGGCGACTGCAACGTTCCGCCGCAGCAGAGATGTTTGCATCCCTGCCGTAGCCACCCCAGAGAAGCTGGGATATGGGAGCTCACTGACAGCAGCACTAAAAATCACCCAAAGAAACAATCCCCTTCGCCAGCTTTCCCTCTGCAATATATTCCTTGACTTCAGGCTGAATTTGACTGAACGGCCACTAAACCTGAGCACTGTGAATTTTGCCATAACAGGGCACCACCAAAGCAGGAACAGTTGTCCTGCGAGCTCTCCGTGGGACAGCAGCTCATAGACCAGGCCTAATCCCCACCTCACGTTATTTTTTGTACCCACAGAACTCGGTTGTTTCCAGTTCACACAGACCAAGCCCATTTATTCTTATCATGGAACGAATAATTATTGATGGCTCGTGGGTTTCCTACAAGGTTTCACTTTGAGAATTTCACAAATTTCAAAGACCAAATTTTCACAAAGCAATTCTGTATGGAAACTACGAAGGGCTATAAAGGCATCTTTAAAAAAGGCGCCTGTTTTGCATTTGAGACAGCGATCCCTGCATTCAGTCAAAAACGTCCTTCTCTACTGGAAGACCACCTCAGAAGCAGCAGGGTACAGTACCAGCCAACCTTTTTTCTGGCTCCTCTGTACGTACGGGCTGATTTTCCCACAGTTGTTCCCATTTGCAAGAAAGTAGGCTACAGAAAAATAAGGGTTAAAAAACAAGCAGTAGCTGTAGCAACAGCCAGCAGCAAAGCGAGACAGGTGGAGGCAGCCAAAGGGATAAAATGAAGGAGAACACTGGATTCTTTAATAGGAATGTAGCTTGCCTTGCCTTCTTAGCCTTGCATGATCCTCACAGGTAGCATCACTTGTAAACCAGAAATGAACAGCTGGGTCATCTAGAGCTCTACCTTCCTGATACAGCGGGAAAGCAGTCGTCTTCCCAACCTCTTCGTGGGGTCTTAAGCATGAAATTCAAAGATGGTAAGACCAAATCACAGGCCACCACACTTAAAAACCCAGGTCTTACAACTTCCCTAAATCACGGTTCAAAGTTTCCTGAAGCCACTAAATGCTTAAATCCTGGTATGTGGTGCACACGATAGGGTTTGGTACAGAGGAGGCTTTACAGAAGTCATGATTATTAAACAATTTGTCATCTTTTGATGATTGGTATGTGCAGGCTCATCAGCTCAGGCTCAAATAATTATTCTTTCAGAAAACTCACTTAAAAGTCAATAAAGGACTTGATGTACTTGGTAGCCCATGCTACACAAGAGCAAAAAACCAGACGCTTAAATTGAACTGGTGCCAAGCAAGACAGACTGAAATAGCCAATATTCTTTAGAAGATCACTGGCAAAAAAGAACTCGGGATCAGTTCTAGGAGTTCACCGTTATATCCCATAAACATTTTCCCCTAACCTCAGAGAGACATCATAAAAATATTTCACCATCATGCGGCAAAAAAAAAAAAAAAAAGTAACTTTACATAGGTTATTTTGGAAAGAACATAGCCAATCTGGGGAGAAGGATATAAAGTATGCATCACTTAATACTTGACACAGCTAATGTCCCTGCAGGAAAGACGTGTTCTGTTTTAAGACAGATTTTCCTAGCAAAAGTAGAAAATGGCTAGTCATTGCCCTGCGTATACCGATCTTAAAAAGAAAGCCTTCTGCAGACATCAGCCTGAAGAGTAAATTTTTGAGATCTGTTCAGTAAAAATGGAGACTGAGCAATCTCCCCCTAAACATAGAAAAGGCATTGTGAAGCTGCTAGATAAGAAAAACAGAACATACAGCGATGCTGCCACAAACGGTATGTGGGAGGGGAGTGGGAGAGTGGGCAGATGCACAGTAACATAAAAAGAACGCAGTACCAGAAAAAGGGTAGTTTTTTTCTCTTGAAAAGCATTTGTCATCATTAGCTCTGAATGTAGAAATACATAACTCGTGAGATTTGACAAATTCCCATTTGGGATAACAAAGCTTGTAAGACTTCAACCTGTACGGTGTCCTGCGTGATTTGTGAACAGGCTGCGGGTGCCCAACCTCACCGTGAGATCCACAGGCGCGTGGGTGCTTAATTAGGGTTACAGCTCCTACTTGCCTGGTTTACTAATTGGCACAGATCATTAGCTTCCTGACCTGATCTCCTAATTTCACAGTCTCCGGGTTTCGTTCTTTTAAGCTGACCCACCAGCCGAGACAAGAAGCTTCTGCACTGCGGTGCTTTATTAGCCACAGCTCTGATCAGTGCTTGGGTTTAACTGCCAGCTTTCAGGTAGAGAGATTTGCTGAGCAAATCAGCGTTTTCTGCCTATAGACACCTACTGGATGAAAATCAACAGTAAGCGAGAACAAGCGGAGAGGATACAAACAAGCAATTATCCTTCCTTGAAGCATAACCAGTACCGGGGGTCCGTCTCATAAAGCTGAGGTTCTCTCCACATAAATCACGTGGGCAGTGCAAAAAAAAGTTAAACCCAAGCCTCAAGCCTAGAAATAGTGCCCAAAAAGCGTGACTCAAATCTGCTCTCATCATTTCCCAGAGTTACAAAGGAAAGGGAGGCAGTGATGGAAGGGGAAAAGCTCTGCATGCCTCCAGCTGCAATGGAGACTGTTCTTTCCAGTTGTAAGCTGCGAGCACATTCAGGAAATAGGCTGGAAATCAAATTTGGTTTCAAACAGCTAAAAATGGGGAAGGACTCTCCCAGGCAATAGTTTGGTAGGGACGAAAGCTGGGCAATCCAATTTCTTGTGCAGCATTATGGAAGACCGTTCTGGACAAGGCAGACTGCAACTCTGTAGTGCAATGAGGCGATGCACTGCCTAGCTTACGCGCGGTATCTAACAAGTACACCCATGTGTTATTTTGCAACCACACAACCACCGCCACCTCTGTCCTTACAATTAAACTTCTCCTCCTGGCTGAAAGGCAGGACACGTTAGACCAGGCTTGGAGACATGCAGGCAGAGCCATTAGCGGGCTAGAAACCAGAGGGCACTGACTTGCAGAATCAGCCACCGCTCCCCACCAGCGCAGAGGGCGTTATTCTAGCCAGGTTAAATGGCAGAGGTAGGCATCCCTGTCCCGCCGGTCGGGAAACTCTTCTCTGAACACTGCCTCCTGAGGGATGAGGATGGAGATGAGGGAATGGGTTTGACAGGGACAAAAATATTTGGAGTGCCAGAGCAGCATAACAGTGTACTTAATTCAACTATTAAAAATTATTTGGGTGGATTGGGTGTATTAGCATATTCAGCCGTTTCAATATCTACAGAATTACATATTCCTAGAAAAAAAGGCAAAATGATTCTTGTGGAAAGTAAAAGCACAAAGCTAACTATGGAAGTATACGCCGCAATTATAAATTGCCTCCTGTCTCACTTCTTGTTTAATTCACACTCATTTATTACTCACAAACAGTAGCATTTGTCCTAATTCCAAAGGTACAACACCCCTGGAAGTGAGTTAGCAATCAGCTATCCATATGGTATAGGTTTCGTTTCCTGAAAGAAAAAATACTAAGGTTAAAAAAAAGGCTCTGCACTCTCTCATTCTCATGTTACTGAACATGTGAAGACAGCAAGTTCCAGAAAGCTCTAAGCTGGCAATTAATGTCACTGAAGTGATACTGAAAAGAGGATATATAAAACTATGTTCAGGCTTTTTTTCTGTACCGTGATTACATTGATTTTATTAATTGAAAAGAGGCAATAGAGAACAAGAAATGAAAAAGGGCAAGTTATGGCACATACGTTAATAGACATAAATCAGACCAGTCTTAATGTCGTGCCCCTCTTGTCTGTTATACTCCCAGGTATAATTCACAGCACTGACACGTGTAGTCGTCAGTACTAGAAACATATTACAGGTGACACAGTCGTATCGGCAATACCATACCCTCCCTTGCACAGCGGGTTTCTGTCCTGAAGGTGTTCAAGTTCAACACCGATAAACTTTAAATGGAATTAATAATTACATCAGAAAAGATACTGCTTAGCTGCCTTCATCTTGAACAAGTTACTGAAAGTATTCATCTACACGTAGAAAAAAATTTATTTTTTCCTATATTACAGATGAAGAAACTGAGATAGTATGGTTACATGTTTGCTCCTAAGAACGTAACCACTGTGGGATGAGACCAAAGCCTTCAGTCTCCAACAGTGGCCAGAAAAGGGATACCTAGCAAAAGGCAGAAGAGGGCAAACACGTACGATATTTTCAAGTACTCTCCCAGCTTCTGGTCATTTCAGATTGACAGACACCTGTGCTAGGCATTTCAATTTACGTAGTCATCCTCACCGGCTGTTTTCCATGAACTTGTTCAGTCTCTCTGAACCTTTCAGAATTTCCAGCATCCACGATGTATTCAGGCAGATTTCTGCAGCTTAACTAAGCATTCAAAGCACCGTCATCACAGGCAAGTGCTTACAGACCAGCAAAGAAGGCAAGAGAAAATAATTGCCATTCTCAAATCCTAAAAGTCCTTGCAGTCATCCTTTATTACTGTCCAAGCTGTGCCATGACAAAGCAGTGCTTTGCACCTACCACCAACTTTCTGAACACTGAGAAAAGGATTTAGAAAAGCCCTTCAGAGACTGATGCCTCCGGTTTAAATAAAAACCCCAAATAAGAGGTAAAGACATTCCAGCTGTGCCAAAGTTGGCAATTCAAGAGGGATATTTTTTTCATCAGAACCCTAAATGAAGTAGAGAGAGACATTTCTGGCAAGAGCGCCCGTTTTGCAGTTTTCTGATGACAGCTAAGTTGCATTAATTCTAAATATCGCTCCACTTATTTTAGTTTTAGTATTGATCTAAAATATTGACGTCACATTCTGTTTTAACTAAGTCAAACAGGGCCTCACCCAATAGCTCACTAAGGGCAACAGCAGACATTTTATTGATTTAAACGGACTGCAGATCAGGACCACAATTATCTTAATTCAACACTGCAATGTACCTTCTCCTCTTCCTTCCTGGCCTGGCCTTCCTGCCCTACCTTCTTTTGTCTTTGATTATTGTGCTCGGTTTTGATCTTGTGGGGGCAGAAGCTGCTCGTAACACAAAGAAGGAGCCAAGGGTTCACCCTGAAGGTGGCTGCAGATCTGCCACGTCTGATTCCCAAAACGCGCGTTGAGTTCCCCCGGCTCCCTCCTCGCACTCCCTACTCACTGCACGTACATCTGCTGGATCTGCTGCAAAGGAGCTCCACCACTCACCCACGCAGGGCCCTGTCTTGGGCAGGCACAGTTTGCCGTCCCGGTCTCTGCTCTGCTGACGACACAAGAGAGGCTACCCACAGCCAAGAGTAGGGCGGCTTATTGGGGTCCGTGTTCATCCCGCCCGCTCCCCAGCTACCATCCAGTGCCATGGACAAGTGGTCCTACACCCTCAGGGAATGCTCCTTCCCTAATCCTGGGAGATGGGTACCCGCTTCCTCGCTGTGACCAGGTGTCATCTCTCTAGCTGGAAGGCCAAAAAGCTGAAGGGAGAGGCTAGGACTTTAGAGCATTTGATTTTTATGATAAAAATGAGTGGTTTAATTTTTTCTGCTCGAATGCGTTCCCTTACAATGATCTGGCCCATTTTCAGAAGGCTTTGTTCCACCTTTTTTTCTGAGCATTCGCATTATAGCCAGATACTGCTGAATTACATGAGCTCTGAGAGACGGGGAATGTTTCAAGCTCAAGGGTAATTATCTGAGAAGTCTCAGAAAGCAAGTTATATGCTGAAAGGGACTTGCATACACTTGTGTCCCTGACGGATCAGTTCTACCACTTGTGATTAAAAAGTCCAGTTATTTGCTTTCCCAGAAACCAGGGGAGTCTTTCCATTGAGCTGTCTGAAGAGTCAAAAGGCAGGCTCTTTATTCTAACCCCCCTGACTTATCTGATGTAATAGCTCATTACATTCAGAAATTATCCCGTTACAATACTGTGGCCAGACTACAGCGTGGTATGGAGCATAACCAATGGAACAGGAATGTTTGTTGATCTGGAAACAGAATTCTGTTACCTCAAACCTAAGTGCTTCAGGGTGATGTAAATAAAAATAACTTTACAAATGATAATGATACAAAAAATAATTATTCCTGGGCAACAAGAGCATATAACAGGAAAAACTGACTCGGTTGCCACTGCGTCGGAAGCCTGTAAGCCAACGTGACCCAGATCTCGTCCACTTTAAACCCTTCCAGTTGCAACCTAGATGCTGCACATAATCAGCTCTGCTTAAGCATCCTTGCTGTTACACGTAAAAGCGTGCCTGCACTTCAGTGTTGGAGCAGGTCACATGGATTCACATTTCAATAGGCCCTCTCCACCTGGAATTAAGTTTACATGTCCATAGCTATCAAAACAAAGGCTTCAATGATTGCCACTTACACAAATACTAACCTCTATGTATCTATATGTATTTGTATATGTAGCAGCCTGACCCAAAAAACGAGCCTTCCAAAATTAAAGATGACCCACAAGATCAACAACTGTCTGTCACAGTTTGTTTTCAGCTTGCAAAGTACGGAAGAAGAAGAGTATGACCAAGTGATGCATCTTTATATTTCTGTCTACTACAGATATGGTGTCTAAAAAGGCATTTCTATCACCGACAAACCATCAGGACTAATGATATGGTCACCTACCCACCTGTAACCAGGCTTGGAGCATAAATGTTCAGGCCATTAGAGTAGGAGATGTCAAAAACAAAGCAACTACACATAATCAATCGTAAGAAAGATTCTAACCACACAATTTCTGAAGTACACCAACAATAACGCGCCTTAGGTAACAACCTACAGGAGCCTAATGTACCTGCTCTAAAGCCAGTAATGCTATTTCCTTTCTCTTTTGCTTGTTTGATGTAATAAAAAAAATTTTTAAAAGAATTAGATAATGCATTGGTCCATCCAGTACTTACGGCAAAGAGGTGTATCACTTAAGGTGTCTTCCAAGCACATTTTCCCCACTGTTTATACCAAAAGCAGATCTATTTGATACTTGCTTATAAAAATACAGGATAAAATTTTGTATTAAGGATTCTGAAAGAGCTCTCAAAGACTGTTCTTAGATGCTCCCCAAATTAACAACCATATTAAGCACACTGACTTATTACACCTTTCTTCTGAGCTAATGTTTTTCCACCTTTTCCTCACAAAAGACAGACGGTGGAGATGCCTTTACTTTTGGAGTCTCTCTTCCCCCCCGCCAAGCAACTTCAGAGGTGCTAACGTCGCACCAAACCGATATATAAAATAGCATTATTACCGACGGTGTACTGAAATTCCTCCGGGCTACAGAGAAAACTGTGCCATTAGCACGCATTTGGCACGGAAAGGAAAAAAGTGTTGGGGGGATATTCTACAGAGGGAATCCCAAGGACAAGAGCTTTCTGCTCCCCCCAGAGCTCTTCCCAGGCCCCTTTGGTAGCGTTCGGTAGAGGTGGGTTTTGTGCGTTCGGGGACATGGTACCAGGGGTGGGCAGCACCATGGAGAGCGCCCGACCACTGCCAACCCAGCCGGTCGGGGCTGCCCGTGACCGTCCCACCGGCAGCTGCAAGAAGCAACGAGAAGTGTAGGAAAGCACCAAGGACTGCAAAAACTAAAGTCTCGGGAAATGCTGGGGACATAGTCAGGTCCATTTGGACGTGCCTGTTTGTGTACGTTCAGAACCACTGCCCAGCTGCAGCATTTCAGATCTGACCTGGGCACCAGCGATCGGTGGTGTGGACGGCACATGGCACTGCTCCAAGCCAAGGACCCCCAGCTTCTGCTCGCCTGTGAAACCCTCCGTTCAGATGCTGTAGAGGCAGCAAAGACCAGAAAGACCACGAGGAACCTTCACATTTCCAACAAAATATTTTCATCAGTAGTGAACGCTAGATCTTGAAAATCAATACCAAATTCGGACAAAAATCCTAGGTCTAAAACAGCTGTAGAGTCAAGTTTCAAAATTCAAAAGAGCCAGGTCTGATTACTGTGGCATACGCTGATTTCTGTTGAAAACATGGAGTAAAGATAAGCGCAAAACATTCGGCTTGCATTTCCCACCACGAGGAAAAGCATGGCAAATGATCGCCCTCTCCTGGTCAAGTAATGCTAATGCAGCGATAGATTCCCATTTCAAGACAGTTCTTTCAGCATTACAGCAGCTCAAGTGCAGTTTTGGAATGGCACCCATAGATGCAAATGCTCCAGTGAGCATCCAGGTTTGTGGAAGTATTTAGTCTACTTGGGACATCAACAGTTATCTTTATCCATAGTCATATTTTCCTACATAACTTTCTGAACAGCTCTGAAACTGTTTGCCAAGGACGCCTGGGTGGGGTTTAATTAACAGACTTGTAAATTTTTTTTTTTTGCTGAAAACAAGATGAAGTGCACTGACACTGATCACAAAGAAGAGGTGAAGCACTAACTCCATGAGAGAAAGGTCCTACTCTACAGATGCTGGCTCCATTCCACTGTCTTACTACCAGTTAGGATAGGGTAGGCCAGGGTAAGACAGAATAAGATGCTCTCTGTATCACATACACCATGAAATCCTTGGCAGCCCAAAGGCACAGACTACCGGGGAACATCTACAAAAAGCCCCTGAGAAGATCCAAATGCCCCTGAGGTAGCAGAATGAAAAACCAACCAACCAAACAAACAAAAAAAACCAAACCCCACAACCAAAAAACATTTTCCCTACGTGACAGATAAAAGCCACAAAGCAAGGTCTAAAGACCAAACCCAGTGACAGGCCATAGGCCTCTGACCAGGGTATAACCCGCTGCTGGTCTTGGATTAATACATTCTACATTCTTCAGTAAGCATTTGCCAGGCAACCTTTTAAAAGCATTTCATAACCTACTACAGATATCTTTCCTAAATAATATCAATTTTAAAACCGTCATTTTTGAGTCCGCTACAGACATCGATTCCTCAGAAATCATAGGGCATGTAGCTTATTGTCCATCTGCAACTTAAAAACATAACGTACACCTTACTTTTAAAACATTAGCCTTTTTCCTTGTTCTTCCTAAAAGTAATACTGTAGTATAATTTTTATTTTTTAACTTCCAGGCTCCTGTTTGTGGGACCACGTAACGAAGAACTCCTCACAGACACAGCGAGCACAGCAAACCACTGCCATCACACATACTGCCAGTACCTACGGGCATTTCAAGGACTATGGAATGGCATTTTCCCTTTTACAGTTACACTATATTTTTATATAAGGAACCCTACTCGTTTTTAATGGCTAGCGTTTCTGCAGCATTCAGACATCGGAGAGACCAATTCCGGCTGGAAGAAGTTTGTTGGAATCAGTTTGAATTGTCTGTCAAGAAGCAGCTTGGTTTGCTATCAAAGGGACGTTCAGATCACCTCCACAGCGCTGCACTCAAAAAGCACAAACGTGGCTCTCAGTAAATTATTTTCTTCCAATGATACATTGAAATGATCTGGGCAATTGTCTCACTGATCTGCAAGCGTGCTAGCCCGGAACTGAATTTGTACTGACAACAAAAACATTCATGATCGGAAGCTGATTTGCAGAGGCAACTGTACGTCTCAAGCTGAAGACAGGAAGACAGTATTTGATGCACAGCTTTTTCTTATACTGTGAAATCTGTCCCACCAGGTAAAAGAGCTTGTCCAGAGCAGTACACCTTTGGTTACATGAAACAAAGCATTCCCCAAATCAAGAGACGTGCCTGACACACAGAAAGGCATACGTTATCATGACTATGTTCCTGAAGTGCCTTCAATTTCCAATAATTCCTGTGGAAGATGAGAAAGAAGAGCCTGTGCCCTCAAACAACCAACAAGAGCGGGTCCCAATTCATCGCTAGATTAAAGGCAGCACTCTGTCTAGATTAATCGTCATCTTAACTTTAAAAGCAGGGTCTTTCTAAAGGAATAATTTCTGAAAAATACTTTGTGACTTCTTGGAAGCCTTGGGAATAAAGACCCTACAAAAAGGGAGCTGTCTGAACCACTTTCCCAAGCAACTCTTGCTATTATGGAGACCTGAAAATGCATTGCAGAGATCATTACCAAAAAACGTATCCTTGCAAAAATGTGCTGTAAATTGATGTGCCTGGTGGAACTGGAAGCCTTGCTGTAACTCGGCTGAGTTCATCAAATGATCCCCCTTGACTATCACTACATACTTCGCAATTTCACATTTCACCGAGACAGTAGCATTAAAAACAATGAATAAAGAGTATGGCAATTTATCCAGGTCCTCGACCTTACTCCGAAAGCCAAAAATGGGATGACCTTGCTTGGAGCCCTGGAAGTTTGCAATGTGTAGAATGAGATGCTCCCAAGAGCATACGCAGAATCTCCTTTGAAAATCAGACATGTGTCTGATGGTAGTTAAGCTGGTAGCAAACTGCAGCTGGAACGGACTAGAAATATTTCTGCAAAAATCTAAGCAACGCTGAGCCTCAGGCTGCCAGACCAGTTCAATTTGAGCTGGCCGTATCAGTCTGCATATACGTGCAAAAGGGCTGCTGATGCATTTGCGTGGGTTAAAGCTGTGCTCTTCACTGGAAAGGGACAAAGGCAGCAAATAGAGACTCCATGTTAAAAAGGGGCACAAAAAGAACCGTAAGTGTCTCGGTCTACACCAAACACATGCATCCTCCCAGGCTTTCCCTCACAGCTCAATTTATCATCCTTAAACTCTTGCGAAGAGCCAGACAAGCTCGTATCTCCACAATATGCAGCACTGGCGCCATTTTAATTCCACTCTGCCCCATTAGTGCTCCTGGAGCGCCCACCGGAGGCAATCCTCCTTCCTGGGCAGAGCGCTGCCAGACCCAGAACACCTTCCAAGACATGCAGGTTCTTCCCATGGACTAACAACTACAGAAGATGAGTTTCAAAGCAGGAGTTAGCTGGCTCGTACGGAAAAGGCAGGAGCTGGACTTCCCAGTGAGAGATAATGAAGACAAACACTAGCTAACACTTAGCACGTCACTGGGGATGTGAGAAACCTAGATTCAAAATCTCCGGTGTCCCATCACCTCAACGAATGAAGGGCCCAATTAAAACACTATTATTTATGTAAAGTAGAACAGCTCCAAAAGAGGAGGAATGGACTAGTCATGGACTAATATATTCATCTGGGGCTTCATAAACCTCTCCGAATCAAAATTTTCCACGTAAAGCTGTGACCACCAGTCTTTCAATGGGCACTCGCCACTGGGCGATGGAGCACGCTGTGGAAGTACTGAGCCAGGCAACACGTCTGCATGGCAGAGCACGCTGCTCAGGCGTAACAGCAGGAGAGGCACATCAGCACGCCGTGCCCCATCCTTTAGCCGGGTTAATTTGTAGCCTGATGCTGAACACACTTGTCTCATCTCTAGGGGTGCTGGCTTGAAGGTCACTGCATTGCCCGCCGTTGCACAACGCAGAGATAACCTGAGACATCATCTTTTCTGTACTGAAGGAAAATATTTGTAAACTTTTCAAAAATCCTAAATAGAGCAATAAAATCCCTAGGATTCGCCTGTCCATAACTGCAGCCAGCCAGCAAAGTGGATTTACCAGTCCCTTCCACTCCTTTAGTTGTCATTTCTTCTCTTTGAGGATACAATGATGCATAGCAAAGTGCTTTCTTAATAAAAGTCAGTCCTTAATTCATCAAGTGAGACAGATTTGTGTTTGGCTAACAGGGAATGATATTCAAAACAACGTGAAAGCCTACGCTGTAGTACTATGTTCCATTTCTCTAATACTAGTAGGTTCAGATCCTACAAGATCTGAAGACTCCAAATACTTTTTCATTCAGGGAGGTTAAGAAAGCCTGGGTTCAGAGAAAAGCAATTCTGTTCTCGGGCATTTCAGAGCCATCGCGCGTTCTTCTACCTACCTCACGATATTCAAGTCCCCCTTCGATGCGCTGCATTCATGTCAAGACAAAAGGCCCAGCTGGAAAGCATCTCAATTTCAAGCAGGTACAAGGGACGTATGAACTTCACTAGCTAAGCAAAATTCTAGTCTCAGATCCACACCTGTCTTTACTGAGCTAAACGATAATTTCCAAGTAGGTTTTAGTCCTGGGTCCTGGAAAAGCAAGCTTCACCTCTTTCCACAGCTAAAATGGAACTTGCACACCCTCTAGAGGTGAGGTTTGTGAGAAGGAATGGTTTAGCCGGGTATACATAGTTTTTTACAATAACTAGAATTGCAGAAGCATATCCCCAGAGTCCCCTATTCCTCCCCTTAGCAGTTTACACCCCAAGCGGAGCTTAAAAAATGGAAAGGTTTATCATTTGCATCATCCCTGTATGTACATAATTTTGTAGAATTACTACTAAAACTAAAAAAAAAAAAAAAAAAAAAGAAGCAGGAGGGTACTGCAACCCAGCAGAGAACAGCATTACGTATAGCAATGCTCGACAACTGTTGTATTTTCCATGTGAATATCAGGTCCATGTCTCAGGATAAGGAAGCTTCGATTTTGAAATGGTCTCGCAGTTTTTGCAGATATAACATTATGTTACGGGTATTTTTGAACACGAGAGGGAAGGAGTGGCAGAGAGGAACCGACTGTGCCGTCCATCCCCCTGCACTGCTCCTGGAGAGCAGAGGAGCCAGGAGCAAACAGGTGAAGCGGAGCCTGGGAAGGGGGAAGAAAGGTTTCAATGCTTGTCTTTCTGTTTCCCACTACCTGAATCTACTTTAATTGGCAATAAATCAAATTCCCCTTCCCACCCCCCCAAGTAAAGTCTGTTGCCAGGGCTGTATCAGTGCAGCGGGCCGCAGGGTGGCACTCCTGTCCCGGCTGTCCCCAGCAGCCACCCCTCGCCAGCCTCAAACCTGCACCCTGGCATGGTCTCAGGAAAAGCAGGCAGATTACCCGTCCCCAGATGCCGACATTTCCCTCGGGCTCGAATCGTACCAACAGGCTTTGATACAGTTAATACAGCTGCATCGCTTAATACAGTTGAGAAGAACAAAAAGTTGTCCGCTGGGCAACTGGGTTTTACTGCTTGAAATAAAAAGCAAGCTACTTTTTCCACTCATTTTCAACTTCTCTCGGGGAAGGTCTCCTCCAGATCGTCTGGTCCAGGGCAGTGAAATGGCAATTCTGCTTGCCTGCAACAATTGCTACACACTGCCATAAGCCTGGCAAATGGGTGCTCCCAGCCAAGGCTCTCCGCTCCTGGAAAAGCGGGAAGAGGAAAACTCAACAGCAAACCTTTCTGAGTTCCTCCTCGCAGAAAGCCTGCCAGAAAACTAAGGAGAGGACGCGATGATGACAGCCCAAGGTATTTTAAACACACAGATCTGAAGAAATCCTGGGGGCAATGCCCCGACCTCCTGGCAGCAGAATGGTGCTGGTCTCGCCACCGGGTGCCTGGAGCTCTCCCTGGCAGCGGCCACCCAGGGCTCCCGGGTGCAATCCCTTTCTAAATGTTTCACACTACGATAAGCACGGATAGCGGCACGCAGCTGGGGGCGCTGCTCGTCACAGCCATCCCTTAAATTAACCTCGTGTTAGTTTTAGCGTAACAGACGCTCACAAACATGAGTAGCCCATATGACCGTGATGTATATGATTTTACATTGCAT
>NW_009258780.1:375514-376129 GCF_000687185.1 Egretta garzetta | reverse complement strand
TGCCCCCCCCAGGAAGGAGCAGGGTGCCTCCTGCTTTTTTGCACCACAATACCTTTCTCATTTCTCCAAATCCACTACCGTGTCGTGGTTTAACGCTGGCGCATCAAGGAGGTTGCATCATACAATCTACGGCGTCACGCTGCACATGATATTCAGAGAGGCATTGAACTCGAGAGTTTCCACATGAGAGAGAACTGCACGGGGCTTCCTCGCCTACCATCAGCAGAAACGCACTGGGGATTTAACGCTGTCTTTTAACACACAGGAAGGACAAAAATTCCAACTTTCCAATGCAAAACAGATGCACTTTTAGCCATCAACACAGGTGCCTCAGAGAACGGTGTTTTCCACAAGCTAATCACCTCTCAGAGAAAATGGTGCCCAGTGAGGATAGAGAAGAAACTGCAGCAACCTTTGAAAAGGCTCCTGCTGTCTTTGGCTTTGTATGATCTTCCATTAGCTGCTGATGTGCAGTCACATCTAAGGGGACTATTTCCAAATTAATCGCGCATCAAACTGCACGTGCGTGTAGGAACAGTCCCTGCACCTATCATTTTGTATTGGAGAATAGAAGGAATCTGATTATTGCTATTTGGCCCTTAGGTTTCTTTTCCC
>NW_009258780.1:363919-375466 GCF_000687185.1 Egretta garzetta | reverse complement strand
CTGCAACAGAAACAAAAATATGTTTGGCAGCGTTCTAGGTATGGTGTCACCTCCTACAACATCTTCAGCTGCATAATATGTACTTAACCTGACGCCACAATAGGAACGCCACAAAGGTGAGACGTGTGGGGGAAGATGCAGATGGCAGCCTCGGAGAAGAGTGAGGGGGCTGCAGAAGAAAATGGTTTCAGAGGGGCAACGATGCAAAATCCTATTCATTTTAAGGAGCATAAAGAAGCACACCTACAGCCATTTTCCTTGCATGGGGTCCTGCACTTTGGTCACAACCACCCCATGCAGCGCTACAGGCTTGGGGAAGAGTGGCTGGAAAGCTGCCTGGCGGAAAAGGACCTGGGGGTACTGGTTGACAGCTGGCTGAATATGAGCCAGCAGGGTGCCCAGTTTTGGGCCCCTCACTACAAGAAGGATGTTGCATTGCTGGAGCATGTCCAGAGGAGAGCAACCAAGCTGGTGAGGGGTCTGGAGCACAAGTCATACGAGGAGCGGCTGAGGGAACTGGGGTTGTTTAGTCTGGAGAAGAGGAGGCTGAGGGGAGACCTGATCGCCCTCTACAGCTACCTGAAAGGAGGCTTTAGGGAGGGGGGGGTCGGCCTCTTCTCCCTGGTAACAGATGATAGGACGAGGGGGAATGGTTTGAAGCTGCGCCAGGGCAGGTTTAGGTTAGATATTAGGAAAAACTTCTTCACTGAAAGGGTTGTCAGGCTCTGGAATGGGCTGCCCAGGGAGGTGGTAGAGTCCCCATCCTTGGAGGTATTTAAAAGAAGGATAGATGAGGTGCTTAGGGACAGGGTTTAGTGGTGGGATGGCAGGGTTAGGTTAACGGTTGGACTCTATGATCTCAAAGGTCTTTTCCAACCAAAGCGATTCTATGATTCTATGATATCTGCATCATTACAGGCTCAAATGGGAAAGTAACCCCAAAGCTTTGGGAGGGGAACACCGGGTGTTCGCTGCAAAAAAAAAAAAAAAAAAGACAGCGGTGAGGCTTCCTGAGAAGGCTCCTAGAGTTGCTCTTCGCTGGTCTGTCTTGGGAGCCTTTCAGCCAGTGCAGAGTCAACTGCACAACAAAAATCCTGATGAGTGGCAGATCCAAATTCCTCGTGCGCCTTCTTTGTTGTGAAGGGCATTGCTGGAAGAGCTTGTTGCTCATGGCCATTTTTTCCGCTGTGCATTCCGCCTATCTGGGCTAATTCAGGCACTTACAGAATGGGACGTCTGAAAGCCAAATTTTGTAGAGAACGTGGTACAACGTTCAAACTGACACTTTTAGCATCTGTCCTCTAGGCTAATGTGCGTGAAACGGCGTGCAGTGTAAGATCATTTAGGTTGCAAAGACAAGCACTTAAAACAAAAAATTCCTAATTCCAACCATAATCTTTATTCAAGCCCTGTATGTGCGTGCGTGTGAGATGGTATGTGATCCTACATTACAGACTATACAATCATGGGACCTCCGCCTCCTTCAGCGAGGAGGCCAGGCAACGCACACTTAAGAAACAGAGCTTTGAGCAATTATTTTCTTCCTTGATGCTCAATGGGTGGCAAAAGGACTTGCATTCTGCATGATAAACCTGATTTCTGAAGACGAAATTATGAATTTCCTCATGGGCCTTTCTGTAGTTCTCTGTTGTATTTCTATCCATAATAAGTACTCGTGCATTTATTTTCAGTAACAGCTTTGTGAAATGAAAGGCACTTAATCTTCCATTTACAAGGCCAAATGCATCCTCTTAATTTTGGCTGCGCCAACCAGAAATGCTTTGGATCTTATTTTTCAGGACATATACATTACATATAGCATTTGTAATTTGTAAGTGACATTTCTATTGGCTTCCTTTGCTATATAACGGGTACTCAGTATTGCTACAGGTAGACCATGAATCACAAGTCAAGCTGTCAAATAAAAGGAGGGAACAGGTAAGTGCTGGCAGTCCTTGAAAACCCAAGTTTTCTGATGTGAGCAGCATCGCACGGGATCACCGCATCTCCAGGGCAGCACTCAATTTCCTACGTGACCGGCTCTCTTCTCTTTGCCATGAACCTGCATCTTAGCACAAACATCCAATTTCTAACACAACCCAAGGAAAAATGCTGCCCTGTCCTGATTATTAAACTCCAATTCACGCGTAACTCATGTCTAGCCTGTGCCCTGAATAAGTCAAAGACATTACAGAAAAAATAAAGCACAACTCCATCACCAGAAATCTGCATCTGAGAACACACACACACACACGCGCGTGTGATTTCTGGCACTTGTTAATCTTTATGCATAATTGTCCTCAGTCTTGCTCTTGGGAACGTCTGAATGCTTGGTAACACTATCGCACCTGAAACACAAGGCGTCGGGCTACGGTAACACTAACCAGCATCAGCAGCGCTACCCTTCGTACGTGTACCCAGACACACCGGCACTGTAGAAATACAGAGAGCGCCTTGGACAAGACAGTTAGGGGAAAAAAAAAAAAACCACCCCTTACAGAAACAGAATAAGGAATCTGTATGGCAAGAGCTTCTATTTTTCTAAGAATTGCACAGGGCTTTAAGCTTGCATATGCCGACTGTGGGGTCCAATACAGAGGTGTGAATTTTTTTGATTCCTCTGATAATCCATTACTCATTGTGATATATGTAGAGTACATACATCAATGAAGACAGTATCCCCTGATTCATAGAATTGTTTAGGTTGGAAAAGCCCTTTAAGATCATCAAGTCCAGCCGTTCCTCTAACCCTGCCATCTCACCACTAAACCCTGCCCCTAAAGTTAGTTACCTCCACAGGAAGGGATCTTTTTGATCCACACGGAGGGAAAATTTTAAATTCCCATCATTAGGTATGGGACATACATCCTACGGAAGTCTCCCTAATTTAGACCTCTCCTTATTCATATGTTCGGTAGCAAAGCAAATCTCCTGAAGCGCCTCTCAGTATTTCTGAACTCACAAGCAAAAAAATCACCCGTGTGTAAGCACGGTAGGTAAGGCCAGTTTGTTGCCTGCCTTCCAAGCAAGCTCCTGGACTAAAGGATCATCTATTGACATCTCCTTAGGCCTTTCGGCAGCCAGTCTCATCTTAACCTCTTCTTCAGCGTTTTATCTTTGCCACACAGCAATATTTCCCCACACGCTGCCTTCTAGCCCCATTCCACCCTGGGTGTCCCTGTCCCACCAGGCTTTTGATGGATCCTGGGATTCTGTAGAAAATCAGACTGCTCAGTAGCAAGCCTCCTTAGGCTCACCCTTCCTCAACTCACACACCTTCCCTCTTCCTGGCGGCAGCACGCCTCAGAGTGCCGTGTAGCACAGCATACACGTGATTTCCAGGGAGGGCACCCAGGGACCCGCAGAGCGGCTGCGGCGCGCAGACGCGGCAACAAAAAGACAGGCGCACGCGAACCAAGGGCACGCTTCGCTTGCTGCGGTCGATAACAGCAGATGGGGTCATCAGTGACGGGCCTCAGTTCCAGTTGCCAGTGTCCATTCCCTGCCCCTGATTACAGGCTATCATTAACGCCAATTAGCGCGGATCGTTATTGCGGCGAGCCCCGGTCTCCATAGCAACCGAGCCTGTAATTCCGCACGCGGAAACCCAGGAGTTGGGCGAAACGCATCCTCGCGCACGCTGCTGGATTGACATCGGACGAGCTGAACGACGTTTGCAGGATTTCCAAGCTGAATTTCTGAAAGGACCCGTGTAAGAAATGCATTGCTAAATCAATACGCGGCACTCCTACAAAATTTGCAAATCTGCCTCTCGCAGCAAACACCGCCACTGTACAAAGCATAAACACAGCGTGAGGGACTGCGGTCCAGAAGCTGGAGAGGGAACAGACGCTTGCAGGGTATTTCTGGCTCATCTGCTGATTTTCTATTTTTCTTCAGGCACAACATATTGAAATTCTGTAAAACCGTGGAGAACGATACAGTCTCTGTGGTTTTGCCAAGCACTCCAACACCTTTAGCAGATAAACACATCTACAAAAGTAAGAAACAGTTATCTGACAGCAGATGTGTTATTATATTAATGCAGACAGATAAAAATGGAAAGTCAAGTTCCATGCACCTCCCACCAGGCAGATGAATTTTTTTTTAGCACAAACCTCCACTTCCCACCACCCTCTTTTCCCCCCCCCCCCTACTCTCCAGCAAGTAGGGGGAAGAAAGTGGGTTTTCCCCTCTGACCAACGCCACCCAGAACGTTACGGTACTTACTGTAACATATAGGCAGTGTAATAAACTGTCTACATTTCTTTTCTCCCTTTGCTTTGCCTACTTTCTCATAAACAGTCTGAGCTTCCGTGTAACTCTACTGTTTACAGTATCATAAACTCAATTGTTTCGCCGATACTGAATAACACCACAGACCTTTTTTTCCTGACAAAAACCATGCAAGCCCCGGAAACTTCCTGTACAATATCTACTGTTCTAAAATTTACTTGAAGTCTGGATTCTCTTGCCTTAAATATTACATAAATTATTTTATTTCTTTACCCACGGAAGCCTGTTTCTGTCTCTCCATCTCTTTGTACACATGCACAGACATACGTACATATACGAGGAAAAAAAAATGTCCATATATAGATATGAAAAAACCTTGATAAAATTCAGCGTTCAGGGAACAATAGTACTGCAACACGGCGAACAGGCCACGCTGCATTAAGCTGTGGTAGCCCAGAATAAGACGTAGACGATCCCGATCAAGGATCAGCCAAAATGTTCCTGTTATAATCTGGTCAGCTATGATACGGTATCATACGGCTCACTGATCAACAGATGAAGAAAACAAAAACAGCTGCCAGAAAATAAAGAATACAAAGCTGCCCCTCGTCCAGCAGCGTGCACCGGCAAACACTGCAGGATCTTGGCAGTCTCGAGTTTTCTGAAATAGCCTAGCTAAATCACCGCTTAAGCACGTGCCGTATAAACCCCCCCAACTCAATGAAATAAACCTAATGGTCATTTTAGATATGACAGTCTCTATAGTCATTGCATTTCTTTTAAACTGCTCTATTCCACCTCACTTGGGCATGTGGAGGATAGCAAAGCATCTCATACACAGGAACTGAATATAAAACTGCTTACGGGCGAGCTCCATCAAGTAAGGTCCATCTACAAAGAATTGTTAAAAAAATATTGATTATTTATTGTGGATGGGCAGCTTGTTAGGCACTACTCAAAATGCAAATGTTGTCACTACTGTCCCAAAACCCCGATGGCCTAAATTCAAGTCCCGAATTAAGGTTTTAGATTCTCATGAACAAAAACAATAACACAAGGCTGCTGTTAGATGACAAAGCCATGAGAATGGATACAACTCAATCACAGTAAGGAATCAGTAAAGTCTTGTTAGAAAAAAGGCAGAAAAAAAAAAGACCATAACTGAGATGCAAAGCAGCTTGAGAAGGATAAAGCAAAAAAAAAAACCCAAAACCCCGGTCCAGTTATCTTGAAGACACTTAACATCATTGGTGCCCCATGCATTCTGCGGCCAGAGGATTTGTTGTTAAATTCATCTGGTTTTGAAAGAACCAAGGCTTTCAAGTCATTTTTAACCCTCCTGGCTGAAAAAATAACCTTGTAGGTATGAAACCAGAGTAAGCAACACAGCAGTGTGACCCCAAGCCAACAGATCACCTGAAACATTATTAGGGAGGTTTAGTTCCCTATTTGCCAATAACTTGTTAAGCTTTGAAAGGTAAAGCGTGGCACTTCATAAAACTGGAAAGTATAAATACTTTGCCGCCATGATTTTCAACACAAGCATCCCAAACCCTGACCGTTTCCCATGTAATCCTTAGATTCATTCTAACATAGTCCACACAAAACTGCTTTATCAAGAACAGAGTCGTTTCTATGTTAAGAAGGTAATTCTGTATGTGGAACGAGTGACGTGGTAGATTATCTATATTTAAAATATTAAGCTTCCTTTGGCATTGTTTTCCAGAATACATTTTCATCTTTTACAACACGGTAACCTACTACTTTTAATCAGCAGCTGGATGGCATTCTCCTAAAATGACAACTTTCTACTCTTCTACCCACATTTCAGGAACATTTTGGCAAACTTCTTCACTAGTTACTCAGACCACAAAGGACATTAAAATGTGTTAGGTTTGGCCCCAGCCCTCGCTGTTGTACGAATTAATCCAAGTGACACTACCTTCCTAAGATACCTTTCTTGAATTTGACATTCAACGAGGGAATAACCCCAAAGCTTTTTGCCTTCCTGTCGTGTTCAGAACTGTGATGCAACGAGTGTCCTGCGTGGCCAATGGGGCTAGTAAAAGCCTCACGGTGGCAGCTCTCATGATGTAGACTGTTTCACTGATGAAATCTTGGCTTTGTTTGCTCTTTGCCAGCTTTCTTGACAGGGCGTGCATTGCCTGATACTGACAGTGTGTCCTGGGACTCTGTGATCTCTTCTTGCTTCTACTGAAGTAGTATTTTTGCAGAGTATACAAGCCGTAGGTAGTAGCCATCTGGTCTACTACGCTATCTGAACACATGTTTTCCTAGAGATGTCATCTCAACTGGAACTGTAACAGGTGATACGGAAGATGTTGTCATCAAGTGATTCACTAATGTCATAGAAGAGCCCAATCCAAGGGTTCCCTTTTGACTACGTAAGCAAAGTTGAGTCCAGGGACAGGAAGCATTAAAATTGCAGACTCATTTGGTTGGAAAAGACCTTTAAGATCATCGAATCCAACCATACCTGTCCACTACTAAACCATGTCCCTAAGCACCTCATCCACCTGTCTTTTAAATACCTCCAGAGGGGTGGGGACTCAACCACTTCCCTGGGCAGCCTGTTCCAGTGCCCGACAACCCTTTCTGTGAAGAATTTTTTCCCGATATCCAATCCAAACGTCCCCTGGCACAACTTGAGGCCATTTCCTCTCATCGTATCGCCTGTTCCCTGGGAGCAGAG
The DNA here is from genome assembly GCF_000687185.1 of Egretta garzetta. Classification (NCBI taxonomy): domain Eukaryota; kingdom Metazoa; phylum Chordata; class Aves; order Pelecaniformes; family Ardeidae; genus Egretta; species Egretta garzetta. Next base: position 368,517 of record NW_009258780.1, on the reverse strand, counting down.
CCCGACCCCCCCCGGCTCCCCCCTCCTCTCAGGCAGTTGTAGGGAGCGATGAGGGCTCCCCTCAGCCTCCTCTGCTCCAGGCTGAACACCCCCAGGCCCCCCAGCCGCTCCCCAGCAGCCTGGGGCTCCAGACACCTCACCAGCTTCATTACTAGAAAACAGTGGTCTTCATTATTAGAAACATAAAAGCACAGTAGTGCTACAAATATAAATAACAATAATGGACAAGAATTTGAGAAGGAACTGTTGCAAAAGCATCAATTATCCGTTTATATGAAATAAACTGCTTAATTCAGCAGACACCTACGCACATTTATAAAGAGATTCCAGGGTGAAAGAAAAGGGTAAGGTGATTCCTTAAGCAGGTGAGATTTGGTGAGCTGTCCCCCTGGACCAGCAGGCTGTTAAGGAGGCACTGCACCACCTCCGGAGAGTTGCTGTGGCAGCTTTCCTCCCTTTGGTGCCCTTCAAGCCAAAGGGTATAGCTGCAGCTCAGCTTTTGTGCAGAGGTTACCGAATACACTGGTGGTGATGGTCTGCTGGAGACATAAGTAGATAGCCTTCATGTCCTCATACCAACATAATGCGCATGAATTATATTAAGTCAAAAGTTAACACTTTCTTTGGACTGTGCTCTGCTTTGAATGAGGAGTCAACTATATGATCTCCAGAGGTCCCTTGCAACCTCAATTTTCTGTGAAAATAAATCCAATTAACATATTACACTGTAGAATATTAACGCGGAGTATCCTATGTGTAATTAACAATTAAATGTATGCTGACAACCTGCTAAATGAATCCCTCTCATTTTACACAAAGGAGTAGCTATCATTTATCACCGGTACCTTCCTAGCTGTTACATAAAAGCTCACAAAAGCATAGCAATGTCCTCCTGTCCTTCAAAACAATGCCGTTCTCCTTACAAATCTCTACTAAGTAATCACTGACCAGAAAAAAAGCAGTGGAGCAACCTCTACAGGACGTCCTATAGAGCTTAAGCTGTTCCATTCCCCATAGACAGCTGTTCATGGCGGGGAGCTCGCTACTCTCATGTCATGGACCCAACAGAAGACTGAAATACCCAATTCTGCAAAAACTCTGATGGATGAAGAGCCATCAGAGAAAGCCATCTTGAAAGAGTCTCAAGAACAAGACAGTTGGAGCACAGAGCTCTCGTGAAGTACAACAATGGAGAAGTCGGCTTACTTCTAATTGACCCAGCACCCAATCGAGAAGAAAATGAATTCTTGCAGCTTTACCAGATCTATTAAACTGTATTTCTACAGAAGCCTGCTGTAACAAGATTCTTAAAACGCATTAGTAAATTATAATTAGGGATGTCTTATCCCTTTTACATGCTTACAAATTAAAATCTAAGTCAAAGAAAAGCGTGCATTGACTTAGAAGGCTTTGGAGATCTCCCCATAATTTTCACTGATGCTAACAGGAATTGTGTTTGTAAAGGCCAAATGAGAAGCTGATGTTTTACCAAGGAGGAAACTTCCTGAATTTTCATTTAGAAGGGCTTCCACAGAGCCAGGTGTGAGGACAAAAACCACTCGTAACAATGCAAACTTACTGCTGCGGATGGTTTTACACTAAACTGTTATTTCTACCGAGGAATTTCTCTGAAGAATTCTTCTGAGCCATCACAGGTGAAGAGAAGGGTTATCTAAATGCAGAACAAAATGTTTCTGCTTGAGCAAAGGCATCGTGCGAATCCACACAAGAACACAAATAACGTGTGTGGGAAAGCCTCGGTGAACATTGTTCTGTATACCAGGAGAGCAGGTAGAAGAAAGACTGTTCAATCTAAGCAGCAAAAAAGTGAGAAGATAGCTCTATTTCACGGTCATTAATGACACAGGAGCTCATAAGGATGAATTAAAGCCAATCCCAAAGCAGCTAGGTCAAGTACTGACAGCGCCTAGCCATATATCACTCACCTGGATTAAAGAATCTGCCCAAAATAGTCGGCTTATAGTAAATGTTTCTTCACACACATACACATTACCTAAGCCTATTTAGCTTAAACATTAATGCAGGTACGCCTACACCCACTTCATGACCTCAGCGTTAGTGTCTCGTGGCTTAATTCTTCCGTACAAAAAGAGCAAGACTTAAGAGTTTTGCAAATTAAATTAAATCCATCATTTTTACCATGACAACAGTTTTCCCTAACCGCAACAGTCTACGTGGCCCAGCACCGTCACAGCTAATTAGGCTCTAGCAACAGTGTCAATGCTCTGTTTCTCCAGGATTTCTATGTATTTCTGTGCTGCGACTGTATGCAAGCTGTTTTAATTTTGTCTTTAAGTCAATAACGAAACATAAAATAAATAATCTCAGACACACAAACACAATTTTGAGAACAGTAAACAGAATTAAAAACTAAATGCATGCCTCTTCAGGCTACATATATTCTTCTTACCTTACACTTTTTGAAAGAACCACCCAGAGCCTTAAAACACTTAAAAAAATAATCTTTCTAGACATCTCTCGTACTCTCCATACATATAAAAGTAGTCCAAGTGAATTTGGTATTGTATCTATAACAAGAAGTGTGAGAGCATTTTGGTTAATTCATTTAAACCCCCTAATTTACAGGAATATTTTGTAGCAGCCAGCATCAGGATACTGAGGTATCAATCACATGGAGGTGGAGAAGAGACTGTGGGAGGCTCAAAATAAATTTCCGTATCTGGCAACAAAATTTGCTGCTGGGCCTGGGGCTCTTCCCTCAGTAGCCAACAGCTCTAGAAACTCCCACACCGACAACTTACTGTGGTGGAAATGGAGAGCCCTTGGTCAGATACCTTTAGACCTCGCCCGAACATTTACTCTGAATTGTGCTCACATCATTTATGATATTTAACAAAAATTAACCACATTAATTCCCCAATAACAAGGATGGCTAAATAATTCTTTGCAATAAGCGATCTATTGTGTTGGCTTGGGTTTGTTTGGGGTTTGTTTTGGTTTTGTTTTGTTTTTTTTTTTTTACGGAGGCTTTGCTCAGTTTATGCCTGCTACAAGGATAAATATACTCTGTATGAAAGCTGGTGGTGGGAAACTAGATGAGAGGAGCTGGGAGCGCAGTAACTCTAGGGCCACTGCTGTTCTCAGTACTACTGAAGTGCTTCTTTGCTGTTAAAATAAAGGATTTCTTTCCAGTAATCTTTACCATTATCACACGTCAGCCAGATATTAAAGGTCTCTTAGCAAATCTCTATTTTGCAAGGAAGCAAGTTAGCAGACTGACAACTCTTCTGTGAATGCACACGTCCTCGTCGGGAACGTCAGCCAAAAGCCCAAACTCTGCAGGGCAGGGTCTCTGTACTTCTCAGAAACCGACCCAGGACATGCCACTGCCTGCAAGTCGCCACGGGCCCAGCTGAATGGGGGCTGTGTGTTTGGGAGGTCTCTTGGACTGCAACCGAAGGGCTTGAAAACAAAAGGAGTTTTCAGTGGGTACCAAACAACTGCGACGCTGGAAGTGCTCGATTCACACTCGACCACGATCCATTTTACCGGGGGCACTTCTCTTAACGCAACATTCACAGTTTTCCCAGCACCAAGACTTTATGAGATGCAGTTATGGCAAATTAATATTTTTAATCTGAGAGTTTTCGCTGCTTGTTAAAGGCACCAGCAGCCCTACAAACTGACAACTCGATATCCAAAACGCAGACAGAAATAAGCGCTTCTGAGAACTGAACGCGAAATAATTGGCTCCCTCTCCTGCTCTGCAAACCTGTCTCAAGTCTGACACTTCCAACAAAGCCAGAAAGGCAACCCGAGCTATGAGGCTTTTGGTGCCTGGGGACAGGTGAAGTGTTAGTGCTTGGGATGGGTATTCGGATTCAGATCACCAAATCACTTCACGTAGAAACTTGGGAGCTTTTTAAATAACTTCCAGTGGCTCCATAGCCAAACCATCTCTCTGTGGTTATAAAAAATTCCCACTGAAACTTTTTCAGGTAGAAAAACGGCTTGTCAATACAATGTTCTTAATGAGCCATCTTAGCATTGATGACAAAAATATTTCCTATGCACTGAAAAAGCTGGCCTTGCTTATAGATGGGGAGGGAAAAAAAGAAGAAAAAAAAAAAAAAAAGGTGGGGGGAAGAATCAGACAAAAAATATCTTCCACCCCTGCTGAAACATTTCTGCAGAGGTAACTATCATTTTCAACAACAGCAATCAGTGCCAGTCAGGACTCAAAATTAATGAGGAACCTAGGGATGGGGAAAAAGAAAACAAAATCCCCAAGCCAAAGCTGTATTTGGATACTCATCTCCAGAACTACCCAGCGCTCCTCAGGGCAGTCTTCACTGGGGCATCAGCAGCCACACAACCTGTGAGTCTGTTTATCTGCAGGTTGCTTAATGTGCTCCAAGTTAGCCGGTCTGGTACCACTTGTTTTGTTTTACCTTCATTTGCCTCAGGATATCTCTATAACTAAGCCTGAACACTCTTCCCACGCTTTTCCACAGAATTACCGTGCAAGAAAAACATGCGTGGTGGGCAATGATGGGTTTGGCTCCAATAACTTTGAAAAATAATTCAAAATGCACGTGTCATAATAAGAACTTCCA
>NW_009258780.1:360771-363900 GCF_000687185.1 Egretta garzetta | reverse complement strand
CAAGAAGACAAAAATGTTATACATTCTATTAAAAAATAAACCTTGAGCTCTACTGCTCTGTCTGGATTTATTTTAGGAGCCGGGGTAACAGGCCATCCTCAGCTGCTGCCAACAGCGCTTTCCCAAAGCGGCGCTCGGTGCCGCCTCACTCCGCACCACAACGTCCTCCCGTTGTGACAAGCACCGAGCGGAGAAACCGCTCAACAGAACAAGCTCCGAAACAAGATTCCACAGCAAGGAACACCACTACCTGCCACCGCAAGACAGCTATTTCTGGGTTGGAGCGGGGGGTCCTTTTCGGGGAGGTAACGCATATGGGGCAAAGCAATTGCGGGTTTGTTTGCGTATTGCAGCACAAACAAAAGATTGCTCGGTAGGAACAGATTCCCTGTTCATTTTAACGAAGCCAAGTATGCAGGAGTTTGGCCAAATTATGTTCATGGAGAACAACTTACAAAGTCAGTGTTACATTACTAATTGCCCAGATATTTAAGATACTGAGCACAGCAAGAGTCAGTTGCTCAGCGCCGCACTGCTGGCGTCTCCATCTGCAAAGGATAAATGAAAATCTGTCTGTTTTCAATCCACACGGCCAGCCGAGTACAAGAGAAAGCAATAAATATGCCAAGACATCCCGAGATGCACAATATAGCTATTTTTCATATTTATCACACAATTAAGATCTTTACCTAGGTATAACATTCCAAATACTCAACTGTCATTATTAATGTGGGTCTCTATCTATTTTAGCATCGTTTTAAAAGAAACCTTTTTGCATTTGGGCTTCAGTTTGTATTTTCCGCAGGTTAATGTGTTCACAGCTGCCTAGAAGGGCATTCCCTCCCTTCTTTGCCAGCTCAAGTTTTTTTCCCTGCAGTTGATTCCCAAGTACATGCTATGGTTCGGTTTCCAATCGTTCAAGCAAGAACACAGAAAGCAGCAGCGGTGTAGAACAGCAAAAAGTAAAAGCAGCTTAAACTACTGCGGAGGGGGGAGATGTTAGCTCAACAGAGCGTGATTAACTGTTTGGCCCCCAGCCAGCCACCTCCTGCTCTTGCAAGAGAGCCATAAAACTCGGGATTACAACAAGTGGCCAGAATTGTTTTGTTCATCTTTTCACCACTCGTACGGACGATATCCTGGAGCATGCATTACCGAGAGGGAAAGCGTCACTGCCGACAGACAGCATCTTCAAGCCCTTCAGTTTTCATCCATGCTCTGCTGCCCAAGTGCTTGTCTGAAAAATCCTGACCGCATCACGACATTGGACCAGATCCCATCTCAAAATGGCAGAAATGCAGAACACCCCTGCGCTCTTGGTAAACCTCTGATGAACCACGCTTTGCTGCGCCGGCTTTCAGAGGAAGGCTAAATGTACGTTAAAGGATTTCATTTTTTCCCAGAAACAAGCAGCTTTAAACTACAACGTAAACCACAAGATGTGATGAGAGACTTCACTTGGATGCCTGAACCACCACTCTAGGAAGGATGCACACAGGAGACAAAATAGCGGGCAGACAGCGGATAACCTGCCATATTTTTATATGCAGCTTAAGTTTCCTACATCACACATAAAATAAAAACCCATGCCCCATGCTGCATGGGCACTGACCATGATACGCATTGGAGAGCATATGCTGAGCGGCGAGCCCACTGCAGGGCCAAAGTTATGACTATTGAACCATTTTCCCTTCTTTTTCCCTGCTAAAAGCATATTAATTAAGAATTAAGTTTGTAGCTTTTTTGAAATTAGCGGGTAAATTATTCCAAGGTGAAGATGCATCTTCAGGTAGCTACAAAGTAGGAATGCCTTTATAAACATTGCAGTCTGAGCTCCTGTAACTGGCATTATGTATTTTTGGTTTATTTTAAAATTACACTGCTCCAGGCGTTCAGTAAAGGCCAGCCCTCCGTTACCGCCTGATGGGGATGTGCTGGGGAAGTCAAAGGAATCGTGCTGATTGGAGCTTGATGAGGACCTTTCCTTTGAAGTGGTCCTAAGGTAGAAGGAATGTGGTGATTAGAACAGTTTCTATATCATTTCATTCCTCCGTCAGACACATTTGGTCATTTATGAAACAAAGGGAGATGTACGACTTCAGTAATTTTCCTCCATCCAGGGGCAGTAACATTTTGGATCCAAAATTTGTTCAAGCTGTTCTAGGAGGCTGAATAGTTTTCTTTGAAAGGCTGGGCTAATTACTATAATCCCCTGCAGTGTTACTGATGTGGCAAAATCTCAAGAGGCTGGAGCTGGTGACGGAGTGACAATAGGCTTAGGGACAAAGTCTCTTTATATTGATAAACTGGGTGCGCTCAGTACCAGCAGCTGTAACTAATGTTTGATTCCTCTGTCTATGGTTTTCTTACATTCAGATAGCGTAAATACCAGTAGCAGACAAAAAGATTGTTAACCAAGCTGTGGAAAACATAGTTGCAATTCGAAAGCAACCAAATACAGCAGAGGTTGAGTTTTGCTTCAACAAAACTTGAAAATTGGCAATCTGGTCACCCGACCTACATCTGCAATTTGTACCAAAGTCCTAGAAGTAAGAAAAAACTTCCCAGAACCAGCCACTGTGCCTGAATCCAGACATTACCTGCGTCAGCTCTCGGGTTCCTACGTACAATGCCTTCCTACAATATTATTCAGGTGCCCACATACCTGTGTTCAGTCCCAGGGAAAGGTGACCCGTGGAACCAGACAGGAGCATTTGAAGCCACTGGCAGCAGGCTGCAATTCACTGCTCAGAGAAAGGCTGCAGCGGGACCTCCTCCAGGCAAGACAGAAGGGGTGATTAACTGCAATCGTTGCTATCTCAGCTCTTAAGATAATTTTTAAGTCATCCCAACGTGACTACTGGAACACAAAGACTTGCACACCAAGTTCAGAGTAGAGAAGGAAGAGTTCCTGACCAGGCAGCCAAAATTTTGATACACAGAAAAATACCAAAACCCCCTTATTAAACAGTCAAATTGTAAGGATTTTGAGCAAGGCTCTGTTGACCTACCCATGAAGCAATTTTGCCCTTCGAGATCTCAGATACATGGTGACTGTCACACTTGTGCAAGCCCTGCTCTATCTTATTGTCCACTCGGCCTCCCAGGCAGCGGTAAAGCTGGCTTAAG
>NW_009258780.1:350992-360698 GCF_000687185.1 Egretta garzetta | reverse complement strand
CCTTCAAAAAAACCACCCAGAGGACTCCATAACAATAGAGTAGCCCTGACATAAAAGGAATAATGATCGTAAGGAGCAGCCAACATGAATTTGTTAAGAACAAATCATATCAAATAAATTCCAATTTTTTGGAAGGTTTTATTTTAATACAGCCTTTCAAATGGACCTTCATAAGCCAACTGGTATGGAAAAGATGGGAGGTAAAATAACAAAAATAAGGCTGTTTCCCTGTAGAATAGAGAAAACTGTTCTTTGCTATGCAGCACTTGTCCATGAATGACATAGATGAGATACTGGATTGAAAAAACCCTTTCATTAGTCATGTACACAGCTCTTACAGAAATTCTGAACCTTCAGAGAGTAAGTGGAAGCTTTTTTGGCATATGAAAAATACAGGGCTATACCATTCCTCCAAATCATTTGAAAGGTAATAACCCCGTATGAGCTACAGGAAGTCCTGCTTATCCAATAACACCAAAGTCCAAAATACCAGTTAAATGCAGAACAGGGAAAAATAACCGTGCTTCTTGAGCAGATCGACCTGCCCAGTAAAACTATGCAGTCTAGAACAAACCAGCTAGCTTAAAAATATTTCAGAAGGGAAGTTTTGCAAAAACTAGTTCTTGTTCCCAGGAACTGGTGCCCAACCTTCATTTCAGAACAGAGTAAACGAAACAAAATGAATAATATAATAAATCCACTAGAGATGCGACCGTTGCACTCTTTGAGGGCTTCCTAATGAACATGAAGACCTACAACGGAGGATTCTTCTGGGCAAAACCAACCGCCCTCAAATTGCGCCACTGTTGAAGATATTTCAAAGCAGTTGGAATTAACTCAGCAGCAGCAATAGAAGGTAACACTCGGGAAGCACATATTGTACCATGCACTCACTTGGAACGTGATCTTGTTATCCTGGACAGGGATCCCCCAGGTAATTTATGACCACAAATTCAAGGTTCAGTGTCAGAAACCACGGGGAAAGCCTCGGTAAAGAGCATGAGTTGGCAGAAATTTCAGCAGGTTGGAAGGTAAAACATAGGTGGGGAGCTCCATCAGTTAGAAGAGGAGAGGGCAGCATCAGATTTGCCTGATTCATCATACTGCCAAAAACTCGAGTCCAGAAGGTAATCGATTTCTCAAGAGCTTCCACGTGTCTACCTTAGCTACTTCTCCACTGCTGCTTTAAACTTCAAAAATCAGAACTGGGCAAAATTAGACAAAACAGTTTCTTTAAAGCAAGCACACATCAATCAATAATTCTATGGATCTCTGTCTTTTTTCTGGTTTTTTGCCAGTAGAGATGATGCAGAAATATGGCCCTACACTGACACTCTTCCCCACAGAGATGATGCAGAAATATGGCCCTACACTGACAGAAATATGGCCCTACACTGACACTCTTCCCCGTGACACAGATTTTATATATTCTTCTGCTCTAACTGGTAGTGTTTATGCAGTCATCTATTAATTTCATTAGTCGATATTTCCAACACAGATACAGAACCATACGTATCTTCTTACTCCATTTGTCTCTTCAAAAGCATTGCCTAGTTTTATGTAAAAAGCCTTCCTCTGAAAATAATCAAGAGGACAAAATTCTAAGCCTGCTGCAGATATGCTAATTCCAGCGTACATCTTAGTTAGGAAGATTTGCCTTTGATTTGGACACTTGTTTCAAGAAAATTAACATACAACACAGAAATTATCATAGATAAGACAAAGGATGAAATCAATTTTAACATTTCTGTCTTCTTTTTTCTCCTTTATTTCCAGTCAGAACATTAATAGTTCCGTGTTACATGGACTGCAAAATGGTGGCTGGTATCTATTGTTTTCTGTCGGGTGAATTTTGGTACCTTCTCAAGTGGCTTTTGTGCTGCGGCATAAATATTGACGACCACTTCGTTAACGTACTCCGGTTCCTTTGCTGACACAAAGTCAGCTGCAGAGGGTCATTAATTTGCAGTGTGTTACTGTTTTAAAAAGCCTCGTGATACAGCGGTTCTTCCTATTCTGAAAAACGAGGTTTAAATAATTCTTGAGTCAAATTATACAAAATTATTTGGTTTTTTGCCAACTGAGTACAGAATTCTGTTCCTGCTATTAAAACGCCTTGTGATTTATGTCAGTAAGCTACATAGCTGATATTATTAATGTTCATGCAAAAATTGCAGCAGAGAGAAATGCTTCTTGCTAAAATGCCTGAGGCAGCGGGCAGCAGCCCCACAGATCAGCATCTCCCACGGAGCAGCTCACAGAGATGCAGGAAGGAAACAGCTGCGGCAAAATCTGTGGGAGAGGGACTGAAAGCCTTGACGGCCCAGCGTGGGCACGAGCGCCGTTTATTTGATGTTTCGCCAATGTTCATGTTACGGCATACAACCAAAACAAGAAAGAAAGGAGCCCTCCCCACACACGCCTCCGCCCTGGCCTGGCAGAGTTCCTCCCGGCCTGCCTTAGCGGAAGGTAAGCATCTTCAGCTCCAACCCAGTTCAATAACGTCTGTGCAAACAGCAGTTTGTGGCCAGCACTGCAATTCATTTGCAAGCTAGGTTGCCTACCAGGCTGGAAATTCACAGTACGTTTGAGATGCGACAAAGTTATACGCTGCGCATAGCCACTCATAGGAAAACAGCTTCTTTTAAGGGCTATTTCATTGTCATTTCCAGAAATTATTTGATTTTTCATAAATATTTTGCTAAAATATTTACTCCTCAGAATCACAAGGTGGTTTACTTTTAAGAATCGCTATCTTCTAGCACTAATCGCTAGTGTTTGTGCAGTAACCTATCACTGGTTTATGCTTTTAAGATATTGGAGAAAACAGAGGAATATTGGAGAAAACAGAGGAATATTGGAGAAAACAGAGGAATATTGGAGAAAACAGAGGAATATTGGAGAAAACAGAAGAATATTGGAGAAAACAGAAGAATATTGGAGAAAACAGAAGAATATTGGAGAAAACAGAAGCACGCGCTTTCCTAATCACATGAAGGATGTTCTAAACAGTGCTAAATTGTACAAGAGCACTAAGGCCAGGGCTGACATCCAACATCCATAGGACCTCTGGGTAACTGCGCCCCACGGCTGGAGCAGATGGGAGCGTCCCCTCCAGACACCACCGCAGCCAAAGCAAGGTATGGATTTAAGAACATGCAGGTAAGACTGAATATATACAAAAATCTTTTGTTACAAAGTTCTGCTTTTAACATTAACATGACAACGGTATTATTATTAAGGGCGGGAGACATGGGGACCTGAAAATACAAACTAAGGCGCAACATCCAGATTGATTCTTCAGCCCTATTTCCATCCTGCTACCAACACAGAGGATATATCTTGGTGCATCTCACATGCCGTACACTGAAGAAGCATCAGATGCAGAATCCAGCAAGAAGTAGCTTACACTAGTACACGCTCTTATAATTTCCTCTCCGCTAAACTTCCTGACAAATTATTTTCCATTCCTTCAAAAATTAGGGAACCATAGACTTCATGTTCAGATGTGCTGAACAGGACATCGATGGGAATCCCCATAAATCTCAAAGAACCAAAATAATCTTAACAGCGACACGGGCAGAACTATATAGAGCTGTACAAGAACTGAACACCCTCCTTTATTGGGGTTAGGACTTCCACCATATAAGGCTGTTTACCTTTCTTGTTTGTAATTATAAATCCTTCGTACTCAGATACAAAGTTCCTATGCGATCACAGCCTTCAAAATCACTGCTCTTCTCACAAGTGTTTTCCACCGCTCACTCAAACCAGGTTCCCCTTAACATTTGTTCTCTATTCATCTTAACTACTGCTCCAAAAGGCAAGTTAATACCATTTTCCCTTGGAGTTGCACCTTCTCGTGTGGTGTTTTTCCACGCTGCCAAGAAAGAAGGTTTGGGATTTTAAAGCTCACAGGTGTCCATTCTGATCACATAACAGCTCTTTTCTGCTGGTGTTTCCCCTTTGCCTTTAATGCTGTTATTTGTCACACGTAAGAAGATGACAATGACCTGTTCACAGAAACAAATGGGTTTGTCTATAGCAAGCAATATTCCACCATATTCACTATGCTCCCAAGTTAAAAGTCAAGATAAAAACCACACACGCACACATCAATGAATACACGCACGCAAATGCGTTGAGCCCACGTGGCTGCCGCTCATCCAAACCAGCAAATTTTTATAGAACTTCAGTGACGACAACCACATGCAGCCAGGTACTATGGGGGAAGCAAAAGAAGCTTACAGTTCCTAAAGAGGAGACCTGGCTTTGAGGTCTGTTGTTTTGAGCCCCGGTTGTGACAGAACTTGAAAATTTTGCTGGGAATGTCTACCTTTGCACAGTAACTCTCCTTAGCAGAACTGATTATTTTCTATTAGTGCATTATTCACTACTTCCTGCAACAGAAATATTTTAAGCTGCTCCCTTTTGGATGCTCTATTTTCCCTATATTTCTCTAGCTTCCCTAGTCAAGCGTTCCCAAAGTCTGCTAGCAATTCAGGTTTGCGAGGACACTGTATCTGAAAACACGTTTGGAGAAGGAAGCCAATTTTGCTGTATAGCAATGGCGTAAAGCTCCCTGAACCCGATTTGTTGTTTTAAAAAAAAAAAGTCTAGACTGGATTTCAAATTTGCATTAATATGCTAATACTTAGGTATTTTAGACCTGATCCTTTATTCTTTTTCTTATTTAGGCAAAATTCTGACTGAGTTCAGTGGCAGTCTTTTTTGACAAAGGACAGTCATCCCACGGGCCATATAAGTTTTTCATACCTGTCACTGAGATTTATTTACTTAACTGCTCTTCCTAGTAATTAGTAATCATAAAGCCTTACTTGCATATTTATCACACTAAATTTTGTCCTTTTTTCACAAGCAATAAACATTCAGAGAAAATTAATAAGTTTTCTCTTCTACAACAGCCCACGCCTCAGGAGTTGTCACAGGGTCGCAAACAAAACGTGTCTCACAGTGTCCAGAGAATGCAAAACGAGACTGAGAACATCATCATCGTATGTCGCCATTCCCACAGCAAGTTCTAAGAGTAAATAAGCACCTCGAGGCTTCATCAGGGGGCTGTGGATGGCAGTACCCTTTGACGCTGTGTGGGAGAGGGCTTTTTCGCCCTAAATCTATGAGTTATTCTACAAGGCTGTGAATAGATCTGACTCTGCTCGTCACAGCTACCAGAACCAGACACAAGGCAATGAAATTCCCCGGGCCGCCCATTTTAAGCAGAGTATCCTCTCTGCTTGCCATTCGTGGGAGTTTAGGAAACAGTCATTCATGCGGGCAAAATTTTGGCTCTGTGAGACTCCTGGAAATCTCTTCCCCCGCGAAAAGCATACTGTTTTGAAGACCACCACCTTGGGGTTAATTCAGTGAGGCTGACCAAACTGAGATGGTGTGAATTCCATTTCCAAGGCTGCTACCAGTTTCTTGTACGATTCTGGTGCTAATTTATAACAAATTCAGCTCAGAGCTGTTCTGTCCTACCTCAGCAAAGCATTTAGGCAGGTGTGTACCCTCGATACGTTTTCAAGCTGAGACTAAAACTCGATGTTTTGCTAAGCCATGACCCCAGGCTCTGCCACTGAATTCTTCACCTTGGAAATGAAGGCACTGCTTCCTTCTTGGCACCCTTTGGAAGGCTTGATACACAGTTTGGACATGTATGCAGAAGTACAGGGCAGATATTTTACAACAGTGGGTTTAAATGGCACAAGATCCCAAAGTAGACGAGCTGCAGAAATGTCTTGAACCACATCACCTATAAGAAAAAACCATACACACTTCTGCCGTCCCCACTAAACATGTATTTTAGGAAAGCTGTTAAATTATTTCTCAAGGTTTCTTGGTCTTTCTTATTTGCAACTTTCACTGCAGCTCTCTGAACTCAATACCTCCACTTCTTACCTTCAAGTAACAACCAAAACCAGCATGCTCATACTTCACTGTGAAAGCCATTGCCAAAACAGAGTTTATCTCCAGGATACACTTTAAAACCAGCACTACTCATGCTAAAGCGGCATAGCAAAAGCACTCACATATCATTTTACCAAAGGGAATTAAAAGATTGTAGAAAAGTCTTAAGGCAAGTCTCAGTGACATGATATCCTTTAAACTTGGTGTGATTAGCAGGTTACCCTTACTTTATATTCTCAGCATCTTCAACAATACATTTCCGAGGTGACAAACACACATAAATGCGTAACGATCAAGCTACCAGGGAATATTTAAATAAATGTAGCTAAACTGATACAAACCCTTCGGCAAACTCTCTTAGGGCTTTTGAATATGAATTACTACTTTTTTTTTTTTTTTTAATGTAAACCATGAGAATTAAATGTGTATAGGGTTTCAAATTAATACACAGATCCAAATACAGAGTAGATGATAAGAAGCCAAAAAGTCATGCCTAAAGCTACTCTGAACAGTAATATCTTGCTCGCTGCAATACAGAAATACAGAAAACTAGTGACCCCAAGAGAGAATTAGATACATTTCAAACCAACTACTCCTTAAATACCAAAAGAAATAAAATACCATGCTGGTTTATAGCCGCCTTCTTTTTTGAAGCAGCAGTCCAAATAAATTCAAATGCTATCATCAAATAAAACGCCACCTGAATTAATTAAGCACTGTTGAAATTATATCACTCATTATCAAGGAGCTGGAACTCTAGACCTGCCCCAGACACAGCCACCTCTTCTCAACAGAAGGAGAAAGGGATTTTGAAAAAAAGCAAGCGGTATTATTCTGAATACCACCAAGCCCAAACAATAACTTGAAACGTAATACCAAATGTAGACAAACATGCACTTGGATCAACACAGATGATACGATCCCTCTTTTCTGAGGAGATCTTCTGGAGCTGGCCTGGCCTCAGCAGGCACAGAGAACAGAGCAATGGCCACCAACATCATGACAGCCACGAGTGCCACACAGCAGGTACGTGCTTTTAGGACTTGACCTAAATGAACCCAGCTTCATTAATTTTTCTACTCTCCCCAGTTTTTCCCTCCTACATATCAAAATCCAGTGTAAAGCACTCAATAGAAAGAGTGGCAGCCTACATAATTTTAAAAAAATTTTAAGATAGACTTTCCACAACTGCAATGATTGGAACCTCACTTTTCAGGCCTGTGAAGATTGTGTTTTGCAAGTCTGTGACAGAAATACAAGTACTCAAAGTACATCTGAACAGGCTTTTTGCAAAGAGAAGCAGGACTACAGATGAGATGTCGGCAGCGTTTTGTACGACAACGCTGACATTCACCATCTCTCCTGAAAAGCCTATACTTGATGTTGTTATAGAATTGCCTTTTTATGGCTACACCAAATTGGTGGCTCATCTTTATCGTGCAATCAACTATTACATTAAGGTCTTTCTCGCCTTTGACTTCCAAAACACCAAGATCCAAGTCTGTAGCAGAAAATTTTATTAGGCCACAACTGTGTGATCTGATATTTTATACTAGTACCTTTCATCCCTTTTCTGTAACATCTCTTGAGTACTATTCATTCTTCCACTGTTCCACCCTTCACAGCCCTGCAGATTTCAGCAGCAAGTTCCTATTTCTAGTGTCAAAATGAAATTATTTCCAAAAATTGAACTCTGAGGAAGTCATTAGTCTTCTGGTTCAGCCTTATCTGTCAGATTCCCTTCAAAGGCAACTCACTGAAGCATCTCTGCTTCAGCCAGGTCCTTACTGTCAGGACAGCAAGTGAGTTCTACTCAGACTCAGCAAAAAAGTTAAGACTAAACATGAAAGCACAAATGGTTTAGTGCTTTACCTGTGTACATATAGTCAAAGAGGTTACAGACAGAGCTGGTTGGGAATTTCCCCATCAAAGACGTCCCATTTGTGTTGGTTTCAACTCAAACAGCAGCAAATTTTGCTCCTTTCCTTCCTAAATCCTATGGCTGCTGGTCAGTCCAGGGGCCTACGGTTCCCACCTCGAGGCTACTCTCTTTTGGCTGTCTGGAGTCCTGGGAATTTTGATTTCCAAACCTAGAGGTCAACTCAGACAGGGCTCCTGCTCCCTCTCAGTCACTAGCTGCCAGAAGGAAGAAGAGCTTTGAGTTCTCAGATCTAAAGTCTTCTGAAAATTTACTACACCAATCGTAGGCTTTTAATTTCTTCTTTATATTCTAAAACAAAAAGAGATTATTTTTTTTAAAGATATGTAATCACAGCAGCACAGAAATTCTGATCGTTAGTCAAAATATTACAAGTGTAAAATTACTCACAGGCTATCCCCGTGACAGCACGACACTGCATGAGAGGTGGTCTCATCTGTGACTGCCTGCAACTTTCTCTGTCCTTTCTGCACTGTTTAGGATAATAAAAGACATTTCCTCAAAATATTTGTAGCTGGAGGCACTGCCCGAGCAACAGTGAGAGCTCTGCAATTTGTCCCATGTAAAAGGTTAACTCTGAAGCCTTGAAAAGGTGAGGGAAACCACACATACATTTTTAATATCATATTTGCTCATGTCTCTGAAACCCAAAAACTCTTCTGTTCCCTGCTGGAAGCTCATTGCTTTCTACAAACAGTTGATATGCATGCCAAGAGGGACATGGGCTATTAAGCCCTTATCCCAAAATATGTTTGAAAGCCCATCCACAATTTAGCATTCTCAGTGGGAAAGCAAGTGCTCAGCATCATATTAGATCAATCCCTGATTTTTAGAGACTGAGTGAAACTTTTAAGTAACAAAAGCCATGATGCTGTTGCGTCTCCTGGGCACTTCCCCCTTGTTAATATAACCGTTGCAAAATAGAAAGCACCTACGTCTTTGTTTGAAGAGGAAATCTTTAATGTTACAGTGTTGCCAGAGACAAACCAAATGACTTAATACTGTTAATAGTTTTACCATTGTTTCTGTACATATCAAGATCGCTGAAGAACAATGAAGCACAGCCTCTAAATGTTCTGCCTGTTTCTTATACTCAGAATTAACGCTGAACTCTTCACAACTTTATATAAATGACATAAAATTGCATGATCTATATAAAAATGCATACATCACCACATGGCGTCAAATACGTGGAAATCAGCAGAGATCTCACGTTTATAAAGGTCGTCTTATAAAAGACTGGGGAAGAGGTGGAGGAAGGGAACAACTTCTACTAATGTCTGAAAAGGTGACTGGGGAAGCTCTTGCTAGGTGGTAGAGCCACAGCTCGTTCGTCTTGGCATTCCGGCTGCCGATGCCCGGACCGCTACCACCTGCCATTACGCCTGCTCTCAGGAAGCCCAGCACCTGCGCAGGGATAACAAACTGACTGGCACAAGAACAAAAGCTTGAATAAATTCTGAACTAAACACTTGGCTAGCAGCAGAGTCAAGCAAGATGGTGATTTTAGGAATATTCTTTGGACTGTTCGGTGGATAAGGAACTGGCTGGATGGTCGCATCCAGAGGGTAGTGGTCAATGGCTCGATGTCCAGATGGAGACCGGTGATGAGTGGTGTCCCTCAGGGGTTTGTACTGGGACCGGTGCTGTTGAACATTTTCATCAATGACTTAGACAGCGAGATCGAGTGCACCCTCAGCAAGTTTGTGGATGACACCAAGCTGAGTGATGCGGCTGACACACCAGGATGGGATGTCATCCAGAGAGACCTGGACAGGCTGGAGAGGTGGGCCTGTGTGAACCTCATGAGGTTCAACAAGGCCAAGTGCAAGCTCATGC
>NW_009258780.1:336572-350592 GCF_000687185.1 Egretta garzetta | reverse complement strand
GGTGGTAAAACACTGGAACAGGTTGCCCAGAGAGGGGGTGGAGGCCCCATCCCTGGGAACATTCAAGGCCAGGTTGGACGGGGCTCTGAGCAACCTGATCTGCTTAGTGGTGTCCCTGCTCGCTGCAGAGGGGTTGGACTTGATGACCTCTAGGGGTCCCTTCCCACCCAAAACATTCTATGATTCTATGAAAATACCAAGAGAAGAGATGAAGGAAAGGGGGTGATAAATCTTATTTTCAAAATGATGTCTAAAGAACAGAGAGTTGCTGACAAAACCCCCACGTTTTTTAGAAACAAGATGCCATTCTCTTCCAAGAGTTATTCCTTTTTGGGTTTCAAGTTGTTTTCCTAAAAACCTTTCAATCATTTTTTCTTCTGCGGGTCTCCATTTTATTTCACTGCAATTATGTTACGTGCCAGCAATCCAATTGTGAAACCTCGGCAGTTAGTAAATTCCCAGAGGCTATAGAAATATTTCTTCATTTAGAACAGCTGAAGAAATATTTCCTTATTCAAGCAGACAGATACATTGAAGGCATTTAACAACCTAAGGAAAAAATTCACTCAGCACTATGTGGAGTGACACGTTGCGTGGTTGGCGTGGACAGAGGTCTTCCACGATCATTTGAACCTAGTTTGCGGCCAAACCTGAAGATTTAAGTTAACTTTAACAGATGCTGAATGAGATCAACGTAAAGAAACTATGACTCTTTCACCTCTGTTCTGAAACGTTTTGGAAGACCAAATGTAATTAAATGGAACTTTCACATTTTGTTCAGCAAT
This sequence comes from Egretta garzetta, assembly GCF_000687185.1. Taxonomy (NCBI): domain Eukaryota; kingdom Metazoa; phylum Chordata; class Aves; order Pelecaniformes; family Ardeidae; genus Egretta; species Egretta garzetta. The sequence goes on along the minus strand of NW_009258780.1, from coordinate 349,807 downwards.
ACCTAGAAGTAACAGAACAAATATTTATATTTATAGTTGTATTTATGAAATGAAAGACAAAACAATACTTTTAGAAAGAAATTTCAAAGAGGGAAGGGATCATACTTTGACATTCCCTGCTAAGTTCTTGAGAGTTTTTTTGAAACATACTGAAACATATACTCTCTCTGCTGCTCTGAAAACAAAGACTGGAGAGTGAGTTTTGGCATACGAGCACATTTCATAAATGGCAGCAGCCTCTCTGGAACAGGAATTTACTCATTCGTAAGTAAAGTTACTGACACACTAATTCATTTGCCTGGGAGAGTTTTTCACTCCTTACGATCACACTGGGTACAGCTGCCCCCAAATAATCCTTGGCATTATTTGTAAGGGTTCTCCACACCTGGAATTTTCTTTGTAGTTCTTCTGCATCAGAACCTCACTCTGCAAACGCAGTCCCTGGGGCAGCTCTAGAGCTCGTCCCCTCCACACTCACCTGACGCTAACAAGTGCCTTCACGCAGCATCGCCCTTCCCGCTACTCTCAACCGCAGCTAACATGAGATCAAAATTCTAGACACTGATCCCAGAGCTACAAAAAACCGTACGTCCCGCTCTCCGTTAGCACAAGCATCCAATAACATCATCCGTATCCCTTGACGTTACTCATGCAACAAGAGAAGCTCACTGTCTTTCTTAAAATGAAGTCTCTGTTGTAAGTGAAGCTGTTGCAAAAGATCCTCACAATTAGCGTGCCCTTCCCGTTGCCCTTGGAGCACTATGGTCACGTACCACATTTTAGATCATCCTTAAGACGGCAATATCTGTACACCAAAAACTCCGGTGAAGTCTTTCAACAATGCAGAACAGCGCAGTAATTTTGCTGAAGTCACCTTCTGACTGCGTGAAACAAACTCCTCACACCAGTCACGCTAAACCTTTCATAGGGTGGGGGCTTTATCTGACCTAACAAGGCAAGATGAGAATTTTCAAATTCGGGCACAATAAATAGGCACCGCAGTTCGGACGTTGGAAACAATCACGCAGCCTGATTTTCCAAAAATTCATCCATATTTCCCGCAACATTGGGAGGTTTGTAGGAAACGGTGACACAGAACTCCATGGGTTGCAAAAGAGGAACCTGGTATTTATTTTAAAGACCTTTAAGCAAGTTGATTTTACCACTCATACTCATTCTCTTAGAAATTTCATTCACTTGCAGTCTTGCACTCTCATCTTCACGAGCGCCAAGGTGGGTGTGCAGAGCAATCTGGGCACCGCAGAAGGCAAGGGAGAACACCTGCTGATTTCTCACCACCTCTGGAGGTCGTCTTTATCAATGACAGTGAACGAGCTTTGGAGAGATCTTGTATACTCATTCAATGCCAAACAGCTGTCACAGGGTGGTAAGAATCTTGCTTACTTTAGTTTCCATAAATCTAAGTCAAAGCATTGCTTCTTGCTGTCTGTTTTTCGGGGTCTAAAACGTAGATATGTCTTCCTGGTGGGCTAACGGGAAAAGGAACAGCAGATAGGATTTACACCAACTCTTTTGCTATCTTCTGGTCGATGGATGCAGGGTCTTCTGGGGCCAAGTGATCTTTGCAGTAGGCTTTTGATTGCCCAGTCCTTCCGGCCTGGACTTAAATAGCACATTTTTCCATTTTGCTACTCCTTGAATCCTTATTGTCTTGTCCCAGTAGTTTCTGACGTTTACCACCACATCCCTATACATTTCCATTCATATTTCATTCATGCTAATCTTAAAGTTATCACGTCATACTAATCTTAATGTTTGTTACTCACACAGATTTTCCTGACTGATGGAAAAAAACAACTGTTCACATATTGACCTCAGTGCCAATAGTTAAGATGATGATACTACACGAGGCAACAAAAGAACTCCATTTCCAGAAAAACAGTGGCTCATCTAATCAGTGTGCTTGTGGGTGATTCCAGCTTTCTTACTGATCTTCTTACTGGTCATTAACCAGAGCTCTGGCAACCTTCAGTAAAATTCTGCTACTGCCATATCTTGCAAGTTTAATAACGCCTTCCAAAAGGAGCAGGACGCCTCAGTGCCACGTGTGACAGAACACTGAAGTATGCTTTGCTATGGACTACAGCAGGCGAAATATATCCCTGGGTCTTGACAACGGCTTAAAGTAAAATACAGAAGAATTGGCAATAGGCAGTCAGAAATGAGAGCGGCTGTTTGATGCCTGGTTCTTAAAGGAAAAAAAAAAAAAAAAAAAGAAATCCATGAAACTAATCAGCTCTCCCCAGAAGAAACTGGCTTAATGCCATCTGGAATAAATCATCCACCCATACCTGTCACCACCTCAAGGCAATACATGATGGACTTACTCAGTCCTTACTGGTGAGATACAGGTAGGTCATAGCTGAGCACTGCTTTTCTACTTTAAAGGTGACTTAACATGCTTCAGTAAGATACAGATCTCTGTGTTTCTACAGGTATCTGCTGAATTTTACAGCACAAACTGAGAAATGGACTGATGGTATTATAAGTTTTCCACAACCACCAATATATACTAACAGTCATCATTCCTATTGCAATAGAACCATCCAGATAATTCTACTAAGTAACAAAGAAAAATTTTCCAGAAAAGGATTAGACTTGGCCCCAGAATTTATCCATCCAAGCTCTAAGTAGATTGAAAATTAGCCCTAATTCAGCTATTAATGTAGCTACATGCCATAAACATCAAGGGTGAACGAGGAAATATTCAACTCATTTCTGATGGGCTGCATCTCAAAGCCATTAAAAGGCAGTCAAAATTACTGAAGGCAGTAAAATTACTGAATCCTTCCAGTAACTTCAGCAAGCTTTGACTCGGGCTCTAAAAAACGAGTTGCGGGTTTGGTCTGAATGCAGCTAAGGGTCTGCTTTCCAGGGAACATCTCAAGATATTCATGTTAGAACCAACCTGAACGAGTTCCTGAATACTTTGTGTAACCCCTGAGAAAAGATTTTGGGCTGAGAAGGTCTTCAGGTGAAGAAGAGAGAGACAAGGGGAAGAGGCAGGGGTTTAAGAAGGGGGAGCAAAGGCCCTCAAGGCCGGTCCCTGGCAGTGGAAGAGAGGCAGGAGAGATGAGGATCGCTAGGTTCTCAGCTCTGCTTGCGCCCGAGGCTGCCCTGGGCAAACCACTGTGTAAGCCAACTGACGGCAGCATGAGACAGTAATACCCATTTTATTCTATAAAGCACGTTAGTTGCTGTGATGAAAAAAGCTATTTGAAAGAATGACCGTGCATTAATATCACCGTTATTAGTATGGCAGCCCAATCTCTGTTGGTTGAACCGTGCATTACAGTAATGTAAATCACACTCTCGTTTCATTTGTATTCCTACAAATCACAATTCAGGCAGAAAAGCGCACCAAATAATTATGTGCTTTTCATCCTGTTCCAATAAAGGGGTTTTTAGAAGTACATAATAGTGAAAAAGATCCAGAATTTTCTCTCTGATGATCTAATCAAACACTGAAAACGCCACACAAGGAACAGCTTCGTCTTCGCTCCCCTCCCAATTGTTTCTAACCCTTCCCATCCTGTCTCCTCTACAGAAAGGAAGAGGGGAGCGCAAACCCCAACCAGTTTCTTACTCTGGTTCCCAGGAAGGACAAGCCATGCCCAATTCAACTGGTGGCAACGTCATCTTAACGCCACTTGTCAAACTGCGGCCTCAGAACTTCTTTCTAAACAAGATTACAAATGCCACAGCTGCGTTACAGGCTTTGGAGACTGGAAACTATCCCTGTCTGAAGCGTCTGCTTTCCCTCTGTCTTAACTACAGCTTTGCTTTTGGGGACATCAACTACATCTATTTTCTCAGGAGGTTTCAGCAAAAGGTTAACCATTTGTTCCCTCCTCTAGGGGGGAAAAAAGAGTCACCATCACATTAATCCTCCCAAGAGGGTGGATGGGAGAAAATAAACTGAGGTCCCAGTCCAAACGGCACTTACCCACGTGAATGATCCATTAACTCTGGTCTCCTGCATCAACGTTCAATGCATAAAGCTTCCCTGACTCTAACTCATCCCTGACCGGTTTGTAACCTTATCTTTGTCACTTCCATTACATCAATTAAAAAGGTGACTTGCATTAATTGTATTTACAGCTTTCATTTAGCAATTACTTTTTTTAATTGAATCTATCTAGTTTCCATTTGGATGAAGCTACATTCTGCAGAAGAGATTTCCAGCAGGATTTTTTTGTTCATTCACTAAAAAACTTGGGATACCATTCATGTAACTGCTGTGTAAATATGAGCCAGACTGTATTATTTCTGTTCAGAGGTAGCGACTGGTTTATAACAATGATTTCTAGGAAAGGCATGTTGTACATCACTATCCTAATTGCTGTCAACTCTATTTCAAATGAGCCACGCTCCTAAGCTTACCCTGCAAAGGAGCAATCTTGCATCTTAAAGTATACATTAGCGGATAATGAGTTCATGGCAGCTGTTTTACAATTGAAAGCCATCGCCTGCTGCTTCTGTTGGCGATGTTGCTGTGAAAAAAAGCAGCGATGCTGACGGCCAGGGGGGAGAGAGGCGCGTGCAAATACACCGCGTCAGATATCATTAACCAAAGCCCCACACGCACTTACACCTCCAAACATGAGCACGGCGATTGCCAGCTCTACGAGCGCCAGAGCGTCCTCGGACAACCCCTTCTGCACCGTGAGAAGCAGTTAATTAAGAATAAATACAACAACAGAAGCTGTGCTCGTCTTTCAGGCGGGGAGCACAAGGTACAGGGGGAGGATATTTAACGCCTTTCCTCTCCAACTCTGTAGCGCACCAAAGGAAACGTGTAACTCAACTCTACGCTTAATCCCTTGAACTTGCACTTTACACAAAAGAACATGGTATCAGTAGTTCCGATGGCTGAGCAGGAGGCCACGATCTCTGCCCGGAGCAGTAAGTCTTCGGCAGGGCAGTGACCTTTAGACAAGGCACAGAATGCTTTTCCCATCTCTTTGACTTGTTTTTGCGAACACTGTAGTCATTGCTCCAGTCTCCAGCGTGAGTAAAGCGGTTAAAGCGCAAATGGAAATGCCAGCTCATAAAGCGTCTTTCTTCAGTGTTTCAAAGCTAATGAGCATGAATCATAGATTGATTGGAAAATCTGCGCCCATTCCAGCGCTTCTGTTTTCTGATATTCACCACGCTCTGCTCCGTTGCATAGGTACACAGCAACAAGAGACCAGATCCTCAGCTGATGAAAGCTGGCAAAGTCCCCGCAGGCTGTAACGAACCTACGCTGACATCCAGCAGAGACTATGGCCCACTGTGCTCAGTTGCCACGCACCGGAAAAAAACGTTCACAAACAGGCCGAGATATGGCCCAACACCACATACACAGGCGCATACATACACAACCCATAGCCTGCTTCGCCTGACGTTTCTGCCTCTTCACTCATTTTTTGGTTAGATCATAGCAATCTGCCTACCAGGATGGTCAGCTTAGGTTTCTAGTGGTTTACATGACGAGTAACTGCCACCGTTTCTTGACATTTATGCATTGACATCTGCTCTCTAATATCTAAAGTTGCCAGATGTAGACAATATTTAAAACGTTAAAAAAAAAAAAAAGGGACTTAGCAGAGGGGTTTGGTCACTGGAAAGCGGCACCATTTTTAATACAGTTAGAGACAAGCAAAGTTCAGAATCATTTCTTCCATGGAAGGGTATAAATTGTTTATAAACTCCATCAGCTCACACTTTCATTTACGTATTTCAAAACGGTCACCGATGTTCTTCGCTGCCTCAACTACGTTGGCACACACTTCAAACGCCGCCCTATAAAGAAAGCCTAGTAGCGGAACAATTAGCAGATTTAATTGATCACGAAAGCTAAATCATTGCAGGAATCTGTGCGTTCCTGGTGCCAATTTAAACCCATGCACTCTGCTCAGATCCAGCACCATAGCGTAATATAAACGCATGCCATCCAAGACTGGATGAAACAAACAAAAACAACCAATCACTTCTGAAATCCTTAACCTAGAAAATAATTTCAAACTCCAATTACTGCCGTTTACCCTCTCCTTTCCTTAGGAGCCGATCCCATTCTCCAGAGAGCACTTCATTCACGGATTAATTTTTTGTGCGTGAGTGAGCTAAATGGGGAAAAAATGTAAAGTAGGTTACAAATTGTTTACCTGCACGTAACCCGACTTCAGGGTACCTGGAAGCAGCCACAGAAAGGGCGAGATGATATGGGTAGGCACCTACCTTTGCTCCCTAAATTGCTGTGTGCTCAAGGAGCATTTTTATTTCAAGAAGGTTTGGGGAAGACTTGCAATGCCCGTAAGGATACACTGCCCTTTTTGTTTAAAAGGCAAAGATGTAATATGACATTTCCATCCTCCAAAAATCACACTTGCAAGAGAAAGAGGAGCTTGAAAATTAATTACTTGTATTTTCAACTATGAATTTCTTACAAAAAAGTGACCTGAAGCAAGTCACTGCCTCTCCCATGGTGTTTTAGAAACTGCTCTGAGGGAGCCTTAAATACTGGCCCATCTCCATCTACTTTTTTTTAAACATTTTTCCCCTCCTGTATTTGGTGTCAGAGCACAATGAAATCAAGAGGAAATAAATGAGAAAATGCAAAGTGACTAGGACACTGAATGAATAAGAGTACAGAAAATTTCTACTGAAAATGAAGTACAGAAATACCAAATTATTCCCATACAATGTAGGAATAATAACAGTAAGTTCAAACTTTCAGCTCAGCAATTTCTGTCACCAAGACAAAAGCAACCCAACTTAATCAGCTAGGAAGGATTTTGAAACAATTAATTCCTGCAAATAAATGAGGATATAAGAGCCCCTAGCTATCTTACTGTTTTCTTGGCCTCCCTCTGTTGCTTGCATTTCAGCCAGAAATGCCATCTGAAGCAGAAACACAGATGCCCAGCAGAGGCAGGGACGCAGAGCTGCACAACTCACAGCACCTCCGACAGGGACAGGCAGGCAAGAGAGGCAGAGAGCATGAGAGGTGGCCGATATACCCCCAGACTGCTGCTCGGGCCAGCTGAATAGCCAAGCCTTGCGTACACACCTGGCTGAATGCAGACCGCCTGGGGAGAGAAATGGTCCAGCGTTGGCTCAGTAGGTAAGATTTAAAAATGCAAAACAAAAACCAAACAAAAAAAAAAACCACACCCAAACCAAAAAACCTGTAGAAGACCAAACAGAATGCTCACTACAGATATATTTATAGGCAACAGACCTTCTCACAGACTCATCTCGTTGCTAAAATCCTTCTCCCAGATGTTCTTCCATCACACTGTCGCATAACCAGCAGGAGGGGAGGCAGAGAGAGAGCACGTGGCTGCCTCCAGCATGGACCCCAATGTCCCCAGAGAACCAGGACAGGCAGCTTTAGCTCAGCCTGTGTCCCTGTTGGCCCGCAGGAACGCGTGACAAGGCTGCAGGATGTGCGAATGCGATACCAATATGTGCGATACTTGACAGCCCCAGGCATCCTGCGGGAAGAAAGGGAAGCTGGCTAGGGAAAAAGGGACTTGCTTCTCTGACTCAATTGATGTTTGCCAAATATTGGTGAAAATCAGCAAGAGCTGCAAACGATAAAGCGGGAGCTCAGAACGCATGGCAGGCGGAGGCAGGCTCAACACATCACGTGTTTCTCTATAAAATTCACCACTCTTACCCAGATGATTTCCTCCTTGTTACCTTCACAGTATTTAATCTGTGAAATGTAGCACTTCCACAAATTTGCTAATACACTAAAATCACTCCATCCCTTTGTAGATCCCCATTATTAAATTTAAAAAAAAAATAAAATTAAAAGCAACATACATATATATATATATATAAACTTTAAAACCCCCAATGAATAAGTGCAACCTTATAAGTAATTCTGTCAGTTCTAAGACTTGTTCATTGCTTATTCCGTCAATAGAACAGAGCACAATAATGCCTGAAGTGATCCTGTTACGCTAGACCATAAAGACCTGGACAAGCCAGGCTCAGCCGTGCGGCCGGTATCACGTACCCCCCTCTGCGCCTTACACGCTTTATGATGCACCACAATGACAACACAAAATGCTGTAATCCAGACGTTCAGCTGTATTGCCCGGCGTTATTTTCCCTGTCTCACTGCAAGTAAATGGAAATTATTTCTCCAGAGTGTCAACCAGCACAGGGCTGCTGCGAGAGAAGCACAGGGCGTTGTGCTGATGCAATCGTCGAAAGCTATGGTTGCTCTGTGGCAACTAGTGACATAAAGGTAAGGCGCTTCATCTCACAGCGGGATAAATACACATCATTTTTGTTCTGTTACCATTACACGTAGCAACTGAAGCTAGAGGGGAGAGGCAAGGAAGGCGGGAAGAAAAAAAATACATCAAAGCATCGGCAGCTATGATGCTAGTTTTATACCCGGTACAAAATGTGCTGGGAGCCTTGCGATAGGAAGAAAAGGTGAAGGGAACAAGCAAAACCTGATCTCAGTAATGCAAGAATATCAGTGGAGTTACATCGGATTTACGATAGTGCAAGCCATTTTGAAATGTAGTACAGACATTTAGGAATGCGTCTGGTTTGATCTTTAACAGTCTCTTTACAAACCTGTCTCTTACCTCCATGACCTAAAACTAAGTTTGTCTTTTTCTCCATCTATTCTCTTCTTTCCAAAGCAAATTCCAGTGCTATTTCTCTGCTTGTTTACTTTCACATGAATTGGATTAACTCAACTGAAAGCAAGGCAGTTCCAGTTCTCTAAAACCAGTTCAGCTGAAAGAAAAATAAAACCTTCCAGATTTAGGGAAGCTACACTGCTCGTAAAATTTACAATACCTAACACCAATGAGTTAGGTTAACTTACAACTACCACTCTGGCTTTGTGATAAAGCCTTTTAGATATGCTAGTCCTGAATGAGAGAGAAGACCGAGGTTTTCCTCATCAGTTCTTTCCGCCTGTTCAGTTTACTGCATATCGTCTGAGGGAAAACCTTCTTTCTTCTAAAGCTAGAGGACGCGATCTCTCTTAGCAAAGGAGGCATATCACACTCTGGTTTCATCTCAGTTGGATCATCAAACAGTACAGCTCTTTGGCTGTCACCAGTAATAATGGGATAGCGAAGGAAATAGCAGCAACTAGAGAAGGTTAAGTGGGACTTCACAAGTGTGAAATGAAGGCGATTTAGAGGAACTGCCACCCAGCAGATCTGAACTGCTGTCACACAAGCCCCTCTACTGTTTTTAGGGAGAGATGGGACACTGGTTCAAATTTTTCTTCTGGCGGCATTCCATTTTCCACTAAAAGAAAGAAGTGGCTAGAAGAGTGAAATAACCAGGTAAACAAACTCTTTTAAAGACTTAAACAGCCACATTTACCATCGGTTTAACTGTTGTGCAAAATTATCACGGCACCATAAATGACACAGTTGAAAACGCAGGAACAGGGGAGTGAGAGGGAGCTCTTCCAGTTGAATCCAGTCCAGTGATACGTTAGAGAAATCACATCTCATTCATAATTAATCAAATTTCTCTTGGTTCTTTATCTGATTAAACTTATTAGAAGGCTGCTGAAGAGCCTCATTTCCTTTTTCCCTCAGATAGCCTTTTGCTTTAGCACACTGAAGTTAAACTCTTTGCATTTTTGCTTAAGACGGGCTTCTCTCTTCTAGCCATCCCCCTCCGCATGTTTTGTGTATGTTTGGATTCTTGTTCTTGAACACAGGCGACCAAAATTGCACTTGTATTCCAAAATGGGTCTCAATTACCTTATGCGTGAAATGAATAGTCTTAAGTAATCAAAATTAATTAAAAGCATTAGATTGTACACTGGAATGATTCCATTAGCGAGTAGACAACTTCCACTGGAAGTACCTCACCTAATACATCCAATTTCATTTTTGCCATAGATTAATTTTTGCCATAGATACATTTAAAATAGGAGACGATGCTTCGGTTAGGAAAAGTAGTCTCATTTATCTTCCTTTAAATCAGCTTTACAACTTCCTCCAAGTCTTTTATAGTATGAGCCGGACTCCAAGGTTTTAATTTCTCTTACAGAATGAGCAATACAAGTGACAAGACTGGAATTCTGGAATAAGCCAAGATGGATTATTTTTGCACCGATCCATCGATGGCGTGTCCTTTATGATCAGTGGAGTAAGAACCTGTGGTTTCTGGAAACCTTTGCCATCAGTGCTTTTAGTACTAGATTCAGGAACATGCTTCGTTTTCTACGTCATGACCAATAGTAGTTATTTTTCATCTGAAACACTCTATAATAAAAAAACATCCTTGGGAAGAATTATAGGAATTTGGCACTTGGACACTTCACAATACACTTGGCAAAATATGAGAGGAGGCCTCAAAAAAGCTAATGTCATATAAATTCATATTGACTGGCTACGCTGCTCCTTCAACACAAATGATGTATTGGCTACCAAGATGAGGGGACCAACGCAAACCAAGGTTTCCATGCAGTTACACCAGCAACAGAACGAGGCCGTTCTGTTCACTCCTGCCCCCAGCAGAACGCATCCTACGCTCTCTGACGCCAGAACAGGATGAACGCAGAAATGTAGTGCGATTTTTTTTTTTTCCCCCCCCCAGGAATACCAATTTCTCCATACCCCAGTTGTCACATAAAGGACCGCAGGAAAACTGGACGCAACCTCACCGTTGGCTTCACAAACCTATTGAGGCAGTCCACTGACTCACCAGAACGCACAAAGCCACAAACGTCACCACAAGGATTAAATTTGGGGTTGGGTGGGAAGTCGTTTCCTCCATTTTACAAAAATTTCAGTTTTTCCCATCCTGTATTAGGATGGAACTCAAGTCTTTTTATTTTAAAGTATGCATGCATTAAAAAAATCCCTGGGGTTCTGCTGAAAATTAGAGAAAACCCTACATCGCTTCCTAGCTAGTACACCCTCCTGGAATACAGAAGATCCAGCTGAATCCTGTATCCGAGATGCGCTCCTCTCTGTCTCTCCCAATACATAGATCAAACTCATCTGGCTCAATTAATATTTAATTATCCACACAAAAGGGATCAACTTCCACAGAACAGATAGAGGGCACGTTGGATGGCGCAATGCAGCTTCGTTCAGCAAAAGTAGTTCAGGACCTGAAAAGAAGCTACGTTACTTTTGATTTTGGAGCTCTTGCACGTGGCACTTTCATCTCTGTTCCCGAAAGAAATTGTGCCTACCTAGTCAAAACACAGAGGAATTCAATCTGGAATTCTTGTACTCTTGGCTATTCCAGGGTGTCTCTCATCAAAAAAAAAATCATCTATTTTTAGGTTTTAGGAGAATTATTCTTAGCATTAAAAAAGGAATATTAAAGCCTGGAGCTGTATTTCTTCACCAAGTTGCTAATGGTAAAACTTGACGAGAGCTAATCCCATACCAGACCTGAGGCACCAACATCTATCGCATCCAAACTGAGCGATTCAGAATTTTTTGGTTTACGTTTGTCAATTGAGAATGCCCAATGACTATTTCCCAGCTGTAAAAGATACCCAAAAATTTATTACATTTCTGAAAAACGAAGACACATCAGCTGTTGGAAAACTGGATATGGAGACTCAATGTAAGAGATGCTCTCTAAGCATTCATTTGGCAGCAGTGGCATAGACTTGTGTGTCAGCCTTGAAAGGCTCTGGGCCACTTGACGTAGACAACAATGGCAAAACGAGAAGCCACGTATACATGGATAAAAAAAAGAAGAGAAGGAAACACCCACTTCAATTCCTTCCATCTTCAAAACCTCTCCCCAATAGGAGATTGCACCCAGGTTATCCAAGTCAACTGAAAACACTGGGTATGCACTTGATCATTTGATTTTTGCTGCCTCGTACAGATTTACATGCCCACACAAACAAACCTTTCAAATTCAGAGGTAAGATGAAGCAGATTCCCTCTGCTGCTCGCTTGTGCTTATATTTAAGGCCAACATGCTATATAAAATTCCCCACTGTGTGGAGATCCAGGCAACATTCCAAGCACAATGGGGTGGGGTGAGGATGTTTTTGTTCAATTTCTTGCTTAGACTGGCTTTATCTCATGCCCTTTATGGTTATACCTACAGAATCTTCCCTTCCCCTGATAAAATGGGACCTAACAGTGTCACCTATTGCAAAGCAGCTCTTCTTCACCAGGTGAAAACCCTTGCAGAAGTCCCCAGATCAGTGTCTGTTTGCAGCTCTATCTATTATTTCCGTTTGTAGCAATTTGTCTTGCTCATATACGATGTTGGTTAAAATGCAAATTCTATGCAAAACAAGGAACTGAAGAATTCATCAGTGAATATATTCCGCATGGGTTAAATTCTTCCTCACGGTAGAGTAATTCCTCACCCTGCAAGCAGTCCCAGACATTTCAGTGGGGTAACTTGCGTTACACCAATTCAGATTAAAGAAGGGGAGGGATAACTGTAACGCAGTTTATGTCATAATTATGCAGAACCACAGACGTCTTATCTCTTAAAGGGGAGAGGAAGCCCAAATAGAAATAAACAGTAACCTACAATTAAAGCCATTAAAAAGAAATTATCTCAAGCAGGGGGTTGAAGCAGCAGGCACGCTATACCTTGTAAATCAACCGTTTACGAAAGAGACACCTGAACACACAGAGAAAGTGCCCTAGAAACTGGGTGTGGCTGGACACTTCACATCTTTACCCAATTATTTTCCATTAGCATCACTAAATTACCACAGATGGTGCAAAAGCCAGCAACGTATCTCTGTGACTGTTCATAACCCAATCTAAGAAACACCTCTGGAACAGTAAAGTGAAGGTTTATCAACCCGCGTCCGTATGGCGTGAAGAGAAAGGGGCAGAAGCAGAGGAGTCAAGCCAGTACCATCATGTGCAGGTTTTAGATTTCTCCTGTCAAAGCAAAGTGCCCTCTTTCCTTAAGGCAAACGCGCGCAGCCGCTGCCTAACAGAAGCCAACTTCCACTGAGCAAAACAGCTGTCGGCTCAAAAGAAAAATAACAATATCAACCCGCGTCCGTATGGCGTGAAGAGAAAGGGGCAGAAGCAGAGGAGTCAAGCCAGTACCATCATGTGCAGGTTTTAGATTTCTCCTGTCAAAGCAAAGTGCCCTCTTTCCTTAAGGCAAACGCGCGCAGCCGCTGCCTAACAGAAGCCAACTTCCACTGAGCAAAACAGCTGTCGGCTCAAAAGAAAAATAACAATAAAAATAAATAAATAAATAAATAAATAAAAAGA
>NW_009258780.1:245334-336210 GCF_000687185.1 Egretta garzetta | reverse complement strand
CCAGGGGAGGGGGTGGCTCAGAGCCCGGCCCTGCCCCACCACGCCCGTGCCCAAGGATGGGGCAGGCACCGCCGCCACGGGCAAAACGAGCTCCCGAAGGTGGAAGTCTCGCTGAAAAACGCAATGCTGTGTGCACTGTTTGACCTGCCAGAAGGAATGAGAAGCAGGGGCGAAGACCTTCCCGGGCCTGGGACACTTGTTGAGCAGGGGTTTGGTACCTGCTTTCCTTTGATAGGAGAAATACAGGGAACCAAGAAGCTAGGAGGGTGGTGGAGGAGAGACTCGGAACAGAAAGCATTGCCATCAAGAAAGGGTTGTGTCTTCCTTCCTCAGAAAGGGCCGCAATGGCCCCTGAGAAGTCACCAGGGGTGGCTGGGGTCAGGGAAGGAACACCCAGCGCTTCCTCAGGCCACCGGCACGTGGGATGCACGCACCCCTTCCTCATCCCCAAACGTGTACAGGCAAGCGAGGCACTCGGCGGTGACCATACCCTCCAAGAGATGATTCACTGCCAGTATTAAAACAGACAATGGCAGCATGATTGGCACCGCATCAGGCGATAGCTTGTAGTTGTAAAGTAAATTACCTCCTCCTTGTTTTGGAAGAATAAAACAGCAACATTCACATGTAAATGCATGTGAGAAGCGCAAATGCATTCTTCAATTTCTTCTTGTGAATAGGTTAAAACGAAAAAAAAAAAAAACAAAAAAAATACTGTTCCCTTTACAACTGAACAAAACAGCCGCGTAACTTGCTCTTCTCCTCCAACAGTAGAAAAGGCTGGGGCACAAAAGAAAAAAAGTCACTTAAACTGCTTACTCAGCAGAGGAGAGGCTGGAGAAAATGGGAAGGACCCAACGAGGCATGAATGCGCTATCCCACAATCGCGCTGGCTGCGAACACAACCAACATCTGCAGCACAAAAACAATGTAAGCAGTGTAACAACCCAAAAAGCTTTTTTTTTTTTTTCACTTTAAGAGCAACTTCTTTGTTCCTGCTAGCAGTAGTAAATCCTACACTAAAAGGCGAAATAACTCATGTACAAGTAAAGGGAGCTACAAATCTTGAAGCGAGCGGGTGCTACACAACGCTGCATCTGTTGTGCTGTAATTAGAGCTGCAATCACAGTCACGGCGAGTATTTTGGGGAAGACGTACAACAGTCATTTGTTATCAGCGTCAGACATTCAGGGAAATCATTTGTGAAGCCTGTGAAGATGTGGTTATTCTTTGAATTCACAAACAAGCCTCCCCTGCACACAAGTGCTGTTTTTAATTAAAGAGGTCATCTCCCCCTTCACATTTCAGTCAGGTTTTGCACAAATTCATCCCCCTCCCCAGCCCTTTTTTTCACACGAAACTAAGCCTTTTGCAGTCTTTGTCTGATATTTGCTTATTCCCACTCAGAAGTGATCCTTGGGTTAAGGCAGGTCGTTGAAGTACATGGCGATGAGGTCTTGTGTGTTTTCTTCTTACAGTAATGTTTCTTGCAAAATTAAAAAGAAAAACCTGGTATTTCTGAATAAAAATGCAAAGAAAACTTAAATCGCACATGAGGGCTCTGAAAACCCAGAGGTGACGGTGCAGTGATGTATACGGGATGAAGACCACAGCATCTCGCTCTCAGCCAAATCCATCGCTTGTCCCTCTGTCTCTAGGAGAGATGGGACTTGCTACTACATTTTTAATTCTATATTTATTTGGCCTTCAAGCTAGAAAAGAATAAGGGAAACAAGGTGGCGGGAGAATTCCATGCCAGCCAGAAAAAGGAGCAGATTTTCCCCAAGAGACTTTAAGGATTGAAGGCTTGATGCCTTGTGAAAAGAACAAGTCACTGGGAGTCACCGGAGAAGCGAAAGGTCAGTACCCCTGGGAGGCAGCCAGCTCTAAGTGCAGGCTGTAAGGTGTGAGCAAGAAGTGAGACAGCAAAACACAGTTTTGAGGATTTTCAATTTCATTAGATAAGTTTTCTAGTTCTTCGTACTCCATCCTCACATACGTCTGTGCCAGCATAAAAACATAGAGGGAATTAAGCAGCAGTTAGCTGGAAAGCCAGACTGCCAATGGAGTAGGATCCCTTGTGTCGAGAAACCAGCCTGTAACTGCCCATCGTGAAGCCGCACATGGCCACCCGATCTCTTCTTTGTTTCTGTCAGCACATGAGAGTTGCGCTGCCCCCCCACTCCCTGTGAAGTCTCGTGTACAGTGCAACAGCACCCACAAACATCATGCTGGAAGAGCCGATGGTGCCAAGTATCTCACACGCTTCGCAATGAGAGCTACAAAACCAGCACACACTCACACGTACAAATTCACTGAAGGACGAGGATGTCGTTAACCTTAACTGCTCTTAGCTCACGGTCCCAAATCCTGGGCATTCACCTTTGGCAACGCCGTTTTAGATGTAGTCAAAGAAAAACAAAAACTCTGGCTCAGTAACAACACATCGGTACTCTTCACTTCCCGCGATCCCAGCAATCCCACATGAAGCCTAACCAACCTAACCTAAGCATCCAGGCAATCTCGGCTGGTGTGAATCCACAATAGCTCCAATAACTGCACAAGCTCAGGTCTCATAACCACACAAGCCATCTGAAAGGAACACCCCAACACCCCAGTAAGCCCTAAATATTCAAGACTGCTGAAGGCGTTCTTCCCTATTTAAAGCAGTTTGAAAAATTATAGCAAGTAGATTGCATTTCCTTCACAAAGCAAAACTCATTAGCTGAAAAAATAGGTAGACTTAATCAAAATTCTAAATTTTTAACTCACTTGAAATGAAGGGCCGCAGTCCCGTACATGATCACCCCTCAGCAGCTTATAAAAGCGATATCACGTCTCCAACCCGCATCTACCAACCCATGGAACCTAGTGCAGGATCAATGGCCAGTCATTTATGACCGGGCAGTTCCTGTGAATAAGGGTTTAGACGATCAGGTGGGTTAGCGTGTGGAACCTTCCCAAGGATATATGCTGTTGGTTAGGTTGTTTCGAGGGCTGTATTCATTACACCCAAGTCCACGTGCTTAGCTGAAGTGCCTAAATCCACCCAACATCTGAACCACAGTCCAGTGAACAATCCTTCAGGCTAACAACAGACAATTACCTGCCTTCACACAGCTTTGATGAAGAGGATTCCACCCCGGCTTAAATTTACTTTACGGAGCTGGAAGAAATTATGCACCAAAAGTGTGAAGCAACTCCCTGAAAGTTCTTCAGCAAAGTGCCTGCCAGCCTCTCCGCAAACATTGCCAGAAGCTTCTTGTAGCACATGAGCACTAATGGCAGCAGTATTAAATGAACCCCTTTAATTTGATAACTGCGGTCACTCAGAAGGGCTTCCTTACTGAGTTTTGCTTGGGTGTTTTTGGGACCCTTGCATTCACGTAGGCGTGTACACCCAAAGCCAAGGAAAGAACGGGCTCTTTACAGCTGTTGGCGGCTGACACGAGCCCACACTGAGCTCTGCGATCGCTGCTGCTGTGTAAGCCACCAGGACTATAACTACCTCAGGCACGTCTATGCTGTCAGGTGGTCACCAGCTTCCCTTTTTCTATCATAGAAGTCCTGCTTTCCTACTAGAAAACCAATTTTTTCTTCTTCCGGAGTCATTCCTTATTATACCATTCCTGGTTACTTCCACGATTAAAAAATTTAAACCTGCAAGGCCAGCTCTATTCCCACTGAATTCCACAGCAGCAGATCCATTAAATTTAAAATGTCTGAAAATCCCACCATTACAACAAACAACAAAACTTAGAAACTTCTAGTTAAACCAAGACTCCTTTCTACACCCTGACCTTACTTCATATTCTGCACCTGTGCTATCTGTACTTTTAAAAAAATAATAATTAAAAAAATCATTGTCAGTAAGTCAGAACACTTCCAACGTTCCAAATTTTAGAAACTGAAGGCTCAGGGGATCTTAACAATGCATACAAATGTCCGATGGGAGAGAGAAAAGGCGACTGAGAGAAGACGAGAGACAATGGGCACAAATGGAAATACAAGAAATTCCATTTAAACATAAGAAAAAAACCTTTTTAAATGTAAAGGAACAGATGACCTAGATAGACTGAATTCTCAGTCCTTAGAAATACTCAAAACTTGACCGGGCAGGGCCCTGAGCAACCTGCCCTAGCTGACCCTGATCCGGGATAGGGATTGGACAAGATGATCTCCAGAGACCCTCCCCACCCCGACTGCTCTGTGATGCTGCAGCCGCAGAGTCTTGATTCTGCAGCTGTTTGAAGAGTGCACTGCTTTTAGTAGTTGTTAAAGGCATTAAAATACTTGGGTGTTCCCCGTTGAGTAATTGCAAATATTGTCATTCTTAAAGTGGTGGCACCTGTGGTTTTTCAGTTGCTTCTATGTTTAGCATTACATATTAAAAACCCCTCTAAATACCACATGTGGGAAGTGCTCTGTATGTGTAGAGCAGTATGGCACAGATCATCAGCTGGGAGCTGAGCGACTCGCCACTACAGGAGTTTCTGCTAGTTACCTTGAGCTGAACCCTCAGCTTCCATCTGTCCCACCCTGATAAGAAAAGAACAATGGAGCAAATCAGAGGTGGCTGAAAAAGCCATCTATGATTTACCACCGAAATCATTAAACCAACCTGTAAATAGGAAACAGTTTAAGTAGGCATTTATTTCATTATACGAAAAAGTCTGAACAAGTTATTTTGATGATGGTGAAATGAAGTTAAATAGCACGTCACAGAAATGAGCATTTTTAGGAAACAGTTTAAGTAGGCATTTATTTCATTATATGAAAAAGTCTGAACAAGTTATTTTGATGATGATTAAATGAAGTTAGCACGTCACAGAAATGAGCATTTTTCCACGCTGTTCTGTAACTGTTACTTATTTGTTCCCTCTTCAACTAATACAGCACAAACAGAATCACTAGCAGAAAAAACAAAGGTGCGGGCAAGAAAACAAAACAAAGGCACCAACAAAAACATTTTTACCCTGCTCAACAGTGAATCAAATTATTCCTTTTTAGCTTGGCGGGCATATTTCCCCCCCGTTCCCTCCAAGTTTGTTCCGCATAAAAATACTGAGTGAAATCCCAGCTCCGATAAAGACAAGAGGAGTTTCATTGTTGACTTCACCCAGGCCAGCCAGTCATTACCATTTAAACACAAAAATATCTCCACTAATACAATTATCATCCTTACACAATGAGTAGGCGAGGGTTTCTAATGTACAAAACTTGACTCAGGCACCACAGAAAACATTTTTTTTTATTTTGTTTAATGCAAAGTGGATACAACCTAATTTCTTCACTCAATTCTGTGTGCTCCTTGGCATGAAAGGATTTGTTTCTTGACAGAGACAGAGGGGGCGAAACAACAAAAAGATCTACCTGGTCCATTCATATCAATTGAATTTCATTTTCCCCAGCATATCTTCCAACTGTCAGCATGGAAAAAGAGCTACAGTGGACGACCGACGGTTGAACCGCTTGTCAGTGACCCCTGCTGACAGATACTGAACGGATTAACCGTATGGCCACAAACCCTTGGCTACCTCTGACCGAGGAAACACAGCACAGTCAACGCAAGTAGGACTTGAAACAGAGGCCTGAGGTGCGGTACAGGTGGGTGCCCGACCTGCGGAGAATCCAGATGGCTCCACTAAGGGACCCCAGCAGGACCTATCATTCCAGACATTTGCTACCTCAAGCAAAATGCTGGATACAGCCTTTCTTTTTGCTTATACCTAGTTGAGGATGGGACCAAGGAAGAGATGAACAATCTTTACAACATGAAAAGGTGAGGTTCTAGCCCGAATTATAACTCACAAAAATACCTGAAGGGTAAAAAAAAAAAAAAAAAAACAACAACTAAAAAAAAAAACCACACAAAACAAAACCACACCAACCCCAAAGCAGTGGGTCAGTGTTTGTTTCTGCTGATTCTGACTGTATCTCCTAATAAGCACGTTCCTTCATCCCTTCCTCCAACCATGCATCATAGTTTTCCATTAAAAATAACCTCATATATTGTGTTTTAAAAATACTGGAATGTTACACAGTTTGCATCTAAAACATGTGACAAAGCGATCTTTCTTTTATCTGGGTTTGTGGTACATAGCTGTGATTGACGTGGTAATGAACCTTCTCAGGCTAGCGATAGCCAAAAAATACAAAGCCATCTTCCAAGAAATACATCCGATGTGTACTTCCCTTCTTTTAATAAGAAAGGGGGAAAGGAAAAACCAATAAAAATAAAATAAATGTTTAAATCCCAGCTCTATTTTACTCCTTCTTTCCGCCTTCAGCACCCGGGCTGTGGACAGCAGAATGGCCCAGGGCCCTCGCCTTCCCCGCGCACCTCCCAAGTGCCTTCTCATCACTCGCATTGTTTTCTTTGGCCTCCTAACGCCGGCACAACCGCCTGTCTTTGCTGGGCGCCACATAGCACTAAGACAGCAAATACTGCTGGGGCAAATACACTCAGGTGACTCGTTTCCTCAGATGAGCAGCTGTTGCCGGTAGCTATCTCAAAACAAAGGCAATGCCCATCTGCGTGTTGGTGGTGTAAAGCAACACCGCGTAGTACAGGTGGTGTAAAGCAACGCCACGTAGTACCGGTGGTGTAAAGCAACGCCACGTAGGACCCTCTTACCATCAAATATAGCATAGTTAATGATGCACAAGTAATACTGAAAACATGTATTACAGAAAAGGTTCTTTCAAAGGTAAATATTTCCAAACTGAACATTTCACATCTCAGTTTGGTACTGTCAGCAACTTGTATATGTGTTTAAAAAAAAATATACATATGTGGTGTGTGTGTATAATCCTTTGGCTCTATTCCTTGTTGCTTCTATCCTCTAAAAAAGTGTCATTTCATGGCAGTGCAAGCAAGTGCAAGTGGCAAGCAACTATCAATATTTAAGACTTGGTAAATGGGATTCTCAACAGCCTTTAAACACTGATGAAAGTCAAATCAGCAGTGCGATACGCTGGAATAAATCTGAGACTACCTATTCAAACACCCATTAAAAAGTAATACAGAATGCAAATTTGACACCATTTTTTTTTTTTCTAGAAAGAGTGCATTATTAATGTCAAGCCACCAAACTCACTAGACAAACAAAGTAATTGTCTAAGGAAAGAATTCACTTTAGAACAATTACTTATTTTAATGAAACAGTATGTTGCTTTGTCCTTCAGTGTTAACCCCTCCTGTTTGCTGGGATTATACAATATTTCTAGCATTATCTGCATGACAATTGTCAACCAAGTTTTGCAGAGTTTGAAGTGCTCCACAAAACATGCATGCAGCAAAGATTCACATGCATCAGTACAAACTGACAGCCAAAATGCAGATTTAAAAAAACGTTAGACCAGGGAGAAGAAATTCCTCTCCACACTTGTAGCGTGCTGCAGGTCAAACAAATTAAAATCTATGAACTGAATGCACCATTTTATGCCCAGTGGGAGCTGCAAATTGATCGTTTGCATTATCCATCCATCTGGTAGTTACAATTGAGTGTGTGTGACCTCACATAACACCTCTGTTTAGAAGACAGCAAACTTATGCAAGAGAAAAGGCTCTTAAGTACCTTGCAATTATCATGCTGGTCACGTGCTCCCTGGCGATTGCTATAGTAACCAGACACCATGGACACTTTCTAGCTGGAAGCGTTCTTCTCTTATGCCTTGAATTTTTTACTCCTTGGGTAACGGTTAATCTACGTTTTATTTTGGAGTAAAGGAGTTGAGGATTTTGTGTTCACCTGGGAAATAAAGGATTACCAGAAATAAAATCTGAAATCAGTTACAATATAAAGGAAAATTAAAAGAAATGTTTATGTCATCAGTTCCATAAAATACAGTACCTCGGATCATTTCACATGCACAAGTTGCAAGAGAAATGCATGGTATTTTTAGCAGAAGGGAACAAAATAAAGAACAATATTTTTTTTCCTGCCAGGTACTCAAATGAGGTTGAAATTATTATAGGTATAGCTGGTAGTTATGATCGTTATATACAGCCTTCTCTTGCTAGGCACTGTTTTCATTTTCATGTACAATATTCTGATCAAGCTTCCACCTCTTGGATTTAAGGTTGGGTTTTTTTTTTTTTATACTGTCTCAAGATGAACTCGAAATGTTCATCTGAAAGAGTTCAGCTGTTAGAGGTTTTACATCCTCATGCTTTAGATCAAAGAACACAAAAAAAGGGTAACAGGATTGCCAAGAGGGGAGCAGAACCAGGACTGAATCTGGGAGTGGCACCGGTGGCATAGGAGGAGCAGAAGATGCACTGTGAGGTTGAAAAAGGGGAAAAGGACAGAAGAGGCAGGGCTTCCTAAAGCCCCATGTCCTCCAAAGCTGGGGGGGCGGAAAGAAGTCAAGATCTATGATCAGCAAATGTTTTGAGACTCTTTAGACAAATTGCGTAGCGGCTCACATGCAGAGCGTGAAGCTACTGCCGATATTGCTAAGAAGCAGCAGATGGCTGTCTACTGTTCCGGAAGTAAGGAAAAGCAAATAGCAACGATACTCAGGTAACCTTAATTCTACCTATATTAATACATCATATAGTCTGATCATATCATTGCATATCAGTTATTTCACTAGAACCACCTGGCTCAATCAGGGCTTAGGTGGCTACACCAAGGGATCAACAAAAGATACAGAGTGAGGGCATCTGTCACCCGATTTGCAGATATTTTTTTGTAAGAGAAATCCGAAGACATGGACTAGGGCAGCGTGGGACTAGGAACAGGATGGTGGCTTCACAGCTAGGGCAACCGAACTTCACACCAGATAACAGGACTGATGCTGCTACATCTGTCCCTGACGTCGTACTTCATACAAGACAGGTGCTTAAAAGAAGCTGTTCACTGGAAAGTTTCTCATTTTCTGGCTGCTTTCTTTTCTTCAAAGGATTAAAAACTCTCAGGCACAATCGAAGTCAAGGGCAGAGTTTATAACTGGGATCAGGGAGATGGAATACACTTACTCTGAAAACCAAAAATCCCCATTTTCCTGAACTAAGGGTCCAAACATAGTCAAAACTTTTGTCCGTCATTTATCTCTCTTTCAGCACCCCATCTATTGAATAGGAATAATGGTGTCTCTTCACTTAACAGAAATGTAATGAAAACTAATTAATTGTTTTTCAGCATTCTGGGTATTAATTCTATGAGCACCATAGACGAGCCCCCACTGGAATAATCATTCTGTCTTCAAAGGGGGGTTTGAACAACACGTTGTAAATAAGGCCTAGGGCTGCAAACCGAACAGTGAGAAGGAAACAAGCTATTGAATAGCTGTTCGTTAAAGACCTATCATCTATTTTGTGCACCAAATACAGCAGGGAAGTACTATGGGCACGCGTAGTTGAAGACTGTATCATGATGTATACACGACTGGGCCGAACAAAGGCTTCAAAAGCATCTTCTAACTTTGCACTCTCAGTTAACTCCTTTCAGTGTAGTTTTTAAATGCGTGTGTGCATATATATATATATATATAAAATAAATGAGTAAGGACTCAAATGTCTTACAGGATCAGAGAGTGAGACATTCTGATTTGGCAGTCACTGCCATTTTCAGTGATCTCACATCTTAGGCACATCGTTTTTACTTGATGATATCAAATCCATCATTAGAAACTTGTTCAAACCAGGAAAAGGCCAGCAAGAATTATTTCAGAAGAAAAAGAAAAGGTTAATTAACTGAAAATGTATATTCCACACGGAAGATGAGGAACCGTGGGCACTTCTGACTTCATCCCAGCACTGACACCAGCTCCTTTGGCTTTATTAATCATTACTAGAGCAAATCCCTGACACCCTAGGAGCTCACCAACTGGCTCCGAAGCTGCTGTATCCAATTGCTCAACTCCATACACCAACCCTACGAAACACCACGCTGTCCCAGGGATATAACTAAATGCCTCCTATTACAAACTGATTTTGTGAACTCGAGAGATAATTATTAGCAGAGGACACCCCAGCCCTTGGAGTCCACCCACGAGCAGAGGAAGTGATTCAGACGCACAAGGCAGCCACTTACAGTACTGAGCTCTGCTCAGCAGCAGAGACGTTCTGCTAAGTCAGTTGATCTTTTATAAGATTTTATGGCTCTTCCTGAAATTTTATTCTCAGTGATTGTTATTACACGATAGAT
The DNA here is from genome assembly GCF_000687185.1 of Egretta garzetta. Classification (NCBI taxonomy): domain Eukaryota; kingdom Metazoa; phylum Chordata; class Aves; order Pelecaniformes; family Ardeidae; genus Egretta; species Egretta garzetta. The sequence goes on along the minus strand of NW_009258780.1, from coordinate 326,053 downwards.
TCCTTCAAGCTATTCCACAGTCCTGTTTCTCTGGGCCCAAGAGCAAGGAGGTAAACACTGTGTAAGCCTCTGTGGTAAATGGGACTGAAAGCACCCGAAAGCTCATCTCATGGCATAAGCCCCCCTGCAAGCCGCAATTCCAAAGGCTAACGGCTGCAGGAGAAAATCCTGATGCTTCCTTAACCGATAAAACCACCGTATCACAAAATACCAAGACCTCGAACAATGGCTTTCTCCTAAACAGTTTCCCATTCTATACCTTCCTATATTGGCATCTTCCTGCACCCCGTTTTCTTCCCGCCACAACGTTCCATTTTCAAGTGTTTTAGTCAAATATCTGGGACAGTTTCTTGCCTTGAGTGAAAAAACACTTCCTCCAACTTTCAGAGAAACATCGCATGTCTGTATATTTAGCAACAAAAACTGGAGTAACATTTAACAAAGAATTTATTCTTCCCTTACTGTAAAAGAATATTTCAGCATGTCAATCTGACATTCTTCTACTGAAAATCCATCTTGATAGAAAATATTCTCTTTGGAACTGTACCAATGTGTACTCAACGAAACACACGTTTAAAAAAGCAGAAGAACTTCCCTTTTTTCACCCACAGGTATTGTGCTGTGTAAAAAACCTATTTTTAAAATAACGGCTTTCACAATATTAGAAAAAAATACGACTTAAGGATGTTCTGTTCATGTTCAGATAAGACATTTGGCGCGCAGATATGAGTAGGTCCTCAGTTTTGCTCTTCAGCGCTAGACCGAAGACAACCTCAGGCCATGGTGGGGTTTTTTGCCGTTGTAGCGACCCAACGTAGGCAGTGCTCTCCGTGCCTCAGTCACCTACGGGCACCAAAACAGACCCCGCAGGTCCCAGAGGCTGCTCTGAGCTACACTGGCAAATTGCGTGGAAGAATTGAGCTTCAGGTGGCCCTTTTAGAGCTCTGTCCTCAGCAGAGTACAACGTTTAGTGAAGTTCAATTCAGTGAAGCATTTAATCATGGTTAAGTGCTTTTCTGTACTTGGTCTTAAAATGCAGACCAGAGTGGTGTAATTATAAAATAACCTTATACAACAGCCTGTAAGCTTACCTATCCTGCAAATTAAAGCATAAAACAATGAAAAAACAGATCCGTGTCGTTTTTTACCCCACTTAGTCATCTTTAAACAATAAATCTTTTTAGGTCAAAATTCTCAACTACACAAAAAACAAATGTTGCTTATTCCTAGATATGAGAGACACTTAATAAACTGGTTTGTTCTTATTTTAGTCTTGCCATTTCTGTCAAAAAACGTAGTCGTAGGCTTTCTAAGTTGCACTGGATAGGCAGGAGCTTGCTCACAACATGTAACAATTTGCGAGTACATAATATTTACATAGCAACTTGCAAGTAAATAATATTTCATAATCAAATCAACCATGAGTCTTAAGTATAAACATCGGTTTTAACATCAGAACTTTAATTCAGCTCAGTTTTTAAAACACACTGGAAGAGACCACCTTTTATAGTGGCACTGCCTCTAAAGAAATTGCTAGCAGCCTGCCTGCAGCAACCCTACCCGCTCGGTTTCACCTCGAGGAGATGGCACTTCTCTTACAACGTGGCAATTAACACTCCCACAGCTAGTAACAGGATGAATCATCCTAGCAGTAGCAAGAAAATAATTAAAAAAAAAAAAATCAAGGAAAATGGCTACACCGTATATTCTTCTGCCTTAAAATAGGTCTTTCCTTCATATGCTGTACTGGGAACAGCCCAAATACACTTGATCTTAGAATAATTTTTCTGTTTATAGTATCTTAAGCCAAAGCAAATAAAGAAATGAATGCATTTATTTTTAACTCCCTGAGCAAGGACAGCCTCCAGCACCCCGGAGCCAAGCCTGCGGGGTGGCATGGGGCCCCCGCCAACCTGCTTTGGGGAGGCAGCGGTGGCCGGAGAGGCCGCTCGCAGCAACTGGAGATGATTTTCACGTCATCTTCCTCAATAAATGCTCTCCGCAGCTGCTGCGTTGGCATGATTGCTGCCCACACAGATACTCGAGACAGATGTGTCACGGCAAACCTAACTTGCTGTACCTGATCATTTTGACAGATCAGGGGAAATCTTTTCCTTGTTGTGTAAAATAGGCACAGGGTCCAGAGGGAGGTTAGAGTCCTCTGCTGCGCACCAGGAGCTCCATTCAGTTTGAAAAAAACCAAACCAAAACAAAAAAGAATACAAATACAGTGCTGGAGAAACATTAATCTGACAAAGCTCTGGAAGACAAAGCTCATCTTGCAGATGTGAACAAGATGTAGGATAAATATGCCCAAAAGGAAAGTCCAAAAACTTCAGGGTCCGAGAGACCTGCTGTGGGAAATGGAAAAGGACAAAACCCAAGCTGATTCTCACACAGGAGGCTTGAAAAACTTTTCAGAAATTACTGGTTGTGTGATACAAACCCTTTCACTCCACAGCAGCGGCAATAAAACAGGAAAAAAATGCTATCAGAGTATTCTTCCAAACAAAACTTTAGTTTGCTGTTTAAATCCATACTTGAACCCACCCTTCATCCCAAAAGAGTATATTTCCCCATAGAAGCAAGAGCTAAACTTTCTACTGAAATCTGCATTAGCTCAAGAGCAGGGAAGGCCACCTCCTTCCCCTATTTTTCTGCACCATAATCTAAATTTTTTCCTCTCCCTCCAAAGCTATTCGCTCAACTCCATGCATTTCTGAATAGCTTTCAGGTAAAAAAAAAAAAAAAAAAAAAAATCCACAGCATTTTGGGTAATAAACACTATTCACCAGAAGTATTTTGGTAAGTGGTCCGTATTTTGGTCAAGTAAAAAAACCCCAAACATCTTTACCTTGTGAAGTACTAGCTACTTTTCTTTAAAAGTGACTTTGGGATCAAAACTACTTTGCTGCAATTCTGGTGGTATTTGACAGTGGAGTTATAATGTGGTATAAAGTCCAACCTGGAAAGCCACTAAAGGTGGAGCCTGGGCAGGAGCGAGTCCACCTGAAGCATCTTACAGCACAGGGACAGCTCTGCTGCAGCCGCAACACCCGCCGATACGCTTGACCTTGAGACAAGAGCGTGGAAGGTACTGGTCTCGGTCCAAGCACAACAAGAAATCTTCTACTGGTGCGAAGAAAATCGATGACGCAGAGAGGAAGAAAACCGGAAAGGAAAAAAAACCCAAGACAGTCCTATCACTGGTGAAACACAATGAAGTTAAAGAAATAAAGGAGTTGAATCATCTTAGAGTGACTCTAGGGAACGCTGAAGCCAGACAGTCTTTCTGTAAGTTACAGGTTATAACTATGACGCTTGCTTGCAGATCAGGAGCGCACACATGTGTTAGGTGAGAAAAAGCCCGAAATATTTGAACACAACTAAAAGAGGGCACAACAGGTAGCAAATAAATTCGGGCTATAATATCAAAGAGATAAGTTCCGCTGACATAAGCCATATACCTTTAGTATGTGTTTTGTTGCATTTATATGACAGAGGTCTATTAATAGAGGGCTTCTTTTGCTTCTGCACTAAAGTCAGGATTCTTAATGAGAACAGGAACATAAAATGTCTTTAGCATTTCTTTCCTGGAAAACCAGCTACAATAGCAAAGACAATTTTGAAACCCAACCCCATTTCACCATCAGAGCTAACATAACATTTAGGCAAACAGTTATTTTTAACTCTCTGTAACTCTAATCGCAAATTTTCATTTTGGAAACATATGCAAAACTTCCACACACGGAATAATCAGAAAAGATAAAGCATTTTATATAAAATACATGGATGTCTTACCCTGCAAAGACTTAAAAATATTTCCTGTTGCCAGTAAAAATACTCATAAAATTTGGAATGTGAAACAGCAGCTGGGAACAGTTAGCTACAGGAGCAGCAGTCTGGTTTGCAGTTATTTTGCAAATCAATGCACATTGTGGCAACCATAGGTTTTCATTTCCTGTGTGATAAGCCTTTTGTGGAAAGAAAACTCAGCAGTATTTCTTTTTGCCACACTTTGGCACCTACTATGAATTTCATAAATTCATATTTGAAGGGTCTGAAACACACTTTAAAGCACAATAGTCACCACAATATGGAAACCACCATACAACGGATGAAAAGGATCCCTCATCACGTGGTAGCATAAGAAAGCATCTGGGTAGCACCAGTCTTGTCCAACAGTTGCAATACTCGCTCAAGACGTCTTTTTATTGACTGGATGATTCAGGTTTCTTGGTTCCATTTCGAGCAATAGGTCAGAACCGGCTTAGAATGCATTTTGTACTGCACTCAGATGTGAATCTTCCCTTACACAGGTTTTCCCCACTCTTTGTTTCAATGCACACATTCTTGCTTTTTACTACATGGGATGAGAATCAAAACCTGGTACAAGAAAATGACTTTCAATTCCATGCAAGCACCTACGCAGATAATAAACCTCGGCAGTTGTCAAATGATGTATTCTCTTCCTAACAGAGTAGACAAATGTTATTAAGATGCCAATACCGACAACTGTTTTCAGATTCTAAATCTGAGGTAGAGAATTTTATCTGAAGTACGAAGGAGAAAAATTAAAAAGGTTAGTGTCAAACATACGGGGTTTTGTTTCAGCAGAAAAGCTTTCATTAATTTCTTACTCAGTAATGCGGTTTTTCTTCTTTCCCTGCAGTATTTGTAATGTTAGAAAAACACTCGAGTGTTTTAATAACATTTGAGAAATGCAGAAAGTAAATTTTGTAACTCAACTTTTAAGTTTCTTTCAAACGTTTGGACTGCTGCCATCGGCACGAGACCTAGATAACTTATCTAAATGAAATAAAGGCTGTGGTGAAAAATGGTGAAAAACAAACGGTAAGCACGATCTCTCGTTATAGAATTCCACTTATTTAATTTTTTAAAACACAAACCAAACTAGCTAAAACCACAAAACATAAAAGTAGCTTGGGTTTTAGCCCATACTGCTGCATTACTCCAGTTGTATATTATCGTCAACAGGCAAAACCCAATAATCCCATATATGGCTGAAGTTCTCACTTTAGAAAGTGTATATTTAAATAAAAAGTTCATTAGGGGGCATAAGAACACTAAATATTGCCTTGGTGATGGCTTTTATTTACTTTTTTAAGCATTCCCTATGGTTGAGTATAGTCTGTTGAATGGATCACAGATGAAGGTGGCCTCCGCATGTTCCATATGATTTCATAAGTTACGTGATCTCAGCAAAGTCAAGGACTAGTGTTCAACACAAGAGGAAAATTAAGCTTCGAGTCCTTTCATAAAGAACACCTTAAGGAGAAGGATTCTTAAATACAGCTAAAAATATTCCCATGACGTATTTCTGTCTCATCTTAATACACAGTAGTTTAACCACATCAAAGACTGAGATATTACTGATATCATTAGAGGCCTGGAACGAATTCACACAGAAAAGCCTGACAAGTCACTTCTCCCACATCTAGCTCTATATTAGAACAGGACTTCTTCCCTCGAGAGATGCTTTTTGTTGTTGTTCTCTCCAGTCAACAGCATGCTTCGGAATATTAACCAGATAGGTCTCCCTGCCCACAGCTGCAAAGGTCAAGCTCATCATAAGATCAGCATTTTAGGAAGAATGGATCCAGGGATTTAGAAATTCAGCAGATGTAAGAACTCCTGAAAGAAAGTACACTTTCAGCAGGCATCACTCTGCTGAAGGCAGAGGGGAAAGCCTGGGGTCCGCGGAGGCTAGGAATGCCCACGGTTCACGCTAACGTGCAGAGACTCTCAAGGACAAATCTAGAAACCGCGTGGTTCCCCCACCACGTTTTTGTGAGCCACATGAATTTTGAAAGCACACACTCCCAAAAAGATTGGGCAGCTGCAGTCAAACAAATTTGTTGAGCAGAAAGGGCTGCCAGAGACAGCTCTGGGGGCTTCCATGGGGACACAGGAGCCAGCACAATCCCCCCTCAACAAGATGGAAAACTGTCTTGCTTTTCTTTCCCAAACCATAGCATCCTGCTGTTGGCTGCAATTCCTCCCTAGGTCTGTCATCTAAAGTGTTTTGACTTTTGTCAAACTCTCCTATCCTAGGTATAATATTTTTCTGTCCTATTTTTTTCCCCTATAAACTCTTCCCTTCTACCCCTCATTCCAGCTTCTTGTGTTTCCCCTTAGCAACTTCCCTTTTAGCGAAATTGAACCCAAACATATATATATGTTTAATAATAACACGCTGTGACTGTGTACCAACCCTCCTGCGGCTTGTTTGTTCTAGGCCTTCTGTTGCCCTGGGTGTGAATCATCCATTTAGGCAGTAAACTCTTCAGCAAAAGGGTTGCCTGTTGTTCGAAATTCATGCAGTGCCTAGCCCCATTCTTAATTATTGAAACAACTTCATTAACGCTTTCAGTTCTCTCACTTCTGGATTGTTGGAGGCTTGCTTTGTACGCCTTCACTTCTCTAATAAATCCTTAAGATAAAAACTACAACCACCTTTGAATATACATTGAACCACATGTGCGATAAAGCAGAGCTTTGTGTTTGACACAAACTCTGTAGAAAAAGCTTTGCTGTAGGTGAGCTACCACCAAACGTTACCCTGCAACTTCTGGCAGTTGAAAGCACACCCACATTTGTTTTGGTTTTTTTTAAATTAAGAGAGATACTGGTTGCACAAATTTAATTACAACCGATTCTGATGGCAGCGCAAGGCAGGCTGTCATGCTCCGAGAGGAGATGGCAGTGACCTGAACAGGTCCCGCACCGTGTCCCCATACGGCATCATCCACAACACCGACACACACACGCTCCCCTCGGGGCCCTCGACGTGCCCTCTTTTCTTAGGCAATATGTGCGATTCCTGTTAAAATCCACAGCGATTTCACATGTAATTTGCGAGGAAAATCGAGCCCTTGCCACGCCAACAAGAACTGAAATCCAAACCCTGGCGGAGGGGTGGTGGCAAGAGGAAGGAATGGCGTGTTCCCGCTCCCGGACACTGTAGGACACTCCGAACTCTGCCTTCGCTAACAAAAGCTTCTTTTCATTAAAGGGTGGAAAAAAATCCCCTTTTATTCTACAGCCTTTGAAGGGCTTACATCATTGCTTCTTCAATTTCAGGATTTTAGTGAAAACAAGCTTTCTACTGGGCTGGTCAAATGACTGTTAACTAAGAATCCCTGGGAGTGTTTAATCTACACTCTTCATTTACTTGATGGTTAGGGTACCTGCTAATAACGATTCACCTAACGAAGAAACAAAAACACAGCGGAAGCCCTCCCCGCTCCTACAGTATTAATGTTACAATGAACCTGGGCATCTCTCCATCAAACAAGTCACCGTACCTTCCCCCCACCCTCCCCTAATTAGACCCAAGGCTTCCAAGGGAAAACCATAACGGGCTTTATATATTGCAGAGAAAAAGATGCTAACGCTGCTGTTTCATCATGTACACAAAAATACAATTTCATCATCATGTGTGTGTCCAACAGGTGCCTCGAATGTGAAGTCAGGAATAATTTGTGAATAGGAAGAGAGGTACATTGGCAAGATTGATAAGGGAAATAGATAGTTGCACCAGCCCCGTCTTATTTTCCCACAATTAAATAATATAAATAATATATTTTTTCCAAAGATCTCTCCATCCATATCCCTGTGATTCTTTTTCTTATACATCACACTCATGCACATCAGTTTTGAGAAACCCACGTAAACCCAACAGCAACACAGCCTTAAGAGTGTGGGCACCCGTTTAACCACAGGCAGGGAGATTCTAAGCTCCAAATTAAGGAAAATACTTGTATTTTGCTATGAACAGTTAAAATGGGTTAGTGATTTTTAAACTGAAGGCTCTAAATATGATTCTTCCCACAAGCCCTTCCACCCTTGTTTTACTATTTCTACAGCCAGGCCTACTAAGCTAGAAATACTTGGAGCAACAGTTTTCTCTCCTGTTCTGCCAAGGCACAAGGATTTTGGCAATCGCCTTCTGGGGGGTTAAATTCACCTTCCTGTTTAACTAATGGACCAGAGCACATAACAGAAAAGAGACAAGGATAGGAGTTCAGCTGGCTGTGGGTAAGTGTAAAGGACTGCTCCAAGTCATAAAAGCTGGCAGTGACATCTGAAAAATCACAAGCCAGCCGAATGGGTTTTGGACAGTTTTGGGAACCACCTGAGCACAGACGACACTGCAATGGAAGAGAACAAGGGAAAAGAAAAGAAATTTTTGCATTTGTCTTCTTTGGTCTTCTCTGATATTCTACTTCACTATCAGGTAATGAAACATGGCTAAAGCAATTCTTTTGAACCAATTTTTGTTAATTGCTAGATGTATAAAGGTAATAGTTGGGCATGTCTATATAAAAAAATACCTAAGGACAGAAAGAGAAAAAAAACCCAAAGACACCTGAAGTCCCATTACACATAATGCACAGCTGTCTTTCAGACAAGATATATTTTATTATAATACTCCTATGTTTTTTCTGTCTTTAATTCTAGAGTGATAACTACACATGTCAATCACAAAATACCACCTCAGTAAAAGAATGCTGCTCTTTTTCCTGAAACATGGGATGCTCGAAGCAAGCTTAACGTACACAACAGAACTAAGTCAAGGCAAAGTCATTACTTCACCTACTTATCCTGGCAACAAGCTAAGAAAATCCACTTGTACTAAAAGCTATTTCTGTACCTCAGACACAGAGCCTTTTAGGGAACCAACCAAAATAGTTTTAAATTTCAGGCTAAACGCTGTGCTTTTAGCTATGGTTTGAGGTACTCAAACCTGATAGGGAATTACGGCAACCTCTCATCAACCCTGGACAACAGTTTCCATCTGTCACCTGTACATAAGCTGATTTCACGAAAGGCTTTGCTACAGCAAGCAGTTAGCCAACAGGTAATCTTTGTCTTGACCTGTACATCCATCGAAACTGCCTGCAAGCAATTCCTTACCTAAGGCTGCAAAAGATGGAACTGCAATTTGCTATAGAGCTTTCAATATCAACCGCAATAAATCTTGAAGCACTTCTTTAAACTAAACAAGTGTCAGTTCTTCGTGGTTGACACAAGACAACAGATAGAGAGCTGGCACAGAAAGGTATCACCGCAACGCTAGGGGCAACCCATTGGTCTGTTCACAGTTTTCTGCTGTTGAGGTCAGAACATGGGCGTCCTACAGCCACGACCAACCAGATCTTGACAGATCAGACCAATCTGTATTTGTTGGAAAGGTGGATTCCTCCAATGGGTAAAAACTGTACCACAGTAAGAGAATCGGTGTTCAAAAACAACAGATGGGAGATGTATCTGCATCCTCTGTTTTGAGAATATGCACCAGTAAACGCTAAGAGATAGCGGAGGGGTTAGAGACTAGCCTCGCACACAAGATTTCCATCAACCCATTCCCAAGCTACAGTTTGAAAAGGATATTTCTAGAAAAGAAAATACTTGGGAAATGAGAATTTCTACTTTGTGTGAGGCAGAAATAGAGATGCTGTTATACGTAGGTGTGGCTGAAGAGTTCATTCAGTCATTGCTTTGACGTTTTCTGATTAAAATGTGTTGTGTGGGATGGTTTGGGTTTTGGGTTTGTTTGGGGGTTTTTTGGTTTTGGTTTTTTGGTTTTGTTTTGGTTTTTTTTTTTTTAGAAAGTCCTAATCTGTTGAAAGAAAAACTTTGTTTGGGAATTGTTGGTGACTGAATTTAAACATTAACAGTATTCAGATAGCATACTATCAGCAAAGAACAGGCTAAATTTTAACAGCTTTAAAATTTCTATTGTTTATATATATATAACATGTATTATACACAACACATATATACTTATAATATCTGTATTAAGTTTATATTAAGAATCCAAATCAGAATCAAGCTAGCATTTTTTTCATCAAAATAGGACAGGTCTGTTATTTTGCTTACTTTGCTTTGTTAGATCTTTCAAGCAATTTTGTGCCAATTCACGATAACAAATGATACTGTGCTAGAATTTCTCAGGCAATGCAAATTTTAAGCTTTAACCCAGCTGAGAGTGTTTTTTCTGAGCAATGATGGTCTTTAATGCTGATCAGAGCAGAGCTGCTGATGGAAGCTAAGAACAGGCTTTGGTCTATGCTTGGGTAGGTGAACATTAAAGCTCTGTGGAAATGAATGTGTTTATTTTAACATAAGATGTCTATTATCCACGTGATGTATATCACAAGCCAAGTCAACTTCTGTGGATGGACCTGACCTGAAAAAACCTTTTCAATTTGTGGCTATCCACTCATCCTCAGAGCTAAAGATATCTGAGGATCACTTCAACGTCAGTGTGTTTATGAGAGCTGCAGAAGTGTCAGTAACTTTGTGGTCACTGGCATAAAATAGCAGAGTGCATTGATCGCAAAATGTGAAATGCTTCGCCAGTTATGTAATTGTTTCATCTGAAGGGCACTCACTAATAAATATCAGCTATGACTAACTTTAGCCTAGAAAAGTAGAACATCAGATCCCAAAAAAGCAAGCCAACCTTTGGCAGACGCAGCATTAGACATTCTTAAACGTATTTTGTCTGTGAAATTAAATTGCATTAAAAACAGTTAGCGGAGGTGAGCCGTAAAATTCAAGTGGAAATAGCAGGACTTCTTATAGTTTGTGTGCTTATTTTCATAAAATAATCCCCACCAGTGATCGCGATCCAAATCTTCCAATGCTATACTAATAAAGGAGACTGAAACGAAAATGGACCTGAGGGTATTTGCAGCTTGGAACAAGCCTTGGTCCGAAACCAAGCGAGACTTACCTTCCTCATCACCTAGAATGAAAAATGTAAACATCAAACCGGTGAGTGGCATAAATGCACTCTGATTATTCAAATGGTTGTCACCGTAAATGTCTTTCTCTGACCTGGCCCCCTTAAGCTCTCTCTGACTTGACACAGATGCTTTCTTTCCCCTCTGCATCGAACTATTTAGCAAATAGAGAACATGGATCCTTAAGGATTTAATAGAAGACCAGCTTCCAACCAGCAAATTTAGATTCACTTTCCAATGCGACATAGGTAGACAACGGCACCTATGAATTCTGATTGATTGCAGTGAAAGTTTTTCATCCTGGCAACGCTGTTGCCATAGCGATCCCGGCTGATCGGATATTCTTAGCAACCACTCATAACTCTCCATCCCCAGCACTCCCTGGGTTCCTCCAAAGCCAAGCTGCATAACCTCATTTCCAAAACCCCAGCGATCGCCAGAAGAACGATTAGAGTAGCATGAGCTCATGAAGAGAAGTGCCTTCTTTGCAAATACCGCACACGCCACCTGACACGCTAGTACAAAGTGAGGGAGGACATGGAAAGAAAGCTTGGCTTCTGGGTACCGCACAGGGAAAGATAAGTTTGCATTTAGCTTCTCCAGAAATACCTTGCTGAGCTGGGATCTAAGTCTCATCGCATCTTCAGAGAGAGGTCGTTTACGTGACACTCAAATTCTTACATGAATTATGTGAACACTGTGAACTACACTGTGTATTATCATCACATGAAATTGCAGACTGAATTTATTACCAATTAAGCATGTTGGTTCATTGCGGGAGGAGGGGGGTGGACGGATACAACACGTTTGTTATTTTTTTAGTAGGGTCAGTTGTTACTACGATCCTGAAATTCAATTCCAGGTTTTTATAGATACAACAAGAATTTTTCTTAACTTTCTCTTTGATTGCATTTCTCCTACAGTTCTGCAATATCTTGTGAAGGGCTGGAGAAAGCCTCCCAGCATTTACTGTTAGTTCTCTAAGTTGCAATACTTCAGCGAGCAACGGGATGTTCCTTAGACTGGGCTCACTAGCCCCTGTAGCGCTTGCTGGGAAGTGCTGCAGCAGACAGCTAGAACCAGGGAAAAAAGCACGGTGTTGCCCTCTGCAATAAGCTTTACAGTGGGCACATAGAGGAATTAACTAGTCAAGGTGAACGAGCAGGACCTTTGCTGCCAGGACTTCCCTGGCCCTAGCTGATGGCCTCAAAGAAAGAGGAAGAAAAGTCACACTGGACTGACTGAGCTAATGTTTTCAAATCCTCAGGACACTAACAGGAGAGCAGTGAGGGTCTATGAGGTTCCAAGACCACAAAAATCCACCTTACTATTTTTACACGCATACCTAGTTCACTGTCGTTCCTCTGTGCTAAAGTAGCATTAGATGAAGTCAACCTAAAGCTGCATCACTGAAGTCACGAGAAAATGCACACAAGACATGATCTTGGGTTTTATACCATACGGCAACAAAGCAGTGAACTATTAACACGATTAGCAGTTGTCTCTTGCGCAGAGCTATGCAAACTGTATTAATAAGCAAGCTTCTAAGCCAAGCTGAAGATAAACCGGGAACTGGCAAACCACAACACCTATCTTACTCCAGCTACACACACTCTGTTTGGCAACCACCTTCAATTCCTGTTGGAGACTGCATGCTGCCGCCGCTACTTATAGCTGGGCTTCCCTCCGCTGTTCGCTTGGTGGAACAGTGACAAAAAATAGGAGTACTCAAACCCAAAATAAGATCTGAGTTTTCATGCTGATTCAATTTAGGACTGATTCACATCTCTTCACTCAGGTGATGCTTTGTGGCCTTCAACTGGGAATGAAAACGAGAATAGTACTCATAGTAGAGGGGGAGGGGGAAGTGAAACGAATAAAGTGACTACTACTAAAAGAACAGATTTCAACCTGCTACCCACTATGAAACCTGGATGTGCTACCACTATGAAATACCAGATAGTGCCAAGAGCAGTGAATTTCACATGACTGACAGGCACCACAAAGCCCGACGGACCAACTGCTCTGTTCTGGACAGGTACTCACTAAATGTATCATTTACAAGACTTTTAAAGAAGAAACCTGCATCTGCTCAAAATAAATAAGACATTATTAAGTATAAACTGTGTGAAAGTAGACCTTCAGGGAGGTGTCTTCCAAGGTAGATAGAAAGTTTCCAAGATTCAAACAAAGAAATAGAAAATACTACCTAACTGCACGTTCTGAAATAAAAGAACCAAGCTGAAACAAAATGTAAATTAGAAGGCCTTCATGTTCCATTTCCAAAGGCCAAAGAACAGCAATTTTCAAGGAAGTATCTTCTCAGTGTCATGTTAAAGTTTTTTCTATTGCTGTAGCTATTGCAAGCTCCAACTAAGATCAAGGTCCAAAATGCATTCACACTAGGAACGTGGAATAGAAGAAAGTCACTAAATGGGGGACTCATTTCTGGAGAAGGAAGCTCCTGATAAATTTCTGGCTCCCTTCCTAAACAGAAACCTCCAGATGTTCCCTGTTGTAATAATAAGCACCCGTAGTTTGGCACCATGAAGTTTGCAATTTGCAAGAAACATTAGCAGGAGAACACCACCAGCTTGGCAAATAGCCCGATCTTGACCTCATACCAACACGTATCAAAGGAAGCCTCCATCAGCTTTTCAGAATCACATTAGCTTGACCTCAACATACCTGAATAAAATTGAGATTAGGCCTGACATTTCAGCTTTGCTACTTTTTATCAAGTGGAAATTAAGCAGAATTCTGCCAGATGCTTAGCTAATACGCAGCCGATTTGATAAATATCAGCTAGTGCTTTACTTTTTCATTTCCTGCGTATTTCTACTCAGAGGGATCCTGGGAAGATGCAAGACATGGTGCCGCAAAGGGCCCAACTATATCGTATTTACTCAGACAGATTTTGTGGTTTCTTTCAAGTGTGCTAAATATAGCCGATTATTTTTTCTTTCTAGCCTAGAAAAGGAAAATCACAGCTGACACAGATTTCTTCTCAGCAGTCGCCTGCAAGCACTGGTTGCAGCTCTCCTCCCACAGTGAAGAACAAGCAGCTTAGTCCTGGGCTTGCAGGTGCTCTGACCATACGCTGGACTACTACCACGCGTTGTTCTGTTCCAAAATTACGTACAGATAACAAACGGGAAATGCTACAAATATCAGTGCTTCGGGTCAGTTACCAATGTATTGTATTTGCAATTTAATCCAGAAATAAAAGAGATTCCGCATGTCGTATTAACTACTGGGCTTAATATATTCTCCATGTATAATCAAAGCGAAGTCTACATATATTGCAGTATCCGATTTATATACGCAAAGCTTTTTTTTTTTTTTTTTCCCCAGGACCAAAGAAATGCCAATTGACAACCTTCCACAGCTGTCACTTTGATGGTGCTGAGCCAAAACCATCATGTTAGGAGCCCTTGCATAATTTATTCAGGTCATTTTCATTCTGAATAGGTAAAAAGAGACATTTAAAGATTCCATATTAAACATGGTAAATTTTCGGTTTTTAACCTTTTAGAAGTACTTTTAATAAATAAAAAAAAAAGCTGAAGATGCCACTGTCTATACCCAATACAATTTATCCTCCTTACTTGCAATAATCTCCTTATAAAGCTCCATTTTTCAAGGTGAGAAAACATTAGCAGCTCTCCATTAACAGCATATGGTGCATTAAACAAACTTACTGCAGCCGCACTGAAAGCAGCACTGCTAAAAGAACATTAAGCTTGCAAATCTATAAGCTCAAACAGTAGGAATGCTAGAATTACACGGTTCACATCTGCCCTTTCGTGTATATCAATATTGTGTATCACAATACCATAGGAGCAGAGTATTTTTTCAGTAGGATCCCATGGTAATTAGGGGAATCCTCCTCCAATCTCCCTTTCTGGAGCAGATTCTGTTGCAGTTAGCAGCACGAGGCTGCTCCACTTCACAGGGGAGCAGAAGGTAGCCCCTTGCTCCCGAGAATTATTTGCATATAATGTATGAAGGCTTCTTTTCAATAGAAACCCGAACAGAGAAATCATGGATGAGGCTCCCAAGAACGTCCTTAGGCAAATTTGGAGCTCATTAGTACATCTCCTAAGGCTATTTGCACCACGCAGCTCTAAAGCAATCCTTCCAGGAAGAAGCATGATGGATTCCACAAATCATTAGCACGGCAGTGGGAAATCTATCCTTTTCATCCATCACAACGGATATGCAGCTCGTGTACAGCGACTTCAAAACATCTGCAAATATCTGAATTGCAAGAGGTCAGCAGAAATGAACTGTGTTGAAAAAGAAGTTGTTCAAGCAATGCAAATTGTACATGGTGTTAAACACAAATGAGCCGTGGCAACTGTTTCAGAGGCAGAAACTCCAGCCTCGTTTCACTGCTATAAATCTGAGGTAGCTGAATCTCCAGCCAGATTCTAGATTTGTTAAAACTAATTATTCCAGCAGTTCAAAGTAAAGGAAAATTAAACCTCTGACCTAAGAAAAAGCAAAGGGAATTTGGTCCCAAGTCAAAGGAAGCACAGAGTGGTAGAATAAGTCAGTTTGGAAGGGACTTGTGGAGCTCATCCCACCGCCACTCAAAACAGGTCCAGTTCGACCATGCTGTTCAGAATAATATCCAGACAAATACCCAACATGTCCAAGGATGGCGATGCCACAGCCTCTCCAAACAGACTTTGCCCAGGCTTGACCACTCATAGTGAAAAATTTTTTTCCTAAAAACATAATCAGGATTTGCTGTGTTGCAACTCATGCCCAACGCCACTTGTCTTAATCTTAGCACTGTGTGCCTCTGAGAAGAGTCTGGCTCTGTGTCCCTTCCCTATTAAGCAGCTGACAGCAGTAATACAACTCCCCTTCGGCTTATTTTCTTAAGGCTGAAATACAAAAAACAAAGCGAAACACTTACAATGCAAAAAATAAAAAAAAAAAAAAAAAAACCACCACCACCTCTCAGAAAGTTCTAGGGAGACATGCAAATGCATGCTAATTAAAAACATATATATTCCTTCTTAAAGATTCTCCATAGGAAAATAAAGAGCAACATTTATTCCTTTTTATTTTTCCTAGAACTAAGATGCCAGCAAATTTTTTCCTATGCATATGGCAAAGATGACTTTCAAGAAAAAAGCAGCAAAACACCAGAAATAAAAGAATCATCAGCGTGCGTTGCACGCTGCTGGGAAGGGGAAAAGGAGGGATATCTGGGAACAACACTACCGCCATATCGAGCATTTTATGGTTTGGGGGTTTTTTTTTGTTTTGTTATTAGGTTGATTTATTTTTTTTGTTTGGAGGAGTGGTTGGATTTGTGTGCGTTTGCTTTTAAAACCACAGCTTACTTAGCAGCAGGTGGCCAAATCATTTCAGATTCTTTTTAATTGGATTTTCTTACCCATTTGAATGGAACGCTATGTTAAAAACAACAAATAAATCTATGGCACAAGTTACTTGGCTGTGAAAAGCTTGCACCAACTCCAAAACGGTTATTTCAAACATACATTCGCTAAAAAAAGTAAGTTGTTCTAGTCTGGAATATTTGTTGCTGCTTACAGATAAAAGACAAAGATTTTGCAAATGGTTCTTAAAGTCACTGTAACTAAAAGGTTCGCAGATTTAAAAAACAGGGTACATGCACTGCCTGTCACGCAATCAAAATAGTAAGCCTGATTTCTGGAACCCCCTGACCAAGCAAAAGGAGGCTTCCACGGTCAGGCTGCCTCGAGCTTCATTGAAAGGAGCGCCCATTTATCGGTGCCAAGGTCAGGCGTACCATACGCTGGTTTTTAAAGCATATTTTATACATGCAAAAAGGAGAAGAGCTTCCATAAAATAACAAGGGAAGACTCTCAAACCTTCAGCAATTCATGTGTAATACAGTGAGGCGTATTGTTCCTATTAAAGGTTATTTGGCAATTTTTTGAGTAATCTCCAGCAAACCCAGCTCTTTATGCAATTTAACATTGAATATGTGCACAGCGTACATAATCACTGCCGGAAAAAAATTCAGGCTAGAAATATGTTAACAGCAAAGGTCACTAGCAGTTGAGACAATATTGCAAGAGAGAGAGCCAACTACTGCGTTTATCGTTACACCGTGATGAGACGATGATGTAAAGGACACGTGCCGGTTCAATCACAAGTCACTGGCCTCACTGCAAGCGTCACCCAACTGCGCTCCGTGGCCTTTGTCAAACACTAGGTCAGATTACAGCTCCATGGTGCTTTCTTGTAGTCTCAAATTCTGCTAGGTGCATTCATGTTAAAAAATACAGACAAGTAAGATGTGGTCACTCGGTGGAATCTCCCCCCAGATCTATTACTTACTGGATTACTTGAAATCGGAGGCAAATCCCCTTTCCCCACTGGCAGAGCGCACGTGCCGTACTGGCCGCATCTCTCTGAAGGCAACAGCCACGAGCAGAAACTCCTAACAAGCTTTTAGCCTTGCATGAAGAACTGTTTCTTCATTCTTGCTTTGAGAACGTATTGTGAACTACGGGCGGGTGTAGCGCGCACATAATTGCACTTCACGCATGAAAATCACTGCCTAATTCGGGGAACAGGTTTAGAGTTTGATCCTGCAAACCTGCAGAGCTTTGTGCTTTTATCTTTGAAGAGGCATTTGCAAATGTAGCTCCAGCTGTTATTAGTAAGGAAGGAAACAGATTTAAGTTTTTAAGTCCTATCGCTTGCAACCGTAAAACTTAAGCTGTAATAAAATAAAAGCTATAGAGCTATGTGAATTTCCCCATAGACTTACAACTTTGAAAAAAGTATTTTTAAACTGGACAGAAGCCTGATATTTATTTTCTGGAAGTTCTGTGTTTGTAACAAGACAGTAAGTGACCTACTTACTGGCTCTTTTGGAGGAAACACGGGGTAGTGATGTTAGCCTGGAGTGCTAACAAAACAAAAACCCACCAAACGCCCAATAACAAAAACCCCACACCACAAAATAAACCCCAACCAAACCCCTGTCCCACAGTGCCTGATTAATACTCTATTTTCAGAAAATACTTCTCGGAGAACAAAGAACTAAAGGGAAGAGATCGGGGTCTCCACAGGTTTTTAAATGGTTTTTTCTGCACATTTTAATTTTTCAAGACATCAGTTTTTCAGTAACTGTTAAGCCTTGAGCTCTTACCCAAAGTAAATAAATACACAAATACTGAAAGATCATTATAAAAACCATTTGGGGATCTGCCCTGTATATCCCAGAGGCCAAGATTTTATACATATTTAGCTGAGTTATTCTAAAAACTCCTTGCTAAGAGAGACATCAAGTAAAACGAACTAAATGGCCAGGACATACGAAGAGGTCCTGTTTTTAGCATCTTTCTTGTGACTCCGCTTGCGACATGAACCAGGGCTGCAGTCCTCAAAGAGAGAGCCTTGCAGGGAACCACCTCAACCCAAACGGCACCAGGTCAGGGCAGAAGGGCAACAGTCCCGGTACCCCCAGCTGCTGCCCCGCTTGGTCCCAGTGATGGCTGCTTCCTGCGGGAGCCACCCGGCCCCACTGGCTTGGGAACTGGGGAGGCTCACGGCCACAGGGGCCGGACAAGAGCAGCCTGGTACCAAGGACTCACCCAAAGCATCAGGTGCTATGGCAGGAGCAGGGGTGAAGCAAAGAGGAAGACTTGTTGGAAGAACAAAGAAAAGGAGACAATAAAAATATCTGGGTGGAGTAGCGAGATGTTTACAAAGCCAAAGAAAGAAGTTTCAAGACTAATCCTGCAGGGAGCAGTTACGAAATGACAGCGTAGACTGTATTCTCAGGATACCAGCTACACTCTTATTAAACTGCAACTCAATATAAACATTCAGACAAGAACTCAGCACTTCAGCAATCTTTTACATCTTCCAACTATTAAGAAAACACATTAAAGGGGACAGAAGTGGATTGCCTTTAGTTTTCTTTATATGCAAAATCCCACTGGGCAAGCAAAAGCCACACAAATGCTACGCTATGAAATATTTTGTAATGAGAATATTCAATGGCAGTGTTATTGATGTCAGCATGCTATAACTCAGATGACCTAAAAAACTAACGGCAGCTAAAACCTCATGATGGATTTGTTGCTTCTTCATACTAGACTGCTGTTTCCGATTATTTTAATTGGTTACTATTCGCAATACCGTATTTAGAGAAATTAGACAATAAATTATATAGCTAATCGTGTGGTCACGTGAATCATCTAAACATCATATTACAGCGTCTAGGAAACTGCCTGCTGTTCCACTTGGAACTTAAGTAGAAAAAGAATAAAATCTGTCACAAAGCCAGTGAATCCTGATGTTATTTTAACATTGGTGCTTCATTTAGCTTGAAGCCCCGCAGGCACATCCTGCTGAGACGCCAGCGTGTTGCAGGGTTATTTGGGAGGCAGAGACTAGCAGAACCAACGCAGCAATACAGGTCAAGGAAAGGGCTGACTGCCACATCCCCCAAACAGTGAAGAAGAAAGGAGGGTCTGGGACCTCCTGTCCCAGCACTTCAAACCTCTTTCCCCCCGGACCCATACTAAACTGTCCAAATCTCCACTAGTTTAAACCAGTTGACTTTCTGGCGCATTTTTACTCTAATTACTCAAAGCAGTAGGTCAATAAAGGTGAAAATAGTTTATTTGTAAGTATGAATTGTGGCTAAGGGTATCAGAGTTCTGCCACAGGGGAAGAAACAATATCTCTTCCCCACCCTGCCCTAAGATTATGGCTCTTTTAAGGAACTGTGCAGAGAAAAAAAAAAGAAAAACTGGAAGTCTGTGGGACCCAGTTTTCTCTTCCCACACTAATTTCTCTCAACACATTGGAAATGCTCATTGAAAATATAGTTGAGCGGGTGACATAGCATATTCAGTTTTGGTTCACATCAGGTTTGACTCCAGGTCAAAAAATTTCTTCAGTAAATTTCCCTTGGAGTGACAGCTTCACACTAATGGGGAACTCCTGGTGTTTTTTAAGATGACAAAGAGTCATGTTAATGTTATTCCTTTCATTTTCGGTGTATTCTTTCCACTGAGTTGCTGCAGGGAATGCAGGGAAGAAAATGCTGTTAAAAAACAGGGCACAATTTTGCTATCACAGAAATACGTGGTAACTCCCGAGAATGAAGCAGGAATTCTCCAGTACGCTGAACTGATCCTTAGCGATGTCAGTTTTCAAAGGATGGTTTCTTTTGTTAAGTGTTAATAACCTGAAAACCAGTAAAGCTGTACCTTGCCTAACAATTTTCATCTCAAACTGTGACAATTCAAGTTCGCCACCACGCTATGTACTGCCTAAGTGAAATTCGCATCGCTCCACAGAAATAGGTCAAGGATATAATTTACCTACGTATAATTACTCTATTAAAGCAGCAAACAATCTTCACGCAAAACTTGTTACTTGATAAGTTAGCATCTATAGGAGCAACACTATTTTCAGCTGTTCTAATCTCAAATTAATTTAACTTTGAAATTTCCTTCAAAGTCCAAAGCCAAGATGCTCAGAAAGCAGAAGCAAACAGCTGAGATCATCGGATCAACGATGTGCCAGAAAGATCCCTTCTGTAAAGAGAGAGCATCTTTAATGTTCCGGGGTTTGTTATCCATCGATGGCCTTGTGGCTCTATGCCATAATCAATAGCTATTGATTTACCTTTAGATTACAATAGCTATAAAAATATATATATATAAATATAAAATATATATACATATATATATACACATATATATACACACATATATATATAAAAAATAGAAATACTCTGTAACTCAGTTGAGCAGCACCTTTCAGCTCAAGCAGCCTCATTAAAATCAAATACCAGAGTCTAGGTTCTAGTTAGTAAATGAAGTGGAAAAACCTACATAAGCCTAGTTCAATTCCAGGAAATAGTTGACACTAAAAATACTCATTAATTCCGGCAAAATGAGTAACTAGTCAAAATTAATTCCTTATTCCAACTTCTAAATATTGAAGCATTGCCCAAAACTGGCTATGTTGCAGAATGCTACAAGCTTTGCCACAGGTCCTTCCTCCCTAAGATGACAGCTGAGTGCAAGCTGCTAATCATTTTTATTCGTACTAAAACCAGACTCTAAGATGTGGCGTTAACAACACACGAATTCCAACCACTTATTCCTCAATTTCAGTAAACCTCATTCTGCTGCTTCTCTGGCCACTGACACGAGAGTGACTCAGTCAGCGGGACTGACAGCCTTTCTGCTAATGCCTCCAGCAGCGCGTACTTGTCATGGCTAAAGCAAGAAAATGGTACTTGAAAAACATTTACATGTACAAGCTGAATTCCCTCACCACATTGATGATGTGGATGCGTATAAATCAATGACCCCATCTACCAAAGCAACAGTGGTGACTTTGCTGGTGACTTGCTCGCACAGAGCTGCTCAGAGCCAAACCTGCTGCGTCCAGGTTGTATTTGGCAGCTGCAGCGGTTCCTCAGAGCTTTCTGGTGACCGAGTGAAACATTCTGGGCACTATGCAATGGAAAACAAAACCTGATAATGCAGAGAGGAAGTCAATCGCAACAGCAATACTATGAAAATCCCTTAAAAGAAATACACAGGAAACCCCCTACTCCAGAGTACATATAAACAGCCCAGTATCAAGAGTCCCGGTGGGTTTCCGTATCAACCTAATGCACAGTAAAAAGAATAGACAGGCTCCTTTACCCAGAAAATTAGGTAAACTAAGAATAGTTATGACTTTAGTTTGCTCAAGCTTCCCAGAGATGAGTATTTGTTTTGGAATGATACATTAATTATATATGTGAAAATAATAATCTAACTATTCTACAAGTATGAAGAGACACCTTTCTCTACCTCTATCTTTATTTCAAGAGGTTCACAACCCTACAAACTCTCAAAAGGAAAAAAAAAAAAAAAAAAAATGAAGTGATGAACATCACTGTAAAGAGAGAAAAGTAATGTTCAAAAAATCCAGAACAACAAAAACCTTGGGAATATTAATAATGCATAGTTAATACCAAAATTCAAAGGCTTGTCAGAAACCATGCAAGCCCAAGTTAATTTTGCAGAGATGTTATTGCAGAGATAATAAAATGAGAACAACCAGAGGCTTGTTTGTAGTGACAATAAACCCATAAAATAGCAACACACAAAATAAAAAGGTACAGCATAGGAAAAAACTAAGTAGATTGACAATATTTCAAATTGCAAAGAACAAAATTAAATAGTAAAAAAAAGTTTTTATGCAATACCGCTACAAATTATCTAATGCTACTTATAATTATCTTTTATCCTGGTCCCTCTCTGACACATTTGACATTTCTTCCAAGCCAGCCATGTCCAGTAACTCACAACAACAGTTCTTTGAAGTTGGAAGTGAGAGGCTTTTCAATACAGAAAGCACAGAGCAGCTCACGTTATTTACTCGTACCCATTTTGTTGGCTTTGTGCTTTTTTTCCCCTACATCTTTGTGCTCTCTGGATGTTCAGTTAAATTCCTGCTCAAGAGGCAGATCCCGGTACTTTCTTTCGGTATCTATGGACAGAAAGATAGACACCTTTAAAGGGCACGCGTGTGTGGTCTTTTTGCTACGTTCCCCTTGACGACTAAGGTAGCTGTTAGCACCTAGAGCGCCTGGCAACTCCTCAGGCAGTTGCTCCCTCCTCCTTTTCACATCAGAGAAAAAGCACAGTAAGATGTAAGCCCAAAAGTGGGACAACTTAACTGGCAGGAGGAGCAAGCCCCTCTCGCTCTCCCCCAAGCAGCACTTTGCTTTTCACGCAAGCCTGCAGGAAAGGAAGTTTTCCCCTCAGCTTTCATCCAGTCTGCTTTGTGCAATTCAGCTTTTCCAAGCGTACATCACGCTCGCATAGGGCCGAGGAGAGAAACACAAGGTGCCTATAAACAGAAGCCGGTGTGCATGCAGCCTGCTGGTAACAGATGAGCTATATGCCACAGCTTGAAGGTAGAAGAAATTCTAGAAGCCTATCAGAAAACTTCTACGTTCCTCCGGGGTGAGAACACTGGTCTGCTATAGCTTTGCACAGAGCTTGGAAGGCGTTCTCATTCGTTACTCTGAAACTAAGGAAATAGTAGGAGCCAACCTCCCGAAAGCCTGGAGAACCGTCTATTCATTGCCATGGTTTGTGCTTCTAATTGTCATTAAGAATACTTAAATCCATCTTTCTGTTACTACAAACGTTTGCTTTGAATTATTTCCTCAGCTGTGGCTATGTAAAACAAAATCTTGAGATTTATCTGACGCACTACTTGTCTTGTTTCGGAGTCTATTATACCCCTCCTAGGGAAACTCGTACTGTGCTTTGAATGACTTCTTAGAATTTATAGGGACATTCTTAATACCACGCAATCTCCATGTTAAAACTGCTGACATCTCAAGTTTTGACACAGACGTTCTTTCAAACAACCATAGCCTAGCTCCTACAACATTAGTAATTAAATCACTTACCTTCCGAATTCTCCAAGTCCTCTTCTCTGTATTTTTACAGGGGATTCAGGAGATTGAGATGGCAGTAGAAAGAAGATTGGATTTGGAAAATAGTATGACTCTCTCCAAAATGGAGCTCAACGAAGAGCCAGTAGTATGGCAAGTCCATCTTAAAGCAGACATTATCTGATATTTGTTGTGAGAAGGGCAAGTGTAATACCATCTTCAGGAACAATTGCATACGTACACAATGAAAAAAAGAATCATTATGCTATGAGGCTCTCCTATTTCTTCTGCTCTGTAAGTAAGTGTATCTGAAGGAATACAAGAAAGGCAAGAAAGATATGTCCAGAAGCTTTCAGGTTTTTTCATCCAAGCACTAAATCTTTCTGTTATGCTTTTTTTTTTTTTTAAACCAGATAACTGTCACTGATAGAGGCAGATAATACCAAGTAAAAAAATCCCCACTGACCATTACCGCTATCAAGTATCTAGCCTAAATATCCACCATCTAGTTATATACCCAGTAAGCATTCCTAACCTAGATTCACTTTACTCCAGCAAAACTGCAGATTTTTTTAGTAAAAGTCATACCAGGTCCATGAAAATACAAGCTATACTCTCAAGCCTTTTGTCATAGTAACTACGCCTGTATGAGAACTATTACGTGTAGCAAAACGCCTTCACAAATAAACGTCATTCCCTCTCCGCCATTACCGCGGGGTACACACCAGTGCCTGCCTGCTCGGGGGCCAGCTCCAACGAAGGGTCATGAGTCCCCTGAGGCCGGGCAAGCCCTAAGCCTGTGTTCAACACTACAGCAACCAGCACGCAGTCATGTCGTATCCAGATGCATCTGAAAGGCAATCCCAAAAGCACGTGCAAAGGCTGAGTCACTTGGTGCCAACTAGGGGAAAGTACCACAAAGTATATGAAACCTTTCCATAGGGTACCCAGAGTCCCCTAAGCTCCCGTTTTAGGGTGCCTGCATGCTCCTGTAGAGCTGGCTCTCCCCTTCCCTTTCACACACACAAAATTTTCTTTTTCTGCAAGGAACCAACTGAAGGGTGACACAGATGCTGACCTGCTATCCACTCAGACAGAAGAGCAGATGTTCACAGGCCATAGAGGAAACTCTACTCAACAGTGGGACTGCTGAGACTGGGCATTCTGGACCATCACATGACGACGATGCTGTCTGCTGATTTCCAAATACCACGAGTGGTGCCATGAACAAAGCAGAAGAAAAGGATACAGAGGCTACTGTGGGGGCTAAATCCTCAAAGTCCTCCTCATACCTGCACCACTGAGCTCTACACGGCCTATGTATGTTAGAGCAAACCAGTGAGATGAACTCTACCACCTTCTATCCAGCTCTGGTTAAGATTTGAGGAACAAAACTTATAAAGCAGCTGTTCTTCCAGCCAGGAACAAGCTCTGCTATGTCTAAGATTATATTTATTCAACAAGGTTAAGGCCAGAAGCCTGGACTCAAATCTCTCATACCTATGACAAAGAAATTAGCAGGTCAAACCATCTGAGGTCCCACTGGAAGGATGTCTATACTGACCTTGCACTGTATTATCTTTCTTTGCTTTTGTGGAGTTTTTAATTTATTTTTTTTCATTGGCGGCTTGAGGCAGTCAGTACACCAAGTTTTGCATAATTAATGCACACAGATATCTGTCCTCAGTGATGCTTCGGGAGCGTTTTGCTGAAACACAAAACTGTTCCTGAAAATCTTTTAAAAGTAACACTTAGGTATGAGAGACTGCTAATGACCAAATTCATGATTCTTTTTCACATTTCATTGTACAGTGACTGACCCAAACTGGTTTGGCAAGATAACAGAACATAGGAGAGGGGTCCTTAAACTTCAGGTGTATTCTTCTAAATAAACAGAAAAATTTTATTTCCTGTAAAAATACTCCTGACAAATGGATTTTCTGTGAGCTGAAAGACGGCCTTACAAAACCAAAGATGAGGAGATGAGTTGTGACAGAATACGCTTTTTCTGTCATTTTAATTAATACTAACACTATTGAACTATGTTAATCTAACAATATGCCACAGTTTGAATTCAGAGATATCTGTATTATTCACTGGCAATCTCAATATTCCGTCTATTCTGCATGTCAGACCTAACGTTTAAGGTGATGCATTGTTATAAATCACTCAGAGTAGATGCACTCAGCTACGAAATCATTAGAAACTACTGGGTTGTAATTCAGTGCCTCATCTTTCTACATCCTGGATACATGCCAGCGCCCACACTGTATTGACAGTCGAAACGAATGGCAGTTAGGAGCTTAAATAACCTCAAAAACCTGATTCAAGTGCCATAGCAAGATGCTTTCTGACACGCTGAAAATGAAAAGTCGAATAGAAAGGCACATACATTAAATTTTTTTCTCAAATTCTTCATTTATCCAACATAAAGTGTAAAGACAGAATACCAAAAAGCAGTTTTATGTCTGCCTTATATATTAGTATTGGAGCACGCATTAAAACTATGTCACATATTAATTCAAAAAACATCCAACATAAAGCACCGGTACGTTGCGGAGTAGTCAGAGTTGATACACTGCAATCTAGATATGCCCGTGTTGCTTTTAACACATCTCTTTCTCCTGGCTGTCAAACTTGGGCTCAATTTTCACATATTAGACGCTGCTACTATTCCAAATCAAAACAAATGGAGAGCTCCCTGATCTTTTATTTGCCTCCCCTTCTAGCCACCTCATGGCACAGCTAAGCGTACAGTCTCATTAAAGTCTAGCTAAGTTGAACAAAGCTAAGCACTTTTTACTGATTGAATTTTTCCCAGGGCTAACAGAGATTGCATAACAGAGCTGCATTTTTTTCTACTGACACTGGGCATTTGAAAGCATTGTACCCTTTTGGTCTTTAAGCACCTGAAAAGCTCAAGAGGTGGCCTTTTATAGTAGGAAGGTTAAGTCCTAATGTTCTAGGTAGATTCTCCCGAATGTACAGTTATTTGTTCTATATTTCCATTTCAATACATACACTTACTTATTGTGTACGCCAATTAAAAAACCCTACAACTCTGCTCAAGTGATAGAAGGGGGAAATCATCCCAATGCCACCTGTACCGTAAGTCATACTTTAGGTGACTTTTTGGCAATTCAGAATCACAAACCGCTAGAATTCATTTTCCTCAGAATTAGAGTAACCAGTGGGGCTGAGTGAGGTTTGCTTTACACGATTGACACATCTGGCCTCCTGTATTTGTTATGGAAAATGCCAAAAAAAGAAAAGTTATTTCATCAGAGATTCCCAGTCCTTTAAGATAACAAAAAATTAAGTCTCTCTTAGTTTTACAGACCCACAGAGCTGACAAGTTGGTTGACAAAGGCTCTCTCTCACGAGGAACAACCTGGTACAGTCAAATCCCTCCTGTCTTCCTCACATCCATGAACTGAACCTGGCAAACCACAGAATTCATCTAACCCATGGTCACGGGCTCTTCCCTTTGCGATTACAGACTGGAACAATCAGCTGTCAACTTGACTATTTATAACACAAGACAGAATCTCATTAAACTGCAACATCACCACACTTTTTTTTCCCTTAAATACATTAGTCTATGACCATTGACAATATGAAGTCTCACGGATCGTCAACTCAATTGCAAAATAAAGAGGCATTATTCAACCTTTAAAAAAATATATTTTAACCAACGTGCAAGATTGACTTTTAATAGATCTTCAAAATTTTTTTATAAAGTCTCTTGAAGACGACACGAGTTTCCTACTAATACGCAACTGACATTAGAACACACGCAATTTTTATTTCTTCTATTTCACCGTGTTTTCAGCAGTTATCTAAACTAAGGCTAAATAACAAAAGAAAGGCTTCCAAAGAAGGTCTCTAGTTAGGTTTGCAGTAACACTGCGGGTCTACAGGAAAAGGGGCTCATTTCGTTCCGGGACAGGTATCCTCTTACTACAACAGCAGCACAAAACTGCAGCAAGCCCCTCTGAAGAGGCCAGTGACAAAAATTCTAAAAAATAGACATATAAAACTGGTAAGAACAACAGTTATGAGTAGCAGAGAGGTGGGCTCTTCCGGGCATTTCAACAAGTAGGACGGCAATGCTCATTTCCATTGATGGAAAAAGTCGTTCAGTCATCAAGATGTGGTCCAGAATTGCCAAAATGCCCAGGTCCCCGTGGTACAGGAGGGACATCTACAACCCCTACATTAATATCCAAAGGAATACGCTGCTGCGCAGCAGCGTGGACTCTCCACTAACAACATGTTTGTCAAGCGTTATGACTACAAACGCCCAACTACCCCCTTTAACTCCGTAGCAGTATTTTGACATTCCAGCTACAGTAAACAGGCAACCCAGATACTGGGTCACAAACTGACCCAGCTCCTTATGGCCATTACCGGGCAGAGGTCGGGTGCTTCAGATGGTTCCCTGTGAAACAACAGCAAGACTGATGCAGTGGTTGCCACACTGCGCACTCATCTTAAGGAAACATTTCTGCTCCAGGAGCAGAGCTCGGAGAGCAAGCACTCAGCCACCTGCCCAGATGTCTTCCCCCCTGCCAACAACCCATGAGAACAGAGTCGATGCTGGACGGGCATTGCTGCCTCTCCACACCAAGCCCAGCCTTCCAGGAGCTGCAGAGGCCTCTTCAAAACCATACATGGACGCAGGTTGTTTGATGTTGGGTTGGTGCTGGTTCGGTTGGGATTGTTTGTTGGGTTTTTTTGGTTGGTCGGTTGGTTTTGAAGGGGACGGGGGGAGATAGCTGTTGGAAAACAATGATACATAATGAATTAGTCACCCAAAGTTGTCGTTTCTACTAATTTGTCTTCTATACAAATACAAGTGCCTAGAAAGGTCTTTAACTGCTCCCCCCCCACCCCTTTACAGCAGCCCTGATAACAGGCTGCTAGCTACAGGGTAAACAGAAACACATGCTTCCTGCCCCATACGGCTTTTAATGGTGAAAATTGAAGCAGCCTGGAAAACATTTTTGCAGTGAGGACGGCAAAGAAACCAAACAGCACAAAATTCACAATAATCATATTTTTCTTAATTTTCTTCATAAATGATGAATGGTTGTAGTTTCTGTAATGTGTCGAGTCTGATGCTGCACATCTTGTTAACTCTGAATGTTACAAACAGGTGCAGCCTGCTGGTAACAGAGATGAGCTATACGCCACAGCTTTAAGGCAGAAGAAATTCTAAAAGCCCATCAGAAAACGTCTGCCTTCCTCCCAGGTGAGAATGCTGGTATGCTCCAGCTTTGCACAGAGCTTGGAAGGCACTCTCATTCATTACTGTGAAACAAACTCTGTTTGGAAGAAAAAAAAAAAATAAATATATTCTTCAATAGAATTACTTACTTGAGTAAAGGCTATTGAGTATGACTGGCTAAAAAAAAAAAAAAAAAACAAAACAATAATCCTCTAGGCCACTGGCTTCACGCAGGTGATCCCTTCTGCTAATTACATTATATTATCTTACCCCAGACACTTATTTGATTTATGCATCTCCCCACCATTCATCACCTACTTCTAACTTAAAACCCACCTTTAATTATTTCTGCAAGAGGAAACATGTAATTGCATATAATGTAGTTTTTAAGTCAATGATCAAGTATGAAATACTGCTACTTCCTCAAAATACAAGAGAGCTAAATATAGTTTAGAACTCTTCCTACTCCACAGCTCCTCTTTTCTACAATAATTTGCAACATGATGATGAAATAAGAGAAAAATAAGAGAACAGAAATTCCAGTATTATAAAATGCCAAAGCAAACGTTAGTTAAAAGAACATACAGTGTCAGCATTATATCACACAGAAGAACAAAGATGAAAATAAAGTCATACAGTTAGAGTTGAAATGGAAATAGTTTTAATTCTTCTATCAAGCACTGAAGTGATAGAAAGTTCAGGGAAGGTCTCTGAAATGTGGTTTTAATCACTTATCCATACTCTAATGGCAAAATTGTTCTCCACATGAAGAGTGAAAAAGCAGAAACCAAAACACTTGTCCTAAGTCATCTTGCAGGACCAGATATGAACACAGAAGTCATGAAACACAGCGAGTGTCAAGAGGACGCAAGCTGCAAGGGCAGAGGAGCCACTTCAATTCTGTATCTCTAGGTCTGATGCATTAGCACATGACGATTAGAAATCACTTGGCTACAGCTGTGGCTCTATTTTTTTTTTTTAATTATTATTTTTAAACTTTGGGCTGCTGCAAGTGAAAATGCAAAGTAGCAAAAAGAGAACTGCTGCTAGTAATACAGGAATACATGGAGGAACCATTGTAGTTAACTGACCCATCGGTCCTGTTACAAAGTAAGGAAAGCAACACAGCCAATCAAAACAACAACGCTTAGGAGTTATTGCACTTAGTTTTTATCATCAGGAGAACGATTATTTATGCAAAATTAATAAGAAACTTGGTCTTCATGTGAAATGCTACAAGGGAATTTCTTTTGTGCCACGGATGTCGTAGAATATTTATGAGCACTGGGAATCAGAGCAGTCAGAATTACGAAAAACAGAGGTCACGGAGGGTAGGATTGCAAGGTTACTGTGGTTGGGTGGGTTTTTTATTGAACACGTACAACTGTGCATCTTTATAGATACCTTTATTGTCCTGAACAAAAAAAAAGAATTGTGATTTTGTTTGGCGGTGACCTGGATGTATGCATTGCAATACCCAGTTTTATTTATTTTTAATAAATATCTCCATTTGGACTAGTTTTCCAACGTGCAGGAAGACTCCACCGCTCAAACGTGTGCCTTTTTTAACGGTGAAACTACTTGAAGATAAAAATCAAAACTGAAGTGTGACAAAGAGATCATACGGAGCTGGACACACTAGGAACGTGTATACAAGTGGATGGACACAATAGCAGTCGCTCCAGGAAGAATGTTATAATATACTTTTTGATTCTGTATACAGTTACTGAAAACTTTAAAAACCGCAACTAAAGCAAGAAACTTCCTTTCTCCGATCCAGTTTGCAGAGCGTTACAATACATACCTGCATAGAACAAGAAAATGCCCTGGCCTTCAGCAACTGTTGTGCCCGTAAATTGGAGCAGGATCCTTTTACTACTTAATTACTGAGAAGATACAGGGGTTTAGGGTAATACTGGAACACAAATGCATCTTTTGTCCTTTTCTTTTGTATACACACAAATGACCCAATTTAGCATAGCATGGAGGGAATCTCCTGAGACGGGCAAAGTTCATGAAAATATTCATAGGAGAAAAGGTATGTCATTATCCCCAGGCTCTGCCTACTAGGCTGTAATTAGAAAGCTATCGCTTTTCTAGCAGATGGGTCTCCTGGCCTCTTTCCAGTCTACACTTCATGTTGTCTATTATGACAACCCAAACTGTAAATGAAGGAAGTAAAGTAAAATGTTTCCTAGCGTACCTTTGGACAGATCCAACTCTAAGATGTATCCTATGTGAATACGATTTTTTTTTAAATAATTTTTTTAATAAGAGGCACAATAGCTCAATAAGTGAGTAACTGGCTATAGGATCACCCACGCAAGGATAGCTGGATCAAAGCTCCTTCAGCAAAGCAGAGACAGGGTCATTATTCTGCGACAAGCTGGTGATCTCCTTCTGATGGCTCCAAGACAAGTAACTGCCATAAGAAATACAACTACAAACACAGCCCTTGTCAGCAACCTTAGCAGGAAGATCAGACGAGAACTGAATGGCCTGCTCACTTCTTTAATAGCTTTGCCAAGTCAAAGCTAGCTAGGAAGCTGGTAGCAGCGCTGTCTGCAGTCCTAGTGGATAGAAACCTTCCTGGCTGTTTAATTTACCCTAATCACAGGTATTTCCTCCCCCAGCGCCACCAAACTAACCCAACAGAAAAGATAGCCATTTGGGTCTGGCTGGAAAATAGCTAGGTAGCAAAATAAAATTACAGTGCATGTGGAGGAATGGCTAAGAATGAAAAGTACTGCACCAATATTTGCAAAGACTAGAACATTTTTAGGAACATAACAGCAGACGCAGTAGGAAAAGTGGTATCATAAACCTTTCTGCGCTATTCCAGCGGCATTTCCCCAGTGAGTTCTGAGAAGAACTGAATCCCGCATGAAAACACTGTTCAGACTCCAGAGCCATGCGTCGCTTGGTCTCTCTGCAGCAAGCAGCAACAAGGCTGTCAATTCACATCAACTGCGAGGGTGATCCAAGAGATGGGGATACGGCTGCCGGGAGCTCCCCGGAGCCCATCAGACTCATTTTACACAGACTACTGAATAGCTATCAGATGGTGTCAATTTTCACTCCCTGTTACAGCTGAACAAATAATGAGAAAAATTATACGCAAACATCCCAGTGGCTTCTCTATGATTTTGCTCCAACCATGTTCCCACATTTTCTATTTGATTATCATGGACATTTTTATGGGAAGACTTGGGTCTCAGCATTCTCTCAGGACCACAAAGTAAACCTTGCTACCAACAGCAATTTTCAGGAAAAAAAATATTATGCACAAAATTATTATCAATAGCAAACAAGTTGGTTACAATTGCAATCTGTTTGCAGACAACCTGCAATCAAGAAAGAAGGCTAATTCATCAAGCAAATTGTTACTGGAAATTGTCTCTCTCAGCCATAATCACTCATATAACCAGGGCACCTGGAAACTGAGGTAAGAGACTTGAGTCCTAGCACCCATTCCGTGTTTTATCTGCCTGTTCCAAAATGTACGGTAATTTAGGAATTTGGTATGTGGAATGAGTACCAAGAAGCATGGAATCTCTAGTAACAAAGAACTTCAGCTTCCCATAAGAAGATGCGCTCAGAGAGGCTCTGGCACTCTCTAACACAGCATACACCCACTACAGGCCCATGCCTGTCAGATTTGTTTGGATTCAGTCATAGCTTACACGACCAGAGCCTATGGAGCCTCCCACTCCGTTTTGGAAGCTGAAAAAACTTCTGGAATGATTTTGAAGGAAGACCAGTCATTTTGGCAGAATCTTTTCTGTCTGGCACGTAATTAATTCGGGGAAAATTATTTGCTCCCTATTCACTGACAAGCTTTTCTGTCTACACGGTACATGCTGAGAGAAAAAGATAGCTAGAGGTTAAAATTAGCCACTAACACAGATGCCATTGTCTCTTCCCATTACCTCCTCCCACAGCAGGCATCTTGCATTCAAACGGAGTAGGACTGAAAACCACAAATCTAAAGCTCAAAAAAGAAACAAAAGAAAAAAAATAGCAAAAATAACCCCCCTTTAAAATGAGCGATGCATCGGACCTCTCTGGTCAGTGGCTACTTTACATATCATTTTCTAACCAGTAATTACAGTATGTGACTTCATTAGCATCTTCGGGTCGTACTCCCCAACACCCAATGTCAGTATTGGATTTTATTATCTCAGGACTAGAAAAGCAGGAGAATACAACAATTAAGACTTCAAATATTAGACATTAAAGAAAACAAGAAATCTTCTGAATAGTCTGTTTCTAGGATGACATGCTGTAAACAAGAACGTCAGCACTGACTTCAGCTCAGCTGCCACAGAAAAAAAAAGCATCTGTTTTTCTTCCTGGCGCATACTTGAATGCAACTGAAACATTCACATATATTTGAGATATACTTACACCTTTCAAAGATATCATTTAAGGCAAAAAAAAAAAATCATCTCTATGGTCACAACTTGAAACAATTTTCAGAGATCTATGTACAGCCTGACAACACACTGAGTGGGACCACTGAATTCCAGCACCTGGAAAAAAATTTGTCTTGAGAGGATCTCCCGCATGCACCCAAGAGAGAAAACAATATCTGGATTTAGGACATCCCTCTTTGTTCCTCTTTGTTGAGTGCAGACCTTACCCATCTAAAACTTGACCAGTGAAACCCTGCTGAATGCAAACAAAATGATGCGCTGATCCATAGTTGGCAACTTAGCCTTAGTCACGTCATGCCATGCATTACTTAGGAAACAGGGGAAAAAATACATAATTAAATTTTAGATTTGTGTGATGTGTGTAGAGAGAAAAAAACGCTGGCTTGATTGTTGTGATGAAACTAATTCTACATAGAATCATACATGATATAGCTCTTGTATTTTTGCCTAATATCCTCATTCTATACAGACACATCTGTTCATCCTTCCTTTCTTACCTGCTAGCTGGAAACACTAGCTGGTAGGCAGCACAGAACAAAACCAAGATAACACTTGTGAAATGTGCCAGGATCCTTAAGGTCAAAATATTATGAGTAAATTAATCCTTCTATCAAATGGCCGACAGCATCATAAAGGGCCAGGGTTTATACACGCACAGGGCTCCTCTTAAAAAATCACTAAGCCATCTCCTGCTCCCAACCAGAAACCAAGAAAACTTAAGACTACATTGCTCTTGAATAACCCTAATAAGCAAATCTTTCCTTACCTAGAAGGACTTAAGACGCTGCCGGGGCAGGGGGAATCTTTATTAGAGGAAATTTACTTTAATAAAGCTAACAAAGCAAGCAGGCTCCTGATGACAAGGTTTACTCAAATTCATAAAAGCCTAATAACATAAACTCTTAAAAAAAATAAAGATGTGGTTTGTTAATATAAGTATTTCATTAATAATTCATTTTAATTACAAAGTAACATACATAGAATGTTCTGTATTTCTGTAAGCCTCCGGTATCTTCAATTAAATATATTCATGAAGGTTTCCATTGAAATCCAACAATACCGCCTATTCATAATTAAAAAAGCAAGCGAGAGATTTAGCGTTCTCTGATGGCGCCACTTGCTACCACAAAGTCGTTTCACGCCGTATGCAGCGCATTATTTACCGGTTCCATAAAAGCAGCGAGCTGCACTGGCTCTTGGAGCGTTCGGCCTTAGTGAGGGACAGCACATAGCTACACTGGCCAAGCCCAGTCCGGAAAATAAATTACTCCGTGCTGGAAAGGTCACACTTTTCAGGCTCAGCTCTCGCCTCTCTCTGCAGCCATCCCCTCGCCGCCCACCCACCAAGGAAGGAGCTGGAGTCCCACAAAAGCTGATCGCTTAGTGGGGTGGGAGGAAGCATTCGCTCCTGCATTTCTAACATCAACAGGAGCTCTACCACAAATCCAACGGCCACAGCATCAAGCTGGCTGGGAGAACCCTGCCCTCTCCTATCCCACTCCTCAGGCATATAGGCTGTTAGAAGGTAGGTCGACCGCAACTAAACATTCCCTCCAAGTACAGATGCCAACAAGTTAACCTCGCTAGGATGGCATCATACTCCAACACAGCAATTGCCTGGCTGCAAGAACAGCGGTTTGAGTACAACGATGCCGCGCTTACCAGCTACCATGGTAAGAAATTAAGTGTAAAGTGTTTGAAATATGTACTTGTAGATCATAGAATCATAGAATGTTTTGGGTTGGAAGGGACCCCTAGAGGTCGTCTAGTCCAACCCCCCTGCAGTGAGCAGGGACACCGCTAACTAGATCAGGCTGCTCAGAGCCCCGTCCAACCTGGTCTTGAATGTTTCCAGGGATGGGGCCTCCACCACCTCCCTGGGCAACCTGTGCCAGTGTTTCACCACCCTCATTGTAAATAACTTCTTCCTTATATCTAGTCTAAACCTACCCTGGTTTAGTTTAAAACCATTACCCCTTGTCTTGTCTTATCTTAGTGAAGATATCATATTGACATTTGTAGAATTGGCTAGATCACACAAAAAATGGTGGAAAAAAGCTTAAAAAAAAAAGACACGCAAAGACAAAAAACAAAACCCCACAAAAACAAACCCACGACGACACTGCTGAAGTTGCTAGGAATTTTACTGCTAAGCTAAATGAAGCGGGACCAGACCCCATATTGTTTGCAGAAATAGTTCCACAGGATACTGAAAGCCACCATCTCACTAGATTCCTTGTGATAATCTGAGTGATGTTGCAGAGTTAGTAGGATGGAAAGCCAACAACTTTCCAGAAAACCACATTCTTAGCTTACGCAACAGAAATTATCATGAAAGGAACAACTCCAAAACCATTAAGAATTAAGTTTCTGGAATGAGAAGTCAAACATTTTTTAGTTCAAAAAGCTGAGACTGCTCAGAAAGAACTGTGCTTGGTTTGGACATGATAGAAATAGCATAAATCATACGATTAGGGATAAAACGTTTCCTTTACAATTAACAACTAGAACGGAACGGAAATTGAAAAGCAGAGATATGTTGGGATTATGACCCCTGAAATTATGTGTAGCTCTATGCCAGGCTCAGATTTGAGCTACTAGAGCCTCAAAGGGGTATCCTCAACTGGCTGAGGTTTAATATGACAAAGGGATTCCAGAGGCATTAGTATCAATGAAGAGAGGAGGTTATGAAGCATTTGCTCTCTGCAAGTAAAAAGGATAATGAAATTATGCAGCTCCTTTCTTCCCCTGCTGTCAGCAGATCCTTAGTTAGCTGCAGACTCATTACCGTCGCTTTTGACAGCTGCAGTACAACATGAGAAACCATCGAGGGCTCAAAACGCTGTACTGAAAAATGCCACCCCTGTGGCTGAAGAGACACGAGATCTATACAACGGCAAACACCAACTTATTTCCAATAGAGGCTAAGATTTGCTTTTAACTACGATATCTGGATCTCTGGAAAATCTACCAAGTTCACAGGTATAGGATGTGGAATGACCACTGGGACACCATGAAAAAAAAAAACCAAAACCAAGAGAATTCAACACGCAGCACCATTACACACGGGGCCTCCTAATGGATGTTTGTAACTGCCCAGAAGAGCATACAATGATTTTCAACCCTGCCAATCAATCCAGGAGCCACATCTGTGAAAACATGGAGCCATTTTCTTGACCTTCTCTCACACAGATGGGAGAGAAGAGTGCTTGTTCTAAAACATAAGGGAATAGGTTTGTGCTCTAATAGCTGATGGCAGCTGCGTTTGCTGTGGTCGCTTTCCCATTGACCTTCTATCATTTATTATCCATAGCGCCCATTGCTCAAAAATGCTTATTAGATTGGAAGCTTAGTATTTATTACTGCAACGAAGACATAGGCTTAACTGGGATGCAGTGGCCCACGCTCAAGGAAAAAAGCGATAAAGCTTTAGAAAAAGATTCTAACAAATGCAGACCTAGGTACCACAGTAAATCTTCAATGTTTAACAGCCAGTTATCTTCTGACCCAGCAATGATTTGATGAGCACAGAGCGCAGATGAGAGGAGACGAGCAGCAGTTCAAAGCCATTGGCAGAGCTTCCTACATCAGACACAAGCAGTCCTTTAAAGGTTGCTTGCATCATTCCTTATCAGCAGCAAGAACATACTCCAAAATTTCCACTGAAGGAAAACATCACCTCAACGGTCACTACACTAAAACCCGAGCAAATGGCCAATGTTTGCTCTATTTTAGCACTGGCTTATCCAAAAAACTCACAGCTAATGTTTCATCCTGTAACTGATGCAAAGCGTTGCTACCATGAGAGCTCTGTCCCTCACTTCAGAAGGGCATAGATTCAACCTGTTTCATGCAATAGGATGCCATCCCTGACCAGTATCCTGAGGGCATTTTCTTCCTTGCTAAACAGACTGAAAGCTAATGTTACCAAAGACAAAAAAATAAATAAATTTCCTTTCTCAATGCATATGCAGGAAGCTGCAGCGCAGCAGAGGAGCATCACCTGGCATAAATCAGCACAGGAAGCAGCACGTGTGACCAGGGCTACCATGCTGCTTGGGGTTAGAGGGTGCCCAGAAGGAAACCAAGGGGAAGACAGAGCTACCCACAGGGCACAAAACACGCTTTTTTCTATGCAGAATAAATGTATTTGAACATCAACATTGATGAATTTAATCTTAGCAGGCAGTTTGACATCCTTCTTCAGTTTTATCACTGGGAATTTGAGAAACAACTAAATTAAGACACTCAATCTAGAGATCCAGGGAAGTTCAACATGCTAAATCCTTGTCTGCCTTTTTCGTTGTTGCCTTCCCAAAGAGCCTCAGCAAGCATCACCCAACAACACGCCTGTTTCTTCTTTTAGATCCTGACCCCTCAGTGTTAAACACCAGGACATTAAACAGCCATCTCTTTCTTAAGGGCACAACTTCTTACTTCAGTTTGCACTAAAAGCGGACAACCATCTTGTTTTGCAGATCACAGGCACTTCTTTGGCAAAAACAGACCGTGCCCTCCTCCGACCTTTTGATTTTCTATGCACAAAAACGCATCTGCGATCCAGCCTCTCTGTGATAAAAAGGGAATGAAAACATCCTCATTGGATGCACTTAACTCCTTCTATTACTTATGCGAGACAGCAGAATCCAATTATGCTTATCTGTACCACAAATACAATACAAACCAACGTCCTACACGTTTAGACAGAAAAGTTAAATACAAATTTTCTATACATCAGCTCGCACTTAGGTCCCCAGACACAGAACATCAAAAGATCATCAGTGCTTCTCCTACCTCCTCCGCTTCCTAAACAAAAACTTAATCCAGAAAAAGCTTGTGGAATTTCATTTTAATATAGGAGGTTTTTTTCCTCTTCTGTGGTGCAAAAAGATTCTGTAACTTGCAATCCCCGTTTGTTCTGCCTAGGTGATCATAAGGTAGTTTTCCAGAATCACTCAGAAATTACCTATGGAAATGCCCAAGCAGACAATCAGAGACAGGAGGCCTCATCCAGTTTTCTGATAACTTCCATAAAACAATGGGCCATTGTGCTTGCAGGAGCACAACAGAAGACAACATGCCCACAGAAATCACCACAAGGCATCAAAGAGATAATGATTACGAAAACTCTTCTTCTCGATGCACCGAAGGGAAGCAGACGTTGGTCTGACATTTCCCATGTTCTATGAGGTAAAATACTGAAGTTTCTTCAAACTCAGAGAAGCAGCTAACTACACACAAGAAGATAAAGCAAATCCAGGAAACTATATGGACGAACAAAGTACGCTGTTGGGTTTGAATTCTTATTAATAGGCTAACTCTGTACACACAAAAAAACTAACCTAGTCAAAAATAGATATTGTTTCAACGGAGGCCGAGAAATAATCACCAGTCACACACAGAAATTCATGTGCTTGGTACAGTGCCCTTCAGATACTTGTGGATTTTTTTTTTTTTTTTTTTTTTTTTAATGCTGGCTGTCCACTTGCAACAGCAGCAGCAGACATCTTCTAATGTACAGCTGTTAAAAAAAAAAAAGCAGAAGTAACTCAGAGGCCTCCTAATGCAAACCTTTCTGCTAACCTTAGCATAAAAAATGTGAAGCCTGGGAAG
The DNA here is from genome assembly GCF_000687185.1 of Egretta garzetta. Taxonomy (NCBI): domain Eukaryota; kingdom Metazoa; phylum Chordata; class Aves; order Pelecaniformes; family Ardeidae; genus Egretta; species Egretta garzetta. The sequence continues at coordinate 287,554 of NW_009258780.1, read as the reverse complement.
GAAATTATTAGCCATTGTGTAGATACGTAGGATGCAAGAACTGAAGGGCTTGGAACCCCAAGAGCTATCAGTCCAAGATTTGGGTTGTCAGAATTTTAGATTTTCCCAGAGCCAATTCCCAGTCACCTTCCAAGCAGCCAACATTTTCTAATAGGGCAGGCCTCCTTTCTTGAGTTAATTCCATGACACAAATAAAACAAAACATGATCTATATTGAAGAACTCTCTCCGTAGCTTTGATGGGAACATTAGGTACACATAATAAATTACTGTTTCTATTTAATTGCCTCAGTTAAAACTGACTTTCGTACCAAGTGTAAAAACAAAAAGTAAAAGGGCATTTTGGAGTTTCAGTCTGCGAAAGCATTTGACACATCCTGCAGCTCCAGGTAGAGACCAAGTTCAATCCTGATGTTATTTTGTTGCCCAAAAGTCAGATGTTGCATCACAAGTAAAGGTGACCCTCCGACTGCCGTTTTCTGGTCTATTGAAATGCACCTTCACGAAGAAAGGTTTAATTTGGTCTAACAGAAAATGTCAAAGCTTGACTAAATGTCAAGATTTCATTACACTGTGAAATGTCTCCTGAACAACAGCTGCAAGTGAGAGCCAATTTTTAAATACATTGATACACATTTACTGATACTACACTAAAAAAAACCAACCAACAAAAAGAAAGAAAAAAACCCCAAACATAATGTGATTAGAATCCAGATTCTAACAGAGACTGAAATGACTTTGTGATTCCCTAGTTATTTTACATTTTGTGATAACCTCTATTTGCAATTCTTAAGCATCAAGAACAGCATTTCAAAATAAAATCTACCACTCAAGACTAGATACTTACAAGGTTGTTGTCTAGTGAACTAAAAACAAAAATAAAGCAACAAAAGTTGAAACCCAAGAAATACCAAACTCATATTTCCCATGCAGGAAAGCAATGAATCCCAAATATGAACCCCTGAAAAAAACGCTACTGTCAAATTTTGGCATCTAATACATAAACCCAAATAATTCCTAGTAACAGACAAGTTGAAGAGCAATTCCCAACAATCAGATGTGTAATCATAGGATTTTTTCAAACCAAATAATGTGTCTTATATTACGGCAATTATCATCGATATTGCTTATTTATGCTCTCCTCAGCAAATAATCTTTTCCTTCAGTGAAAACAGACATGAAAAATAGAGAGGAAAAAGCCGCCAAAACAAACAAAAAAAAAACCCCACCAAAAAAACCCACACATGTACCATGTAGCCAGGATGCTCTTATTTCATTGCCGAGATGCTCAGCAGCTTAAGCGCTACCTTCATCCTATCGTTTTAGCTCCTGCAGAGCAGATACCAAACCAAAGGAAAACTGTCCCAAGTACCATCAGCTGCCACCTCCGAGGCACTGAAACCCAAATGCCCTTTTTCCTCTTTGATATACCACCCTTCCAATAAGAGCAGCTGGACACTAGGGGGACTGAAGGGGGTCGAACTGCAGCCACTCAAACCATCAGATTATGAATAACTGCACCTATGTACACACACACACTGTTTAACCACACAGCTTCTGTCTCAAGACTGATACCAGAGCAGCATTTGTTCTTAAACCTCTAAATCCCACCTGTACTGCAAAACTAGGCACATGTTCCTTATTTTTAGATATGAAATAATATTACTCATGGACATTCACCTTCAGGGAAATAAATATATAGTGACATTATCTGCATTTTTAAGAGATTTGGTCTTCAAAAGCGACACATACCCAGCAAGCCCCATCTATCAAAGAATCCTTTGACTAGCAAAGCTTCAGTGAACTGGATGCAGCGATAAGCATGACTTTAAACTGTGCCTCAGTGCGTCTGCTTGATAAATCTATTTCAGAAAAAAGAAAATGTGCCAGGAAGCTGTGCAAAAGCAACCCACCTGTGGGAAATAACTCAGAGTGAGAACCACACATCCAAGAGCGTTCGTTCGCGTTACTGTGGGACTGGAATCCCACTCTTCACTAGAGCGAAGCAGAAGCTAGGACCATGTGTACAGGCACTTGTTTAGACAATTTTTAAACAGGCTAAGTTGACTTCAACAAGTAAGGTAAAATAAATTGATACCATATAGATTTAAAACAGCTTTGCATTAGTTCTATAATGGAGGAATAAGTTACCATGAGACAAGTTATATTAGACCAGTAATTGTGCCCTTCTCTTAGCCTGTGGTAAGCAAATTAAAACAACTAAATACCTGCCTGTGCATGCCCCGGGCAGGTACCGTAGATCAGTAACCGCCACTGCTCCCGTTGCTGCTCTTTCAGTGTATGGGCCACAAGACTGTAGGTCAAGAGAAAAGCAAGCGTGGTCCTAAGCCTGCAAAGAATTCACCCAGTAAGAATGTTCAAAAACCTCACCTACTCCACATAAAAAGCCAGGGCAAGTTAGATGGGATGCTCAGCCCAGTTCCTGCCCTGCACAGAAGCTTCCATGCTTCGAGACTCATTGAGGTAAAACAACATCAAGGTAAGTGCAGAGATATATATTTTTTTTTTTAAAGGATGAATCATAGAATCGCTTTGGTTGGAAAAGACCTTTGAGATCAAGTCCAACCTTTAACCTAACCCTGCCATCCCACCACTAAACCATGTCCCTAAGCACCTCGTCTGCCCAGCTTTTAAATCCCCCCAGGGATGGGGACTCGACCACCTCCCTGGGCAGCCCCTTCCAGAGCCTGACAGCCCTTTCGGTGAAGAAGTTTTTCCTGATGTCTAGCCTAAACCTGCCCTGAAAGGCAAACTGAACAAAAAGTTGTCAGGAAATAACGAACGCCCACTTGCACGCTTCTCACACCATGGTCTGAGTTACTGCATGTACTCACCGAGCTCAGCAGCCAGCTGGCTTCAGCAGCTGCAGCAACTTTTACCATAGCCTAACAGACGAGGCAGATCTCTCTTCTAGCCTTTAACATCAAGGTCATTAAGCTATATCAAGATGCATTCCATCTGTCTCTCTAAGTCTGAAGGAACTATTCTACACTCTTTATAAAATACGGGCAAAATACGACGTAGCTGAGGACCTGCTATCCTCCACAGTACACTTACTGTTAGCTAGCCAGATTTATTTCTCCTACAACTCTCACTTCACATTCTTTATCCTCACAAACTGCAGGTGTTTGGCAGGTTCAGATAAAAAGAATTGGCTACCAGTGTAGCTTCTAAGTAAGCCATGCCGAAAGAGGGAAAGAAAAAGAAACTACTATATAATGATACACCTGCTTCCTCCTATGGATCTCAGAATCTGTGAAGTTTCAAGACTGCTTCTCTTCCTAACTCTCCTAGCTAAAAGTACCTGTGAGGAACACCATCAAGTTTCCTCTGTTCTCTCTCTACCGTGAATTTTAGCAGAGGATTAATACACCTTTCAGCTACAATTTAAATTGCACAGTATTTCCAGCATTTTAAAAGGGACAGATTTTTACGCCAAGGCAGCTGGTATTTCCTATTTCCCTCTGCCTGAACAGAGTTCCCAATGGAGCAGGAGGAGCTAAAGTTAGTGTTTGGGCCATATAATAAGTCATAAATACTGACAGGATGAACGTTCAGGGGCACGCTTTCCAGAGACCACCAAGTAGAAGTCTTTGGAACAAATCAATGCACTTTAAGTAGTCAATACTACTTCTACAATTGCTTCTATTCCCTACTAAAGTGTTCAAAGGTTTAAATTAATCTCATAAATTCTGCGATTCACAAAGCAATACACAAATACCGTCTGCTTCAGATTGTGATTCGTGAGCTTTTAAGCTAATCGAAGTCAGCCTGAGCTACTCTGTCAGAGAAATGGCTTACATCTTAGTTTTCAAAACGATGAGAACTATCGTTCACTTTCCTACGGAAGACATTTTCCTTGTACTATTTAAACAAGGGTTTGCATTCAGGAATTCAGAAGAGGAACTGACATTTCCTTTTGGCACTGCTTCCTTAAAACGCCATAAAGTCAAATGTCATCTCTAATGCGAGTTCCCTAGCACAACGCGTTACTGCCTCTCAAGCGCGTGGTGGAAAGATGTATGAGCAGAAGGTGGCAATAGAGCATCAAAGCAAGAATCTGTGTACGTTATATTCACAATTAGATGCTTGCTGCCACCACAGCACACACACATATGCACGGGTCATACACAACACGATTTCGGCATGATTTCTTACGGCTACATCACTCTTAGGTAAAAGGAAATCTAAGAGCAGCACTTTCTCCTTGGGTAGCTGACATAATTACAAGATTTTCCTAACCACTTCGGTGTGCTGCCTGCATGGTTCTCTGCATCCATCAGAAAAATACTGAAAGCAGGCTTTTTATGCAGTTTGTCAATAGACAAAAAAAATATTAGGGCTATGTACCTCCAGCTGAAAAGCCAATGTTTAAGCACCTATGTGCTTCAAGCTGAAAAGCATTATTACGTTTTATACATAACACTCCCCTTCATTTCTAAAAAGTAATCGCTTGAGCACTGGTGAGAAGTGTATGGAAAAATTCATTTCACTCTTTTTTTAAAAATGGTTTGGTTTAACACTTAACTGTTAACCAGGTAACCACACAGAAATTAAGCTCATCTTAGATTTGTGGTTAAGCTTGTAAATGTCAGTGAGTCAGTACCCCAAACTGTCATTTCTTACTGTATTGTAGAGAGTCTTCTCAAATACGTAAGGATTATCTTAAATTCCCTTTTTCATTAGAGACATGTCCTGATACAGAGCCTTTAACCAAAGGCAGAAAATAGCAGCTATTACTATTATTGTTGTTTATTAAATGACCCAAGTCTTCCCCGATAAACCATGCAAAACTAAACCCCACAGAACCACACTTTCTAGCAATTACTTAGGTTTAGGCGCTAATGTTACAGGCACCGGGAGCTGAAACCCAAGCAGTGTATCTTAATTACACACATTTATTCCCCCTACCTGAGGCTGGCAACCGATACACAGTGGGCAGCGACAATCTCTTCCTTCATGTCTGTACAGCGATTATAACAGGCTAAGGAAACATTTCAGCTCTAATGGTCTGCGAGTTTGTCAGCACTCCAGCACTGCCAGGCGGAGATCGGTGTGAATACCAACCTATAAATACAGTTAGCCGCTGCTCATCCACCGCAAAGAGGATCCCAGGAGCACATCCATTGCCAGACATGCCATTTTCTCTATGTCGCTGTAAAATATCAGGTTTAAGAAAAGAACAGAGCAAATGGAAATAGTCAAAATATCCAACATCCCAAGAAGCCTACCAGACTTAAATACAATGTTAGCAAAAGTTATTTAAGTGGCAAAGAGAACAAGATCCTCAATGAAGTTTTCAAATGAGTAAATAAATGCGTCGGTGTCTAGCTGCCTAATGTACTCAAAAGCAATCTTTAAAACAGTATTTTAATATTGAGTTTTAAAAGTGACCATTTAAATGCCCCGGTAAGCCATGCAGAACAAGCATCGGCAGGAAAGCAAACATATGTAAAAGCTGTAGTTAGGTATTCACATGTGCTCATGTCCTGCTAAAATATTAAAGAAATATCTCTTAGCGACTATAACTTCAGCTTACTCAAACGCTAAGCCAGGAACAGACATCCACATGTGCGCACACGTCCATCCAGGGAGCAGCCCGTGGGCAGCGGCCTCCTGCCCCCCCAGCCACCCCTGCTGACGCCCCGGGATGCAGCTGCACTGCACTCGTCTCCCACACAGTTTCAAGCTGAACCGTTACTGCTGAGCGCTCAAGTATGTGAAAGCGCATTTTTGAGGCATCCTCAGAGACTATTTTCAACAGGAGCATCCTCAACACCTCAACACTGTTACCCCATTGCAGTTGTCTGATTGATGATACATAATTTAGTATACCAATTTTCTGATGAAATGTGGGAGGGAGGTTGGAAGCAGCTGCTGTAAATCAATATAGCTCCATAAATTTGGTCCAAAGCCCATATAGTCATCTTTTTATCTTAGAATGTATAGAGTGATTCATTCTTTGTGAATTAATCTAGCCTTCCAATTTTGCAATCAACCTAAAATACCTTAGTCTTTTCTTTTTTTTTTTTCCCCTCTCCTTCATGAAATGAAGAACTAAAATCCCCATTAAAAAAACCAAATCAATATGCATCAGGAAGTTACGACAAGTTATTCACATGACATTATTCTTACCAATAGATTCAAGACCGCGTTCTCATCATAGAGCTGAAAACCTCTTCCAAATAGCACGCGCTTCTTCCATCGAGATTAAGAAGTTTAAAAAAAAAAAAATCATGGGACAATGATCCCCTCACCAGGAAATAATAAAATTATTAGTAGACACTTTCTGAACAAAACAGCCTGATTTGCTTAAATATTACTAATTTCTTATTACTGAGCAAAATAAAGCAACATGTAAAACAGGAAACAAACTATGAACTAAATGTGGGGTGTTCTTTAAAAAAAAAAAAGTGAAAGGGTACGCTGTATTACATAGCAACCGGTGCTTACTAATCTCTTAATTATCAGTGTTTTTAAATAACTTAGCTTCGTTACTATCGCAGCTACAGCTTCCTGACAGATAAAGAAAATTATTCAGAAGCTATTTTTTGCCCTGGCTTGTTGTCTGGCTCAGTGACAACGGTACATGACCCCAACTCTCCGACAGGCTGGCAGGGGACCATCGATCCCATTTAACCTCCATTTCAGAACACTGGCCTTCATCAGGGAAATATTGCACTTCGGTCCCTTATAAATAACTTCGCTTCCCCTTGAAACGCGGGCTTGGATACGGTTTGGGCATTAACTGCATGTGTCACACACTAGAATTGCCTTAATATGGGAGGGCAGTTTAAGGGAAACCATGACTAAGATACATTTTTGTTCTTTGGTGCTTGGTAACTATCAAGTAAATGAGACAGCACAAACTAATTCAAACAAAATGAAGAAGAGCAAGAAAGGTATCAAAGGCATGTCCTTTCAAAAAGAAAAGAATTAATAACTCCTAAACATTATTTTTCTTAATTCTGTGTCCATATCTCTTCAGTAGGTTAAAATTGACTTACATGCCGCGAGAAGACTGTCACACACCTAAAAATAAACGTAGTAATCGTCAGCCATCACCCCCCAAACCTTGCAAAGCCCTTGTTTTCAAGCTGATTTTACACTAATCATGTAACAATAAATAAATAAATAAATAAACTGACATAGATATTTGGAGAGAGCAGCTCATCTTTAAGAGCATATCCCAAAGACTGATAGCACAAGTTTTAAAGGAACAGTAATGGGAGAGTTGTCAAAACATTTATACAGAAAGTATGCACAAAAGTAAATGCAAATTCCTTTTAGCTAAGTGCATATTTTCACATCAACATGGTGCTTACAGTAAAGTGTAAGTTCATGTATTTATGTATCTACAGCCCTTGAAAGTTACTGTCACATACAAGTCAAATTCAATTCCAGTTGTTATAACAGATGCCTTTTGGCAATATTAATTTTAATAGTAATACTTTGAGGTGCCAAACTATTTAAACAAGAGTCTTTTTTTCCTACTAACACTAGCAGCCGGTCGTTTTGCTGGATGAGATTATGACTCTGCAGGGTGCACGAACAGCAGCATTCGAGCAACTCCTAGTGCCGCTACAGAGCTGCCAAGGAGATCTAGAAAATACCCGATGTCACACACAGATAAGAGTTGTATTACCGCACTTGCACTGGTATCGTTGAGGACATGCTGCAGCCCAGAGGCCAGATGTACGCTGAAGGGACTCTGCTTCCTTCTAGAGTTGCCATGAGTTAGTACACCAGCTCAGCAGAGAAGGAAGGGAAGAACACGCAAGGAAAGCATGAGGACCAGGACAGGGCGTAAAGCAAGAAGATTAATTTTATATATACTTACAGATGCTACCAAATGTTCCCCTACAACCCAAACAGGCGCACAGTTCTTGTCTTATCCCCTCAGTGCCACAGGCTCACAGACTGGGTTGGAAGCATCCCGGCGCTCCCGGGGGTAACTGCTAGGGTGGAGGGAAGAAAGCTGTGCTATACTGCTGAGGAGTCCTACCTTGCCAGGGACCTATCTAAAGGGAGCTCTGTCCCCCATTTCTGATGCATTTCCCAAGTTTCGACACTTCAACAAAGTTACTTTAAAATCAGGAAGCTACCAAAAAAACCCAAAGAAAAGTAATAATTTTCAGTGTTTGAAATGAAAGACAGGAACAATATATAATGCCAAAAATAAGAAAAGAGAGTACATAAATTACTTGTGCTACACAACCAATAGATGCCTTTTCACAAAACCCCTGCATCATTCAGCACACAACATGGATGGAGCGCCTCGGTAAGAGCTTGCTATTTTATCTCCACTTTTTCAACCCAGCTGTGACTACAAAGTTATTCATTTCCTGATTGCGTCCTTTTGAGAGCTAATAATTTAGACATAAAGCCAAAATTAGGAGAGCAAGAGAACTGACAAGACAAACAGTCGGCTACTGCAAAAACTCAGATGGGTCATTTGAATAAGGATGTCTGTCTTTGGTACAGGGTACTTCTTTTTAGTGTTTTGGTCTTGTTCTTGATCCTATGCCTGTATTCAGCACAATATTTCAACTCTAGCAGTACCTATCCGTGTTCTTCAACATCACTTTTCCTTTGTAACCCTTGGATTTCCCCTGCCTGAATTTAAGAACACATCCTATATTCTAGGATAGCAGGCTTCATATTTCCCACCCAGCGACACGAACAGAGGTGGTGGCAGGAATTTGTCTTGGGATCTGAATGCCCAGTCCAAGTTTATTTCATTGCCTGCTTTCAGATTGCCTGATGCACGAGGCAAGCAACGGTTCATCGATTAACAGCATATTTACAGTTTCAAGACTATCGCTACCACTAAAGCGATTTTAAAAACATCAGTTAACAAAACAGAAAGAGGAATGAGAACAAAGTAGATTGCTTTGTCAATTTTTGGCCACACCAGAGGTTGTGATCTCCAAGCTCCTGTTGTAGAGTTCCAAGAAGGTATGGAGCAAATGGCAGCTCCCAGCTAACCCTCCTAACGGGGAGGTACAACCAATGCTGTCACATACCCCCATGTTAACCTTTTCCTAAACGGAAAGGTCTTTTCCTCCTCCTCCTCTGAAAACACCATCTGTGCTCTCCTGGATGCTGCTGGCCTTCCTTGGACAGTTTCTGTTATTCTGACATGTTTTAGGATGGTTGTCCAAAGGTGAACATGATTTATAGAGGTTCCCACATCACACTTTTGTTTCGCTATTTGTCCAGTTCGTAACACAAAATTCCCGTTTTCCAGCTGCTACACCACTTTAAAGACTGGAAGACTAATGGCTTAGTCCAAAAAAATCATTAACTGCTTCCCTTGAATAGTTACTGATGTGGACACCAGCAACTTCCACTGCTGCACATTACCTCACCTTCACCCGCCAGCACTTTCTCCCATCTGAAGGAGCAGCTGTAGCCTCTCAGCAACTCCATAACCGACCTAAGTTTTGCATCCCTCGCAAAAGGCACTGCTTGGTTTCTTTTTTAATTCCGCTAATTGCATTCACTTGAAAACCTCTTCTATAACAAACTGTACACAGACTCCTTCAGAAGTACCCAGTTTCCACCTAAAAAATGGCTGTTTATGTCTAAGTGCTAAAGAAAAGAGCTAAAATGTAGCAGGAAACATCTATTACCTACCGCTGTGCAGGATTTTATCCAAGTGCTTTGAGTTTCTAACTCAACTACATCAGCTGACTCCCCTCTGAGAATTTATAGAGGTTCATTAACATTTGCTAATATCACACCATGAATACTGTCTTTGTCTTATTCAAGATACACTTAAAAACTATACCCACTCACATGCACATATATATACACATACATATATATGCATAAACACACACACTTCCTTTTTTTTAATTAAAAAATGTTTGGGAAAAACACTAATTGCACAGCTTTGATATTTAGAATACACAACAACTTCCTCCCTATCATTTTTATGACCTTTTTAGTTAATATAATTACCGTTACAGCAGATCATAATTTGTTCTCATGGCTACAAATTAGAGACAAATTGCTGTGACATTACAGTCTGAGCAAAACAAGAGCAGACAATGAGGCAGCCCAGCTTTCATCAGCTTCTTTAGCTAAAAGGCTCCAAGTACACAAAGGAAATAACAAATACTACTTCTACTTTGGCATTCCCACCTCTGCAGGCCTCAACCATAGACATTACAGTCACAGGTGGTTCTAGAAAACTTGCATTTACTTTAAAATATATGCAATAAATGCCAGCCCTTTTCCTCCTTCCCCCTACCCAAGTGAATCTAGAGAACGGATTTTGTGATGGACTAAACAAATTGCTTTTGGAACAGTTCATTAAAAGCTTTGCGCTCCTACCCCGAGGTCTAAGTTGGGGGCAGCATTTTGTTACTTCAGCTTGCTCCCTTTTTGATAGATGAATAATTTGGGGGTGTTATAATTTTTTTTTTCATTATTATTGCATGCCATTGTAAAATAGTCTAGGGAAGTCAATAATTCATAAAAACGGAGATATTTACTACAGGCCACTGATACTTTAAGAAGGAAAAACCTACCCTATCCATTACAACAGAGCGATGAGACCGACCTAGTTCACCCTCAAATGTGTCAATGGAAACCTTCCAGCCATTAACACTTACATCCAACACAAACATAAACCTCACGTACAATTGATTTTGCAGTGACTCTTGAAATAAAGCCAAGGAAACAATCATCTTCAGAAAGAAGAGAACAGGCATGAAGCACTCAGACTGACAGAAGATTAGATCTGCATTTTTAAGTGGCACTTAAAGACTGAAGAGTGAAATTTCTGCAGCATACAAACACACTTAGAGGTAGGCACAAGCTGAAAAGGATGACTTTCGACACCCCCGAGTCTTTGATGGTGTTTGAAACCATGAAAAGTTTTATACTTGGCCCACTCTTCAACTTCTACCTGTTCCAGGGGTAGCACTCGAACACGGATGGAGAAAAGCAGAGGCAACAATATTCTGCATTTACATTTCATTTAAGATTGTTCTGACCTACGTTCCAGCTTTTACTCCCAGCCAACAGTTAATATACTAGGCAGAAGATGTGGCATTGCCTCCTACGTGGTTTATCTAGCTGGAAAGGAGACCCACCGGGGACAAAGCCAGCATAAAATAGTTTAATTGAGACTTGAGCCAACCAATAGTTATCCGAAACAGTAAAACAAGGAGAATATCTTTAAAATTAGCTATGAATAGTGGCCAGACTTATGTTTTCATCTCTTCTGGCACAATACGGAAAGTCCAAAAGCTGCATGAGAACAAAGCATTTTCTCAACATAATGTTTGTAAACAAAATATAATAAGTTGTCTGGCTGATAAGAACTACCCACTGTCTCACTGGAAAAAAAATAACGCCCTTCTGACTGCCATGCTTGTAGTAAAAGAAAATAAATAAGACCTTAAGGCTAAAACAGATTTTAAAAAATGGCCACCGACCTGTTGCTCTTTGCAGTCAATGCTTCACATGCCAAGTTTTACTTTATGGCTGAAAAATGAGCATGGAAAGGCTTAGGACCATGTCAGACGCTTCCCTCAGGATTTATACTTTGGACTCTTTTTTAAAATCAAGCAAAGTCTCTTTGGGAGATCTTAGCCCATCTGACGTGGATTCTTCCTTGTATTTTTATTAAGAAAAGGGGGGGAAAAAAATCGGAAGAAAACAAGCCACAGAAGGGCCATATACAATCTGCTGCTTAAACAGTGACTGCCTCGAGCAAGAGATGCTTTCTGTACCCATTTTCTTCCCAGCTATTAAACTGAAAGCTATTTTCAAGCATGGCTATACAACATCTTAAACCAGCTAATACTCATTCACAGAGCATCACTCAGCCCTTGGCCAACACGTCCAGCTTCCCACTCCTCCTGGTGGCAGTCTAGGTTCAAACCTGGTGCTGGACTTTTGAATTATCCTGTGTGCCTCACGGCCCATTAGCTTCAGTTTCTGGTGGAGCAATCCCTCTTCGGTTGTACTTAGCTTAGCTGCTAATTGCCCCAGCATCTGAAAGCATTCCATGTAAAAATCAAGAGCAAGAGTGAAATACTTTCAAGTCTTCATAGAGACTCTGGAAATTCTCCCATTTTGTAGTCACAGAGCCCAAGAAGATTAAAATAAATAAATAAATAAATAAATAAATATAACCCTGACTTCTTCATCCTCATTGTGCTTACAGTAAAAATGATCCTTGCATTTCATAACACAGGCCAGATCATGATGGATTAAATTAATCATGAAGAAAATGAGCCTCTTGCGTACAAAGAAATACAAGGCGGTAAAAAGCAGTGCAAACTCACCATACACCATTTCATTCTTGTTTGGAAGGAACACTCTGAAGTCAAACAGTATTTTATTCATTATGCCCATTCAAACTTTCATGTCCCCTGAAGCTGCTACAAAATTACTATTTAATGTGAAATGCTAAGCTGGTTTTTTTTCGGTTCCTTAGAAAATTCAAACAGGCAGCAAATAGTCACAACTACAAAAAAAAAATCTCCATACATCTAGACAGAATTTAAAGATATGCACGTTGTACCATTTTTAAACACAACACAAAAATAATTAAGCTACAGCAATGCAACTGGAAGGAAAGAAGGACTTTTCACAGAATCACAGAACGGCTTGGGTTGGAAGGGACTTTCAAAGACTATCTAGTCCACCCCACGCAGGAACATCACATTTTGTGTTTGCACATAAGAGCATTTCAGACGCAAGCCTCAGAAGATGTAATTTAACTTTTAATGTACACTAAACAAACAAAGAAGAAATCCTGAAGTGCTGCATCTACTTTTTAAGGAGGAAAAAATTATAAAATAAAGCTAAGGTGCCGACATAAGATCCTTCTGCTAGTTCTAAAACTTCTATCGCTCACTTTAAAGGCCTTAATACAAGCCTGTATGTCCCCCACTTACAGCCTTTTTCACTGATAGACAATGAAGTTACCTAAAGGAAAACACCACCAGTAGTGTGTGACACTCTCAAATAGCGAAGTACTCAGATGGCTTGCATTAGAGGTCATCTCAGGCTCAGAAGTACTTGTTACGAAGGTCAGTAGTTCACATGGTGGAAAAACAGGCTTCCTTTCCTCAGACAGCTTCTTTAGCAACTTATCACCATCGCTTGGTACGATACCAATCCTGGTAAGCAATCAAGTGGTGTAAAACAAACATCTTCCCTACTTGTTGAAATAAAGAGGAAAAGTAGTGTTGCATTTGTTACTGAGCCCCTATGAATCAAACCTTCCGACAGATACAAATAAAAATACAGAAGCGTCCCATTACAGGTTACAATTAATCAACCCGATTCTCCAGGTGAAACCAGGCTGTAGAGCACAGCCAATTCTCAACTCTCCAGAACAAAGTGCAGGATCCAATTCTGTATTTGTTTCAGTAAACCAAATCTTTCCCAATGCTCATAAGCCTAGTTCTCAGGAGCAGCCAATGAGCCAGTTTTTAACTAATTAGGCATTATGCAGCTCCTTCCCAACTCTTCTAAGTCAGGCAGAGCTATAGCAGAAAACAAGATTACATCCTCCCTTTGCTCCAGTGCCAAAACTTGACTCCTCTCCATTGAAGTTAGTTGAAGTTAGCACACAGAATTACCCTCTTAGCTCCGCAGAAACCGAATCTAACAAGCAAGGGGTTTTTCCCCCAAAAGTGATACCTGTTGCTTACAGCTATCAAAACCGACCCAGCATTCTTGGAATTAAACTTAAATTGAATTAAACGTAAACTGCCAAACATCTCAATACTTTAGTGATTCTTACAAGCACCAAATCCCTCTTTAAAGTTTACTGGCATGAGTATGAATGGTACTGTCAAGCTGCAGAATTTGCCAGATGTTTCAAAAAACAAAAAGACACAGCAAACACAGCTGTTACTCGCATCTTTAGGAATCCAGGGCTGATCCTTCAGCAGATAAAATCCAGTGACGGGAACTTTGCACTGCTGCTGACCCATCAAATCTGCATCCATATATTGTAGCAAACTGCATGGAGGGTTTTCCTTCCCTGCTCTGTCTGTCCTGCTCAGATTTTAATACTGTGTTTTCTAGCGGATTGAGAGATTGTAATATTAGTGTAGACTACAAAACACAGTGACTGAATAAGCTTAGCATATAGAAATTGCACACTATCATGTGTAGCGCATTAGTTTGCAGAGGAATACATACATTCATATAAGCAGCCTAACAAGAAAAAAAATAGGGCAGCAAGATTAGAGAGAGTTTTAGTGGAAAGATAGTAAATACCGTCTTTTATATTTATCTTCTAAGTCATTCAGCAGGGAAACTCCGACTGCCTAGCTGTGGATCCGGAACAAGTTGACACCAATAAAGGTAAATCCTATTCACCTGCTCTCCAGCATCACTGCTTAGCTCTATGAACATTATTTACAAGTTGAAACACTTACAGGGCAGCACTCTTCAAAATAGATTTGTATAAAAAAAATTATAAACCTGTTTGGAAAAAGATACAGCTTTTTTCCCCCCTCATTTTTCCTGTTCACTGGAACACACACACAATTAAAATCCAATTTTCAAAACAGTACATGGTCTTCGCTTCACTCTGAAGTCGGCAAGTGAACACTACAAGTTCTCCTTGGCATCTTGAGCTCTGCATTTGCCTGCAGAGTAGACAGTGAGATCTGCTGTCCCGTTGACCACTTTTACAGTTGCGTATTTTTTCATGGTCTCATAGTAGCCCGTTTGCATTCCAACGCACTTGTGTAAGCTTACTAACGAGGAAGTAGACACCTATTGATCCCTGCTTTTTGCAGAAGTATGGTACTAGAAATAGAAGTTATTTTGACTTCTCTGTGTCTAATAATAGCTTCTTATGCCCATGAATAATAGAAATCCAGTGTACCTCTGTTCTTTGTTTGGACTTCTATCCAATAGGGAACTGCATCACTTGGAAAGGATAACTATTTTGAGCTGACTGCAACGAGATTTTTTTTATCATACATAAATCATAAGACACAATAAATGTCTCCCAGTTAGATCTGGCAGATTTTACCATGCAGCTACTATTCACAGAGGTTTTTTTGGTTCTCTAATGTCGAAAAACCATCAGGATGATCATTAAGAGATTCCAGGCAGATTCTCCTGTCAAGTTGGATGTTGAACACCCCACCACCTGACGTAATTTTCCAAGAAGAATTACTGCATCTCTCAGCATTTTAGCCGGTGCAGTACCAATTGCCCCAGTTCAGGATCACCAACAAGAAAAAAGGTGGCTGTTAGCAGCAAAGCCAAAGACAAGACTGGAAAGAAAGGGTGACGCCTGTTCTGCTGCCTGGTGACGTAAACCCACGAAGCATCTTTTATCGAAAATTTGAAGAGTAAAACGCAGGGCAGCATTTCCTCACTACACAGCACAACACTGGCCACCTTGTTACCCACCAATGGCACACACACACACATTTTGTTGTGTGATAGAATATATATACATGCACAGGTCTGACTGCGAATTCCTTAGTGTCTCAAAGAAGATGACGAGTACACCTACCTCTCATTTCAGGCAGTACAAAGGCTCAGCTGAACACCGGGGAAGTCAGTGAGAACACAGTTCATATTTCCACTGGTACCTCTGCAGTCATACAGGCTCGCAACTTGTGTTTTTAGAAGGCAAGGCAAAATTACCAGACAACAGGGACATTCTGAAATCCTAGAGGATTTTGACCCATTTTTAAGAATCCCTGACCTTAGCATGTTGACTGCCATTTACCTAAATGAACTCAATCTCAGTATAATATTCTGAGTCCTTTCCTGAGATCTCAGACTTGTGCATATGGCTCAACAGACAAAAATATAATGCAACAGACAAAAACAGGGAAAAAGAAAAAAGCGCATCTCTATACTTCAAGAACCGATACCGCAGGTTGCTTGAGATGGTGACCATAGAGCTCATAAAGCAGCACCTGGTTTACTGAGATAACCTGTTAAAACTTTCAAATATATAATATAAAATTGGATCTTTATTCCCATAAAAATTAAAGGAATTTTTTATTCCTCAGCAGCAGTCTACTGGCTTCCGATAGAAAGCACATAGTTACAAAGAAGGAATGATAACGCACTGCAGGTGATCATTAAGACCGACAGGACACGACATGTTTCCAAGAGGAAGCTTCTAGTTATGTTTCAGACACCTGAGAACATGTCAGATGTAAACCTAATTGCCTGAAACAAATCACTCTAATTTCGTCTTTTTGTATCATTATATCTGTTTCTCCACAAAGTATCCTAATGTAGCCCAGGAGACATAAATCTATACGCAACAAACTTGTTTTAATTTTACACTTACCAAATACACAAGGTATTTAGCGAGCACTGCATTAGATCTAATATTTTTGCTTGGTATATAAAACTAGCACACAAGTAATTAATGCTGATTTTTTACATAGATTTTATCAATTCCAAATAACAGCTTCAGAAAAATCCCAGTAATGCAAAAGTTGTATCCTACTGTATTCTCCATGCAGATGTCTTGTGGCTATACTACGGCTCCTAAGCTCGTATCATGGACTCAAGGGGAACCGCTTCCTGAAGTAGGATGCATTTCAGCCGACTGAAAGGATGAACTGTGAAGAGGGAACCCTGGGTCTTCAAAGCCTGACACCAGCTTTAAGCAATGCTGTATCATTCGTGCACTCAGGCCTCCGCATCAGCATCCATACGCTAGGGAAGGTAAACGTCAAACTTAAGTGAACCATCTGGGGTGCACAGAACCCCGCTTTCAGAAAGCAACAAATATACTGCACTGCAGGCTCCACCCATCATTCCCAAGTTACTGAAAGTTTTGCCTCCCATTCATAACTGGAGGCTTTCTTAACGTTCAGCTACTCAAATTGAAAAAAAAAATCTAAAGTAACCACAATTAGCAGCATTTTGTTTCAATGCTAGCCAAATGATTTCTCTTTTAAAAGGCTGAAATGATGCTGTGGCATTCTCTGGAGATTTAAAAGAACTTTTAGTTCCCACAAAGGCATTTATTTACTGATAATAAGCAGAACGCTACCATCACCACCTTCTACACGTTGATACGCCTGTGCTTCTGGTCAGACAGACCTCTGAGCAAGTAAAATACAGCCAGCTTCAGGAGTAAGAAGTTGATTTGTTTTCTTGCTTAGCTGCAACACATTTATACCCCATCTTTCAAAATAATTCTTAAAATGCAAATCAGAATAATCAAGTACAATCAAAGGTTTAGGTGGACAGATCTATTTTTTTTAAGCTAAAACATTCCCAAACTCTAGTTTGCTAAATCAGCTCCAGGTGAGGCTTTGTTTCTTTGTGACATTTCTATGTCAGTAAAATCCCAGTGGAGAGAAAAGAAAATCAGGAAGAATAGCAGAAAAATACGATAAAGTAGTTACATGCAGCCAATAGTGGAAAGTCTGTAAAAGGCAAAGCCAGACAGAATTTTTCAGCTGAAAATCTTGTCAGAGATTACTTTTTGTGTGTCCAATGTCGTTTTGGTTGTTTAACTCAAAATCTAGGGAAGGAGAACAACCAAAAACCCCAGTGGTCTCCATAATCTTTTCAGAAGTAAGAAATTCAGAGTTCAACCTCAGTTCTGCCTTACTGAGATCAGAAATTGATTCTATCTTCCATATCCCAGACACACTCCCTAATCAAAAGGGCTACCTTTCTCTTGCCACTCTTCTGTCAAAAATATTGCGAACAACAACTTTCATTCTAATGGAAATAATTAGGAAACACTGACACGTTTACAAGACAGAATTCGTTTTCTTTAATCAGCCTTTCTGAAGATTCTTCCAAATAACTTTGTGTTACCACCTCTAATAGGTATTAACTGGAATTACTCTACATAACCATTGCTCTCCCATCAACCTTTGCTCTTCTGATAGATTTCACAGACTACCGCATTTGACAGCAAACATTCTACAAAATTATTACCAATTATCAGTGATTTAAAAAATAATCAGTAGGACAACTACTGCAAACAAAACATAGCAGGGTGTGCTTTGAAGCTTACGTGTGGGTGGCATCAGGAGAAGCTCAAGAATTTGTTAGCCGTGTTAGAGAGGCATGGTAAGCCCTTGCATACCTCCGTAACCATCTAGCTGGCAAGGAAGCGGCTGTTTGGAGATCAGATACCGGTTTAGCTTTCTCAAAGTTACTCAGTGATATCATCTCTTAGAAATCAGATGCGACACATCTATCAACTTTATTATCAGCATCTAAAACAGACTTTCCAGTGACCAACAGCAAAATTAGCAATACCTCATCTGACCTCAGGCAAAGCCTCTGAGGCAGAAAAAGACTCCAAGCACGATACTTACATATTCAATTCATCGTTTTATTATTGCTACTACTTTTTTAGCATACAGTAAATAAAATCATTTTAGCCAACTAGCTAAAAACAGGTTCTTTTGTCTTCTCTGCAAGGACCTCCTGCCAGTCTAGATGTCTTTTGACAGTGAAGAAGGATTAAACCCCTGTATAGAAACAGCAAGCAGCATTCAAGAAAAGTCCCTGCCCACAGCTACTTCCCCCTACTGAATGGTGCGGTGTGCGTGACCGTGGAACAACCCGCGACCTGCTAGCAAAGCACCAGAAACGCTTTACCTGCATGCCCAATAGCGTCACTGCAAGCCAGAGAGGCAGAAGGACTAACACAGGTTGGCATTGGGTCAATTAGCATGGGTTACATAGAAAAAAAATTAAGAGAATAGCATCCAAGTTTCCCATTAGACGCTGATGTCACTTAAGGATAGCGTGAACGCCAAACATGAGCTTGCCGATTTTTACTTCTTTCGATCATTCAGTAAACAAAAGAAGGTTTAATCAATTTAAAAAACAAGAGGTAAATGTTTGTTAAATATGTACTCAAATTCATTATTTGTACATTCCTCTTCAATCTAAAGTGAAATACCTTTTGCAACATGCTGGCCATTTACATGTCAATTCTTCATGTCCCCTTCAGTTACTTACCTAAAAAAAAAAAAAAAAAAAAAGGAAAAACACATTAATTTTCCATGTTCTCAAATCTGTCATAAATACATACCTTGCTCTCCACTGCTCACCTGCAATTTTTCAGTAGTTATTAATTATGTAAGACTATGAGGGTAATGGGGTTTGCTTCTATTATTAGTTTAGATGACACGTTTCCACTTCTCCTTCAGCTAACCATTCAGCAATTGAATATAAGAATTTTTTTCTTATTATTCCTTTTTTTTTTCCTCCCCGGTAAATGATTTTAAATAAAAGCTACTTGGTGCCCTCAATAATTTCATTTCCACATTCTGTGTATTTACTCTGGGAAAAAAAAAAATCGTAATTGCAGTCACAGTAATGGAAATATAAAACATTCAGCAAAAGTGCTCCAAGCCTTGTCTTCAGTACAGAAATTTACGCACACATTTGTGTAACTTCTTAACAGCTCCTGGCAAAAAAACCCATAGTTTGAGCAGGCAGAGCACAGGACAGCAAACCACAAGACTCTAGTTGACAGACTAGTTCTATGTACGCAGGAACAGCTTTCCCACCTATCTCCATGGGATCTGTATTTTAACCACCCAGTTTCTTTCCAGTTCTGTCATTAGTCTCTCATGGCTTTGGAGATTAATCCATGGCGTATAACACTCGGTACCAGCACCTGTCTGGGGAACTAGTTTCTAGTTACTCATGAAAAATTAGAAAAAAGCTTGCCGTCAACAAGGCTTGCGTCTTCACCTGTTCACTACTCAATTTCCTCCTCCTTCCTGGCCCTCCCTTCTCCTCCCAAGCCATCAGAACTGTTTCAGAAGTCAGCGCTCTTTTCTTGCTTCATTTTAGAAAGGAACAGTTTTATTCAAGGCTTTTCCCTTCCAAACTTCAAATTCTTAACAATAACTATGTCAATATCCAGAAATAGCCAAAATTTGTAATTCTTAACTGATTAAGTTGAGACTATCACAAGGGATTGGATTTTCACTTTGTGTTTGTCCAAATGATAAAATAAATAAATCTATTCTGCAGTCCTGTCATTCTCTACGCTGTACAGAACCCGTTTGGGTTACTTAAAACATGAACTACTGTCCTAAAGCACTTCTGAAACAACTGCAAATTAAAGCACAGCTCCTGTGACAGAACAGACAGCTTTCAAAAAGTACTTGGCAACACTAGCAAGCGATATATATATAACAACAACGACAAAGCTAGACTGATCAGCGCACGTTATTTGCCAAGCAGGAGTCCCACTAGGCTCCTGCCTCCAACAGGTCAGGACAGCAAGCGGGTTTGCCAACGCATAAACCTGGGTTTGGAATGAGGGGGGTTGAATTTTTTTTTATTGCTGTTGTTTTTGTTTTCTTCATGAGGATCATGTCTTTCAGGCTTTTCGCTTAAAGGAAAAGGACTAAAAACATATCTGAAAAACCAAAACCTGAAACAGTCGCGTAAGTATATGTTCCTAGGAAGAAGAGCTGTAATAGTTTTAATCAATTGTTAAATGAAATGCCAGTAAAACAAATACCATCGGCACTACTAAATTCAAGTTTCATCCAGAAGACATGGGAGCAACAGCACACATAACCCCCCAAAACCAGTAATAGAACTACACCCTCCAGTCAGAAGCAGCAAGAGCAACAGGCACACAAGCTCACCCTTCTCTTCCACATAAACGTAGTTTTCTATGTCATTATACACTGCATCTGTTTCCAACAAAACCTTTCTGGACCAGCCCTGAGAAACAGGCAGGCATGAGTCCAGAACCTCCTAGAGGTCCTGTCTATCCCTTTCTCACCCAGAGGCCGAGCACCCGGATGGGAAAAACCTCTGGTGCAGCCTGGAACTGGCCTGCGGGTGCTCAGCACAACTATGCCAGCAGAAGAATCTTTGCCCCAGCCTAGGTGACAGCACTTGTTCTTCTCCATAACCCATACAAGGACACTGGGCAATAACCACCAGTGTCAGCATCTGCAAATCCCAAATGAATGACAACTCGTATTTCTCCTACCACACATCATCATTCACTCTTTATGACTGCATTGCATTTATTATTTCTTTTCCATACTCAAACTGAAACTAATTTTACAAGCTTACAATATGTCCTATAAAAGGTATGACTGTCTCAGATGATCCTTAAAGTAGCCAAAAATATATCCTTACAAGCACTGATTCTGAAAAGGAAAATACTTCGTACTGCATCCATACCACCACTTTTGCCATACGCTGGCTTTTCAGCTGTTTTCTTAACCAATACAACAAGTTGAAAATGGTAAGAAATGTAGGTGAAGCCCGTGACAACTGAATAGCTTTCATATTCGATCAAAAACTCATCTGAATCTATTTAAATCATAACCCCATACTTCCCAGCATTACACTTGCCCAAGCTTTCCGAAATATTTCTGACGGAGACTTCACTTTTTCACATCATGTGCTCACACTGAACAGAGTGTACAGGCTCAACATGAATTCTGCCTGTACTCAACTAACTTTATTTTAGACTGAATTTTAAATTACTGCCAAATTCAGACATCTACTGCACAAGTTCTGCTGCTTCCACCTCCTGCCAGCCTACTCTGTGATGCCTCTGAATGAACAGTTGTGTTTTTTTTTTTCCTGGCAGAACTCATATTATCGTCCTCTTTCCGAGCAGAAAATTTTGACCCTCTAGTCCATATGCCTGCACATGTTCGGTCTTTTTCAAGAGAACTGTAACTGCCAGCTACAATTCATGTTTCTCCTGTATATAAGCCTGTTTCAGAATTTATAACACCATTCTACTTAGCTGGATTTAATATGTCCTACTGTGTGCTTTTGTCCTTAAAATAACAGCTCAATGTATTATTGCCATCATTGCCTGATGAAATGTGCCAGGTTTTGGTTTGGTTCATTTCCACCCCCCCTTCTCCTTTAAGAAACAGCCTAGTTCTCAAGGTTACCAAGAAAACAAATGAAACCTGTTCATCACAGGCACTCGCACCGCTAGTTTTCCTATGGTTGTTCGCACTGGTTACCCACATACCCATTCCATGGGCAATTTTGAGTGATAACAAAAACTTCAGTGCCTTTTTTTGCAGTGTTTTCTTTGCAGTTTATTAAGTTGGGAGCGTTCAGTACAAAAAGTACATATTAAACTTGAAGTACAACAGCTAAGCTTCTTTCTCTGGAAAAATATCTTTGTCCTTCGCCATTTGGCAAGTGTTACACTGATTCAATTGCCTGGGGCTTATACCAGAAGAGTTGAAATCAAGACAAGCACCCCTTGTTGTGCATTAGGGACTATCAAGAACACACATACATCAGCTGTCCTTCGCCCATTCTAGCTGCAGATCACAAGCATTCCACTCGACCGAGGTGGGCAGTTCTCTTACTGGTGAAAAGTTGTTACGTGGGAAACGATGATCAGAGTCTCCAAGTGGGGGGGACTCATACGCAGATAACGAATCCCATACCAGTTCTTTTACCTAACATCCTTCATTTTGCACCTTCGCAACCCAAGACATCTAAGACTATACCAATTCAGGAATTGTTTAGTGCAGATAGAGGATATAAGCCATTAGATTTCAACTGGCATCTCAATCGCTTCCTTCGGGAACACCAAGCCACGGTCAAGCTGAAGGCACACTTGCCTAAGTGCAGGTGTTGCTCGCTGCTTCTAGGTTCTTGTATCTCAGCTACTACTGGGCTTTACAATCGTCACTCCTGCTAGTTGACAGCGATAGCTGAAGAGTTTGACTTGTCAAAGTAACTCAGTTCTGTGCACTTAGGCACACAACTAAATGGGATACAGACGCAGTTTGAGCCTCTACTTATTCAAGAAAGCAGGTAAGCACATGCTGGACCAAACTTCCAAAAACTTGTTGTGCGCATTACCCCACAGAATCACTACCTCTCAGTAACTCAGCTGGTGCCAAAGCATGCAGTGTAACTCTACAGGTCTGTTCAAAAACACTTCAGTAGTCTTGAAGAGCCCTTCCTTCCCACCACCACCATCGCCGTGCCCTCCCCTCCCCCCCAAAAAAAGAAGAAAAAACCCCAGAACATTTCTTTGGTCCTGGGTAGCATTCTATATCTAAACCAGTCAAATACAGATTTCATACTTAGATTAGGCTGTAGGCTCAAGGTTGGGGGGGACTATGTTGAAGATCCTGCTCTGACTGAGGTAAAACAAGCATTTGAGCTTTATGATGCCAACACACCACGCAAGAAGCCTCTTCCTGATCACCGAGCTCCGAGTTATTCTGGACAGGCATCTCCGTTTCTTCTGTGAAGCTGCCCCCCTTTGTATAGTTAAGTATTTATTGGGTTGGGGAATGAGGATGCGTAACGTGTGTCAGAAAGCAGTGAAGAAATTGGAGTAATCAATGAAGTTAATCTAGCCATGCTGGTAAAAGATGTTCAAGTAAATAATGTGCAAAATTAGGCTCCAACATCTGTACGAAGAGCTGATTGTGCCGTTTCATGCTCCCTCCTCCCCCTTCCTCCATCGCATACCAGCATATTACAGACAATGTCAGAAATGCTGCCGTGCACACTAAGTGTGACTTTCTTCTTCTCCAATGTTAATTTTTAAGAGAAATTTGATATCCGCTGCAGAGAAGAGAATAATGACCACATTAGGAGCAAGTATCATAATACCGCTTTTATCCATGAGACTCTAAGCTACACCTTCCTCCAATTTTAGAGGAGGATTGAAGATTCAATAGTTACATGAATCAGAGAGGAAATCAGTGTAACAGCTTAAACACTGAGCTTCTTGTGAAATAGGATTAGTGCTAATGGATGAAGCTGTCTCTTGTCTGTCTAACAATTAGAAGTGATCCTCCAAAAACTCTGACTGGAATTGTATTAACTGGCAATTACAGACATAAGTAGCTATAAGGATGAAATAATATTTTTTCTACTACTGCAGAGGACTTGAGAATAGTTTAGTCCAAATCTGTATACTGCCACCCACTCTGTGAAACGTTGACAAATCCTTCCTGCAGGATCTGCATCAGCCAAATTACATTAATCAGAAGCTGCCTTACTTTCAAAGTACTCGCTCCAAGAGTCACTGGTCAACTGCCTTGGCTCATCCCATGTCCACCAAATAATTGCTGTCTTTGGTTTTCATGCCTATTCTCATTAGACCAAGTTCTTGCACCTGCTTAGAGCACCTTATGCAAGAAGCAAACACTGCACTGTGGTTTGTTTTGGTTTGGTTTTTGAATTAGAATGCGATTTAAAAAAAACATTCTCCCAACGTAGTAACTTTTATACTTCACTGCATAGATCTTGTGTTTACAAGTCTTGTTCTGAACTCATCTTTTAAGAAATTTGCTGTTATTTTTTTGCTCCCTCTTTTCTGCAAGGATTTATCCGTCTTCTCTTGCTTTTGTCCCTCGATACCCTTACTTGTTTATCCTCATACCTGCAACTCACTGAGGAAATAGCCCGAGAAAAGCTGTATTAAATCAGATCTCCTATTCCTGCCATACTAAAAACTTACCACACTTAGCACAACCATAATGCTCACCTCAGCATTCCCACGTGGAAAGACAGTAAACAAAAGATGATACTTACCACTATTAGCTGTCTGAATAATTTTGTTTCTCCTATATTAAAGGACATAAAAATTGTTTTACCTGGCAAAACAAAGCTCCACAGCTCTGGGTGCTTGAAAGAGAGAAATAAACAGAACTGTGTTCTCAACAGGGTTGGGTTTTTCCAGATTCACAAGAAATTTTCAATGTTAAAAAAAAAAAAAAATAAAATCTGTGTGAAGGTTCCTAAATAATTTTGGAAAAAGTCTCTGGCTACTGGATATCATCTGGAGTATCTGCATCTCTCTACGTACATTTCTATAAGCAAGGTCCCTGTTGTTAAACCCTTTACTGTCTACATACAGCCACTGGGACAGGGAGAAGACAGATGGCAGAAAGAAGCAGGATAATCTGCCTCATTGCATTTTCCTGCTTTTGGAGATGTGGGCATCATTATCTAGGCAAAAAGAACACCTGGAAAAGGAAACTTAAGGTGGAGGTATCCAGGAAAGAGAGCGAAGATGGCACAGAAGAAACTTTATGGGGGTGGGAGGCATAAGAAAATAGGTCAAGAAAACCCAAGAATGAAGTGTTCTGAGGAGCAGAAGTTAAGGATGTGCAAGCAATCGCAATGTGAGATAACGTACCTATTAGCACACTAATACGTGGAATTCATTTGCACATACTTCTCTCCAAAGCTGCACAGAGAACTCATAATTGGCATGGGCTTCCTGAGAAGAACAGAGAAAGCAGGCAGCAGGAAGGGAGAAGGCCAGCAGGAACAGGCAGGCTGGACAGGGTGTGGGAGAGGCCAGGAAGGACATGGCAGAGGGCCCAGGAGTTCACACGTCACACGCATTGACTCGGACATCACTCACTGCCCTGGCCCCTCCAGCGTGGTTGGTCTCGCTCCTGCCCTTTCCATGCAGGAAAGGTGCCAAAAAGCTCGTATCAAACCAGGAATTGAAGCCTCAAATCTGGTCTCTCTGGAGTTTTCAGCTTTTGAGACATGACAAGACACAAGCGTTGGGAGAAAACTAAATTAAAATAAAAATAATTATTCTGTGGACAAAGGTTTTTTTCCCCCCCAACAGAAGCAATCCTGGTATATTGACTTCTCAAAGACGGTGCAGCTTCACATGAACTGAAGCTTAGATTGGGAACGCGGGTTTAACACTTCTAGACCAAGTTCCATCACAACACACTTAGTTCAGAGAGTCAAAAATCTGTACTACTGCTTTAACTGTAGGTCTTTAGATAGCTGCACAGGTTGACAGGAAAGGCAAGAAGCGAGAAAGTAACTGCAGGCCTATAGTCGTGACAGTAATGCCAACAATTATGCATCAGGAAGTTGTAAGAATCCTGTCAGGTCACCAAGATGGCATCAAGCAAAACTTGGAGCAGCTATGGGAACAACAAACTCGCTCAGTTCATCTTACTCTTAGCACCAGTGAGGCACATTTAACTCACTCCAAAGAGCCATTACGCAGAGCAAGCTGCAAGCCAAAACAACAGCCTACCAGAAGGCAGAGTCATCTTAATTTATACATAGCATTCTGGTACTGAATGGATTGTCCTTGGTGGACTACTTGGGGGAGTGGGTGGCTTTTCTTATAGCTATCAGACGCATAGGAGTAGGGGTGCACCTTTGCTTTGTATTTAAAAGAAACAAACAAACCAAAAACATAGCCAGTGAGTTTTAAGTTAGTGTTGCTAACTTCTTCACTTATAGCTATCAGACGCATAGGAGTAGGGGTGCATTAGCCATCAGAACCTTTGCGTTGTATTTAAAAGAAACAAACAAACCAAAACCATAGCCAGTGAGTTTTAAGTTAGTGTTGCTCACTTCTTCACCACCCACAGTGCTTAAAATCCACACCTCGTTACCATTTCTACACAAAGTTCAATATTCAACCCTACAGCGTAGTAAACGTTAAATACAAATCTTAATTTGCATCCTTGAGACCGTTATGCACTGCCTGAAACGTCGGAAGCGAGGCATTAAAAGAAATTTAGCTATTTTTCTGCTTAAGCACATATAAACCAACTGCCTCTGCATCCTCTTCTTCAAGAGCTCTACAGCCAGCTGCTTTTTTTCCATAGCAAACAATTTCAGCACCCTGGCAGGGCACCGAGTCACCAGGGTCACGGAGAAGGAGAACAAACGCTGCCTTTGTGCAGGTTCCTCGGAAGGCTCGCGGATACAATACTGTCAGGGACAGCGATAATTGCAGAATATGCCCGATATTCAAAGCATCGAAAGCATGACCTCCATCACTTTGACACAGGCTTTCAAAGTCCAAAGCTCTTCTCAATATTTGCAGTTTAAAAAAAAAATCCTGAAAAAAACTGCTCTTGTGTCTAACCAGAGCTTTAACATTAGAGCCCAATTCTGCAAACTCTTTGAAGTCATCGGTACTATTTATAAGAATAGCAACTCCGTCAAAATAGTAATTTACTCCCTCTTACTCCTAACCCTAAGCATCACTAAACATATTTTAATAGGTTTTGAATAGTTTAAATTCACTGCTTACTAATAGCCATCTACCTTACAGAATGACTAAGTTTTGTGTTAGCCATAAATTAATGGTCTTACAAATTCCAGTTAAATCTTGAGGGTCATGTGGCAACTCAACATACTTTTTATATGTGTACATATATATATACACACACACTATATATATATATATATATAAAGCTTATAATGCCGTATTTTGTATTTGGTTTCATTTACTGTGATTACATCAATCTTCTTAAAAGCACTAAAGTGCCCAAGTCTAATATCTGGATCCAAAGCACCTACTGAAGTAAATCTAGGTATTAGTAGCAAAATAATCTATTTAATCCTTTAAGGAAAGGGAGCTAGAATATTACTGCTCCTCCAACAGAAAAAAGAACAAGCAAGGAGAGAAGAGCTCATGACATCTTTCTTTGAAGAGCAGCTCTCAATTCTCCTGCCACACCACCTTGTTGCAACCGATATATGAAAAACTCATTTGAAGTTTCTGCTCCTCACACAGAGCGGTACTTAATTCCAGATTTGCTTAGTGAAATCTATAAATTGAGCAAAAGAGATTTCATCAGGAAACCTAGAAACCGCTTACTAAATGCTTACTGATGTCACCCATTATGAAATGCCTGGTTTACTACTTCTTGTACGTTTATGCAAGTACACGTAGTGTAATGCAGTACAGTTGCATGATGCAGTTCCACCTCAGCTTAACCTTTCATTAGTGAAGGAATAGTACCCCCAACTTTGTCTAGGATAGCTGGACACCTATCTCCAGATTCTCTTTTGAAAGTGGACAAAGCATTCTGTATCACTTTTTTTTTTTTCCTGCCCCAGGACAAATAAACTTCACAGCCCTCAAGGAGAAAATCCTTGGGTGAGATATCCTCATGTCACCCCCACACCATCATCTTTCAGTGGTTTTTTGTTTGTTTGTTTGGGGTTTCTTCTAATAAAATAGACAAGACTTTTTTTTTTTATAAGCATTGCACCAGAAGCTTTATTTCCAACACATCATCATGCCCAAGAGGGACACAGCAGAAGACCATCTCTGCTCCAAAAGACTAGAATCCAGGACTGATTCTAGACTGGAACAGGACAGCAACAGCAAAATGCAAAAAAACAAGGACGCACTGTTCAACATCATAACAAATGGACAGGGCTGAACACACTATATCGTAAGACACTCTGTGAGAAGCGTGCTCTATGGAAACCTCAGTAAAACACCATCAGAAAAATGCCGGCCAAAAAAGAAATGGCTTTGCACGTGTCTGCATCCAGGGGAAGCGGAAGGCAAGCACTTGCAAGCTTCTGTTTGAAGGACAATGAATATTCTGAGTTCATATTATGATCTGATTAGAGAGAGAAGTCATCAGCTTGTTAGTAAACCAAGGGGGGTGTTTTGAAGTGGGGAGAAAAGCAGCTCTGGAACTGATACCTGTTGTATTCCACGTTAGGGGAAAAAAATGGAGCCAGTAGACATTAAAACAGAAGAGTAAAGTTTCACACTAACACTTTACTTTCGTACTACATGAAAAGACTAATTTTGCCAAAGACAACCATTGTATTAACCATGATAAAAACTTGAACAAGAGCTGTGAGGATGATCAAGGCAGACACGTGACAAAAATGCCCTGCAAGAAAAATCCAGAAGATTCCGGTTCTACTCACGCAACTGGATTAAACCCATCTAAGTCCAGACTGACACTAAGAGAGGCATACCTGGAGACACACACACACACCCCAATGTGAGATGTCCTTAAGTTACAGACATAGCCGAGTTATTAAAGAAGGAAAAGAAAAAAAAAAAAAAAAAATCAGGAGTGGAGGCCTTAAAGAGGAATGAAGTAGTGAAAGCTCTGCTGTAATCATGGCAGTATGACAATCCAAACATAGACAAGGGGCCTAGAAGCAGTTAGGATGTACTTCAGTTTGGACTGAAGACCCAACATAGTAAATACCTCTGTCTTCTATACCTTTTGGGTCTCCACATTATGCAATACTCAGTTTTGAAAGATGATTACGTAAAAGTGGCAGCTATTCCTCAGACCCTTAGATCTTTTTCCTATGAAATATTAAAACGCCAAACCTGCCATTTTCTCTCCAACAACAACATTCCAGAGACACAGTATCTCATTCACCACTACATCAAAGATAATAGCTGTTGGAACATGAAGCCAAACTAGAATCTCCACAAAGCGATCCAGTCACAGAAGATGGGGCAGTACCGACATGCAGTAGTGAAAAACCACATCTGCTGCCTTCTCCTGCTTAAGTCCTGATCCACCATGCTGACTTTCATCCCTGACAGAGAAAGAGCAGCTGGCATAAGGCCAGCTTCAGCACCTGATGTGTCACGTCAGAAAACAGATCCCACAGAAAGAGGATTCTCTGAAAAGTCATTCTGCCATCTTCAACAGTATTTTTCCCTTGTCTATAATATACGGTGCAGAATTTGGCCTATAATATTAAACAAGGGAGAAAGGAGATATAAAGAATAAAAGGGGGGAGGGGGAAATCAGACATTCCTCATGTCTCTGAGGAGGGTCAGAGACTACAGATCCTCACTAATGGCCAGTATGTAGATAATTGGCCACCATAAATATACACCATCGCTTCCACTGAGAGCACAGCAAGATTAACCCTGAGAACACTTGAAAAAACTCTTAGCAAGAATGACTGCTAACTCACTCCCAAGCTATTGATAAATTAGTTTATAACATTAATCTATTTTCACACATTTTCTGAGACTCCTCACTAGCTTTTCTTGCTATGTGACCCAAGCAGATTTTCTGGTGGCCTCTGGTGACAGTGCTCATGGCACCACAAGGGACTCCCGAGCCCCAGGGCGACTGCGGGGCTCACTGTGACATTCACTGGATGCCAAGCAGCTTCTGACTTCAATATATGGTTTAGGAAACCAAGCCGAAGGACGCACAGTTGGGGCCACTACTTGCGAGGTGAAATTATCTCAGCAATCATTTCTGCTTGGCTCCCTTCCTATTTTTTATGCTATGTGCTCAAGAGGCTTTAGCTAGCAGTCTTTTATTTAATTAAAATTAAGATGCTGATCTAATTTTTTCTAAAAAGGAAGCAGAACATAAATGTAGCTTGGGAAAAAAAAAAAAAATTCTTCCTCATTGAGTCTGGCTAGATTTGCATGTTACTGCCAGCTCTATGACAAGAGATTATTGGGGAGCAGGGAGGGGTGGCACCTTGTGAAGCAAAGCCAGCAATGACTATTTTATTTCAGTTATATGACTCCCCCAAAGCTGGTAGCTCTAGCAGTTCCTGAACAGCTGTAATATAACATAAACCGCATGGAAGGTCGCAAAGCTCTCTAGCTGAGCAGGAAGGAATGCCAGTCATTAAGATACGTCCTTACTATATAAAGGACCAAATCGGGCTTTTCGTGCTCTTTAGCTGACAGGCATAGGTATTTCACTCCTCTTGCTAGTTACTAAGCCATTAGCATATTCTAACGATATAGCCAGAAGGATGGCTCCACACACCACAGTTTGAGGATTAAGCCACTTCTGACCTTCAGGTCAGCATTTCCTCGTCCAGTGTGAAAAGCCCTAGCGAAGGAAAGTTTCCTTACAATCTGAGGAGGTGTAAAGGGCAAGTCCCATAGGGCAGAAACAGAAATTAAAATTATCGTGATTTTTAATCATCCTTATCCAAGTCATCTTGCTTTCAATATCTTTTAATTTGTTATTTTTATTACATAAGAACAAAACCAAGGAGAACAGACGGGTAAGAAATTCAGATGAAAACTTGCAGCAGTTCTTTCATTTTGTAGTCCACCTCGAGCTAAAAAGGATTAAATCTTTTCTTAACACAGAGGCGAGAAGGGAGAATAAGGGCAAAAGGGAAGGAATGAGCAAGCAGCAGTACCACACCTCCTCCATTTTCCCTCCAAAAAAAGCGAGTTTCAAAGAAAAAAAAAAAAATCAAACCAATCTCTTAGTACAGAAGTAGAATGATCTGCCTGAGCAAAGGCCATGTGTTTCTCTTACATCTGGCCTTCTAGAAAAAGGAGCTCCCGTCGACCGTTAGACAGCCTACCTATTAGCCATCATATTTAAAGGGGGAGCACGTCTGCTGCGCTCTGCCTGCCTCCCCCGGTTTTGACACGTCTGCAGCAGGAACGAGCTCTTCTCCAAAAGCCCTGCCACTTCCATTAGGTTGCCTCATGCTTTCAGCAACACTTATTATATTAGCTGGCACATTAGACCGGTGGGTCAGATCTGGCCAGGGTCCAGCCAGCCTGGACAAATGGCGTGAGCGGGCAAGTCTGCCTATAAATGGCAAGGCTGTACAATCAGACTGTGGGCATGACCAAGTGTCTGCACGGCAATTTACGCAGATTATTTCTGGGCCTGTATTTGGAAGGGCCAAATTCAGAGTGATGGCTGCAATTCAAGGATGGTGCTGCTCCCCCGCTGCCTTCTAGATATGAAAGCTCTGAATCTGGGGGAAAACACACAGAATCACAGAATCATTTGGGTTGGAAAAGTTCTTTAAGATCATCAAGCCCAACCGTTCCCCTAACCCTGCCATCCCACCCCCAAACCCTGTCCCTCAGCACCTCGTCTGGTCAGCTTTTAAATACCCCCAGGGGTGGGGACTCGACCCCTTCCCTGGGCAGCCCCTTCCAGTGCCTGACAGACCTTTCGGGGAAGGAATTGTTCCCCATGGCCAACCTAAACCTGCCCTGGCACAGCTTGAGGGTGTTTCCTGTCGTCCTAGCACTTGTTACTTGGGAGAAGAGACCGACCCCCACCTCACTACACCCTCCTGTCAGGCAGTTGTAGAGAGAAGCACATATACATGGGGAAGTATTTTCTGTTTGACTTGGTTTTAAACAGAAACTTCTATTGGAAGTTCATCTATTTGGACTTAGAATTAAAAAAAAATAAAAATTGAATTAATAAACTCTGAGAAGAGCAGCCCCACAAAGAAGTGCCAGCTTGCACTGTACCATGCATAGGACTTTCTGCACGGAAGATTAGATGCTCAACCAAATCTCATCTGGTTTGGGATTAAGCATAAATTTGGTTTAGCATTGAGACTGACCTATAAGATTCCATATCAAAGAGATCAAAACAAGCTCTAATTCAAGAGCTACCTATTCTCATGCAAGTCATTTAAGAAAAACAAAAAGCTAGTATTTGTTCCTTTTCTAACCTATTCAAAGAAAAGAAGGAATAGAGTGGAGAACACACACACACACACAAATGCATTCTAAGGAATATTCCGATGTGTCCCATATGCCATAATAAACAAAATTCTTCTACTTCTTTCTTCACTGGGGGGGGGGCGAGGGTGGTGGTGGAGGGGAATAAGGATGTGGAGAACCTGTAAAGATTTGGTCCAGAGTTTGGGAACAGCAAG
This sequence comes from Egretta garzetta, assembly GCF_000687185.1. Classification (NCBI taxonomy): domain Eukaryota; kingdom Metazoa; phylum Chordata; class Aves; order Pelecaniformes; family Ardeidae; genus Egretta; species Egretta garzetta. The sequence continues at coordinate 255,146 of NW_009258780.1, read as the reverse complement.
AAATATTCCCAGAGACCTTATTTGACAGTGGTTCCGCCAGCCACCACAGCAGAACTTCAGTAGTGTGTGATAACGTGTGACTAGGCACTAGTTAGCTACGCTGGAGAAATAAATATTTTTGCATTAGCCAGGGGGGGGAAAAAAAAAAACAAAAAAGCATCTGCTTAAATAAGTCTGTTATCTTGAAAACATGTGTGTGCATTTGCACAAGAAACTCAATAACCGGGGCCGTGCCAAACACCCAGGTATCATTTTCAACCCCATTTCACTCTCATATCTTCATTCCTGAAGCAAGAGTCACCACTCTGCAGCCAAATAGCTTTCGCCAGAGCTTCTCAACATGCTTTTTCTCTTTTAAACATTTATTTTTACAGAAAGTTCTGTCAAAAGCTATATTCATAAGCAAAACAAATTAAGACTTCAAAACCTCCTATCTTGAAAATGATACAGTATCATGCAATTTTGCAATTTCTAGGCTGTCTTGAGAGCAAAGGCAGTATTTTTCCACATTAAGAACTGCTGACAGATGTTCCCCCCTCTGCTGTTAAACAAGTCTTGATGAAAATACCCTCAAGTCTTAACAGAAGTGGATGTGCCCTAAGTAGGTTTTCCATTTGATCTGCTGTACACCTCATACGGGCCTTTTTGCCTGCTTGTTCTAGTACAATACGTGTTTGGTACAGTGACAGCTGACAACTGTTTTTCCTGTTTGCAAAAGCTTTACCATTCGACTTGAACCAAAAGCAGTTGTCATGTTGCACGGCAGCAAAGTAGATTTAATCAGATGAGGCCACTAGCATTGTCAGTGCCAGGCTGAAAGAATTTGGTAGAACAAAAGCTGGATTTATCTCTCTGGAAGTCTGGGCAGGGAGCAGCAGTGTATCTTTGTGAATGCACAAGGGGGAATTTCAAGAGGAGAAGAAAATGAAAGCAAGAGAATATTTTCGTTACAGTTAAGCCAGAAAATAACTGTTCTTAAGTGACCAGCAGGATGCTCCTGCCAGCTGACAGCACCGTCAGAATTTTGACAACACAGAGCCAACCTTCATGTCCTTCTCTCAAATGTTACTAAGATGGAGGAGGATACTTCATGTGCTCTACTGCTACATATTTATATTTCCAGAATAATAAGTATGACCCAAAAACTGGTCACATCAGCAATAAAGCTGAAAAAAAATTAATCAGAATCGATGGGAGTCCCCAGACTGCAGAGACAATCCTCCAAAATATTCTATTAGGACTCAAAATTCCTTAGTCATGACAAACCATGTCATACCCCTTCTAGCTCATATGTCAGAGACAACATAAAACACACTCCTAAAAGAAAGGAAGTCGTCATCATTTTGCATAGCCACCAAGACAATGTTTCTTACTGTTTGTATTCTTTTGGATGATAGAGTCGTTCCAGAAAATTTACACAGGTAACTTATGTTCAGAAGAGAAAGAATAAACCCATATACGCAAAAATCAAGCTGGACGCCTGCAGCATCTCAACCCCCCCAAAAAAGCCACACACCAAAAAGCCAAAACCACCCCCACAGCTCCAACGTAGGAGCTTTGCTGATTGATGTCAGCCCAAAACGGTCTCATAATGAAATCCTATGTTGTGAAGAGGATGCTGGTGCAAGAGGAAGGAGCCTCACAACAAAGATAATTTAGAAATTCAAACTGTACTACAAATTGGGATGAGAGGGAAGGGCTAGGAACACAACTTCTCTTAAAATTAGACTGTGAGAGACAACCTGAAAACCAAGGCACCCAAATTAGAGAATATTCTATGTGAAGATTATCTAATCTTCTCATGTGAAGATTCAGAGTTTTACAGCCACAATGGGGAGAGAACAGGAAACCAAGTGTTCTAGTTAGTAAAAGAGCAGGCGCTGGCAATGTTGCCTCGATGCACTGATGCTCTCTTGCATCAATTTTAAAGTGACAGTTTAAATCTCCCCAAGGTTTAACTAACCGGCTGCCAAAGGTCAGAGAAAGAGGCGCCTGGATTTTGTTTAGAGTGGGCCGGTATAGCTGGTTCTTTGGCACAACGCAGCCCACTGTTTGGCATTACTATATTGAAAGCTGCCTACAGCACATTAATGAATTGGAGTTCAGCGCTGCATGAAGCGTTTCGACATTCACCCCAACTGTGCTAAAGGAATTTCCCATTTGCTTTTTTCCGCTAATTAGAGAGGCGCTGGCACAAAGCAGGGCCTTTTGAAAGGTGCAGCGTGTCCTCAAGTTCTGCTCCGTCAGGGAGAGGTACGGGATATCCCAATCCACTCAGAAGAGAGCCCTTACCTCTCAGAATCAGGTTGTAAGCAGGACAGTATTTATTAGAGTTAGATTGACATTCACAACCTTTTTCTAACTTGACAGCCTACCGCCACCAATATCCATCTAGACATAATCTAGCCCTTAATCCAGGAGATGCAACAGTTGAGGGAGCTGATGAACATGCAGTTTGTTAGAGACTCAACTCGCTTTTTGACTGACATACATTTCAGACACATCTTCAAGTACACCGAGGCAGAACCCAGTACCCAAAGCAACTCCTCCAAAGTGACTTGCAGAAAGCATGCATTTAAAAATACATCATAAAGCCTTGATAGGGTATTAAAGCATTCAGAACCTCACTGCACCTGCAGACCGCTCAGCCTCTGAACCCAGGCCCTCCAAAGCGGTGCTCATACTTATAACGCAACAGGCTCTGCAACTTTTATAGGCTTATTCTTGATTTCGAACTGGAAAAATTTAATTTCAGAAGAAATGTCAGAACCACTTCAAAAATGCCTTGCCATTTAATTTATCCTGAACAGCCAGAAAGCCGCCTAAAAAATCTGATATTTTGCAGATGATACCAAGCTGAGTGGTGCGCTGGCAGCCCAGAAGGCCAACCGTACTCTGGGCTGCATCAGGAGAAGCGTGGCCAGCAGGTCGAGGGAGGTGATTCTGCCCCTCTACTCAGCTCTGGTGAGACCTCACCTGGAGTACTGCGTCCAGCTCTGGAGCCCTCAGCACAAGAAGGACATGGAACTGTTGGAACGGGTCCAGAGGAGGGCTACAAAAATGATCCGAGGGCTGGAGCACCTCTCCTATGAGGACAGGCTGAGAGAGTTGGGCTTGTTCAGTCTGGAGAAAAGGAGGCTACGGGGAGACCTGATTGCGGCCTTCCAGTACCTAAAGGGGGCCTATAGGAAAGATGGGGAACGTCTTTTTAGTAGGGCCAGCTGTGTTAGGACAAGGGGAAATGGTTTTAAACTAGAACAGGGTAGGTTCAGGCTAGAGGTAAGGAAGAAATTTTTTACAATGAGGGTGGTAAAACACTGGAACAGGTTGCCCAGAGAGGTAGTGGAGGCCCCATCCCTGGGAACATTCAAGGCCAGGTTGGATGGGGCTCTGAGCAATCTGATCTAGTTAGCAGTGTCCCTGCTCACTGCAGGGGGGTTGGACTAGATGACCACTAGTGGTCCCTTCCAACCCTAAACATTCTATGATTCTATGATTCTATGAAATTAACTTAGAAAACGTGGAAATCAGATGTCTGCGTTCTTGTGTGATGCCATAGCCATGGTATGCTTTATCTGCATCCAAGGAAAAGGCTTGCTGGGCTTCTGCTTGGACAGTGCCACATCTCTCCCATCTCAGCTGCACAGCAGGAGCATCAGATCAGTAGCACAGGCCTGCGGGTCTGACCCTCCCGCCAGAACGTCCTCACTGGAATATTTCCTGCTGCCCTCCCACCGCCCAACGGAGCAGGTGAAACCTTTCACTGTCCTTCAGCGAGCATTCTCTTGTCAATCAAGGCATCCCCTCACGCACCACTCTCTCTGGTTGTACTGTGTTAATTAAGCAGCACTGTACAATAATGAGCAGACTACACAAACCACTACATTTACTTAGGATACTCGGCAAATTACGATAATCATAATACAATTTATTTCAATGCCTTCAGATTGTCTTTCAATCTGATTTCCCATTTACTTGTTTGTTTGGTTTTTTTTTTTTTACACTTGCAACAACTTTATGCACAAAAATTACATGTTCTAAGACTTAAAACAGCTTCTTTGTTGTTCTGTGTTGATGCTCTGAAGTTAAAATGTTGTGCTGTATTTGAATACTAAGACAATTACATCTGCATTTTAAAGTGCAGAAAACTAATAACCGGTCAATAAAATTAATGCTGTCAACGTTTACAAATACAGAATATTAAACCCCACCATTTTAACTGATACTCGCTTTCATGGTTTTTTTTTCGAACAATAGACCTCACTGCTGCTGCAGTATAAACCAATACTTGTTTGTAAAGCTCCATTTCTTTTTCAACTTGATAAAAATTTATAAAGTTCCTACATCATTAATGAATTTTTATGTTTCTGAAAGTGAGCCTTCTTCTAGAAGACAATAGCAGCTAGCCTAGTGGAGAGAAAAACTAAAGCTGAATTTCTTCCAGACGCTTTATGTCACCAGTAAATTGGCATCGGTACCAAACCAAGCTGTAGGCTCACCTATAAACGCCCTATAGGCCAACACGTGAATTGAGACATGGGATGGGAGAAGCAATGAGAGCAGAAGTAATATCAGTAAGGTAATAACTACTACAACCACATCTCTCCTTAGCATACAAAACGCGTTTTCTTTTCATTCTGTCAGGAATTTAAATATTAGCAAGCAGGTCAGGTTTCGTAGACTTGACATCAGAATTTCAGAAAGGCAGCCAAATTCCTGGGGCCAGGACCCAGGGAATCTCAGAGGAAAGCCATGTGAAGGGAGACTGAAAGCAAAGACGGCAACCAAGGAACAAAGGAAGCCAGGTAGGAAGAACAGTATTGGGCCAAAAAGAGCCAAGAAGAGATAAGCTGGCAATCTTTTATTTCCCTCGAGAAATGAAAACCAGGAGCAATTCCTCCTAAGTCGCCAGCTGCTCCAAACTGCAGCTACAAGAGAACCACGCGCTCCCCTCGCAGGCCAGGCACGCACACCTCCCAGCTAGCTTGTGTCAAGTGGTTTATTTTCCATTTCCCGCCCCCAACCGCACCATTTACTTCACACTTGAAAAACACTTCAAGTACTGGTGCAGAACAAATCTTAATGAATCTCCTCTTAAGCCAACGTTGACACTGCAGACAAAAATATAGCTGACAACACATGCTTTCAGAATACATTTTAAAAAGAAGGGAAAATATTCTTCTAAAACTCATTCTCTTTTTCCCCAATATTTATTCTTGCCTTTAAAAATTTTTTCAGCACTGTGAAAAAAAAAATGGGAATTTAGAATATAGCCGCTTTCCTTAGCCTTTCAGAAATTAAATTTCTGATCTGTATTGGCACAGAAATCTGCCCAAATAATCAAATCTCATATTTATCCAGTCAGAAGAAACCCAAGAATCACTGTTTGTCTGTCTTCTCAGACACATCTTTCTTTACATTCCTTAATTATTATCCTCAATCACAATATTACCTTTCATTTAAAGAAAAGTAATTTTGCTTTGTTTGCTACCTCCCAATACCCCGGAAGGAAACAACAGCTTACAGGAGTTTTGTTCAAAAGTCCTGAGCGTTGCTCTCATTCTGATCCCCAAACCCAACTGCGATTGATTCCAGCAAGCAATAAAAGCAGCACCGCGTACTTCTGAAAAAGCTTACTGAACGCATGCAAAAACCACATGTATTTGTATGTCCTTCTCGGGGACACAAGATACCAAAATAACAGAACTTCATTTCCGAAAGGCTGCAACAGTCTATCAGCTTGCACCTGACAGGTACTACTGTCAAAATAAGGTCATATTCCTTTCCCAGTACATAGGGGGTTTGTACCTATTGGCTTCCCTACATATATATATATATATTCACATATCTCAGCCTGCCACGCAAATCTATGATGCAAAATTATTATCTTTTCCCATCTGAAATAACAGTTATTTCTTCTTGCAAGTAGAAGGGAACAGTAGGCTATCACAAAGAAGGGTGTACAGTCCACGTTCAAAATGGTGCCTGTAGTTATTTAGCAAAGAATAAACACACCTACATCTCTGAAACATCTCTTTTGGATAACCTCCTCAGTATCAATAAAGGAAAACCCTAATCTCACACATTGGACAATGGCTTCACTTTTAGATTTAAAGTAACTTTCTTAATGAATGTTCTGTGCACACTGAGAATAAACTTCCATTAGAATTGGTCAATAATTTTTCCCACAAAACGGTTGGAAAAGTCAGATTGGGTAAAACTAGCAGAAGTTCACCTCGTTCTTCAGTTCTGGCAAACTAATACATTCCTTCCGACTGACTTGGGAATGGTTGTATGCATTCAAGACAGGCACAGAGAAAAAGGCAACTTGGTAGAGTAAATAATTATTTAATGGCTAGTGTGGAAGATGAACTTTTACCTTTATTTTGCTACTCTGGAACGTCTCCACCATCTCCTCCACATTGCTCTTCAACATTTGGTTGAAAATCATGTGATTTTTAAGTCACAAAAAAGTCATTCCTTACCCGAATCTATCAGTCATAATCACACCCATCAACCCTTAGTAAATCCAGATGCACTTTTCTCCCTGTATCTCTTTGTACACTATTCTTTAGAGGTTTTTTACCCTTCTCATTTAATAAGTGTAAAAGAGTAAACAGAGTTTGAAAGTTATCAGGCACATGGTCCTTAATGATTTTAATATTAGAAGTCTGAAGCAGAACTCAATATGCTACAGAAATAAATTTTAAATTCAGGAGGTGCATTGTACAGTGTTAACGCAGGACTAAAGTTTGTCACAGCAGCATCCAGGATGGAAGCTGTCTCTTTTCACCTCTGAAAGTCCTCACTGATGACGGGACAAGGACAAAGCTCGTGCTTTTTTGTTTTGTTTTTTTTTTAACTCCACCAGTTTGTCTAGTAAAAGATACGCCTCTCCCCACGTCCTCCTCCTCTTTTGTCTTTCAGCCTTTACAGCCCCAGTAGTACTTGGCTGTGCAGACATTCTGGTATCCAATGCTACTCTCCTGAAATCTCTTACTGTTCTTCCAAGTAGTGCCTTTGTGCACCTGAACATCACTTAGGATACGCAGGCACCTCTACCCTGACAAGGAATCTCTCCAGGCCATTCGGGACCTTTCAACTTGAAAATATTTCTTAAAGATATTTTGAAGTCATTGCGGGCCCTGCAGCACTAATAGGATATAGAAGGCAAAACATCAGTTAAATAAAGCAAACACCTGCACTCTGGATATTTCAAAGCACCAGCTGATGCAGGTGACACAGAAACAGGACACAAAGACCACGTGAATGGCTTTGGCACAAACCACATTGAAACACACAAATGAAGTTCAAACATGGTCAGAAGTCTTCGGCTGTCCGAGAGCAAAACAAAAGACATGATACCTCCTAAATATAAACCAGCCCAGGTGGCTTGCTATCTTATCTGCAGCTTTCCACTGTCAACTAAGTGTATCAGCAGTGAACCTGCCCCGCAAGCTTTCCACTTATTCTGAAAGTTCCTTATTCCCCTCTCTCTCCTCAGGACTCCAAAGGCAAAAGGCTTTAGTCTTCTACACTGCCAAGGCACATATAGCCACAGGAACATAGGTTCTTAAATAAAAGCAGACTATCCTCTCCCCAACCCACCCCCCAAAATAGTCTTGACTGGAAAGGACAACAAAGCTATTTTCCAGCAACTATAAGACTTTTCAAGATTTGGGTTCCGTGTCCTGTCTCCCCCTCCCTCCTCCACCGAAGGACAGAATTGCCCTGGCATCCCCAACATTCTGCCCAAATCCAGGTCTTAATTCAAAAGGAGAGTCCTGATATGATGAACATGGATGAATACATGAGAGACCTCAGTCACAGACCCAAAAGGAGTTTCCATTCTATCTGAAGAGACAAGCAACTCCAGGTCTTCCACATCTTTAACTAGTGTCCTAATTGCAGGTTACAGAAATTGAGGGGTTAATAAGTCACTATGGCTTTTCTGCATTTTTCACCAAATTAAACCAAAAATCTCATTCAAGCCTCACAGATATTAGTACAACTCTGCTATAAACTGTAATAGTTTAGTCCATACAACTTTTTAATTATTTTTAACTCTTTAAAACGCATGAAAATTTCACATCACCTTTAAATATTTATTAACATTTTTAGATGAGTATTTCATGCTGATTTTAAAGAATATGTACTTTTTCTTAACACTTCTGTTAAGTACAAAATTCTACACTCAGGTGTGCTCCCAGTACGGGGAAAAGGATTTTTTTAATCTTGTAACTGAACAGACTAAACACTGACTACTGCAGAGAAATAACGCGTTAAAGGATGAGTTTTTTCAAAGCTGATGAAGTGATGATGGAGTCCATGCAGCTCCCATTACATGTCTGACTCTCTTCAGCAATTTTGAATACTTCATTATGCTGGGAAAAATCTTTCCCAGCATAAAAAGAGTAGTAAATTTAGAGTAATAAATTGATAACATTAACCCTGATGTACAACGGAAAAACTTCTCAAAGCAGAAGTGAGTGGCCAGCAGGTCGAGGGAGGTGATTCTGCCCCTCTACTCAGCTCTGGTGAGACCTCACCTGGAGTACTGCGTCCAGCTCTGGAGCCCTCAGCACAAGAAGGACATGGAACTGTTGGAACGGGTCCAGAGGAGGGCTACAAAAATGATCCGAGGGCTGGAGCACCTCTCCTATGAGGACAGGCTGAGAGAGTTGGGCTTGTTCAGTCTGGAGAAAAGGAGGCTACGGGGAGACCTGATTGCGGCCTTCCAGTACCTAAAGGGGGCCTATAGGAAAGATGGGGAACGTCTTTTTAGTAGGGCCAGCTGTGTTAGGACAAGGGGAAATGGTTTTAAACTAGAACAGGGTAGGTTCAGGCTAGAGGTAAGGAAGAAATTTTTTACAATGAGGGTGGTAAAACACTGGAACAGGTTGCCCAGAGAGGTAGTGGAGGGCCCATCCCTGGAAACATTCAAGGCCAGGTTGGATGGGGCTCTGAGCAATCTGATCTAGTTAGCAGTGTCCCTGCTCACTGCAGGGGGGTTGGACTAGATGACCACTAGTGGTCCCTTCCAACCCTAAACATTCTATGATTCTATGAAATTAACTTAGAAAATGTGGAAATCAGATGTCTGCGTTCTTGTGTGATGCCATAGCCATGGTATGCTTTATCTGCATCCAAGGAAAAGGCTTGCTGGGCTTCTGCTTGGACAGTGCCACATCTCTCCCATCTCAGCTGCACAGCAGGAGCATCAGATCAGTAGCACAGGCCTGCGGGTCTGACCCTCCCGCCAGAACGTCCTCACTGGAATATTTCCTGCTGCCCTCCCACCGCCCAACGGAGCAGGTGAAACCTTTCACTGTCCTTCAGCGAGCATTCTCTTGTCAATCAAGGCATCCCCTCACGCACCACTCTCTCTGGTTGTACTGTGTTAATTAAGCAGCACTGTACAATAATGAGCAGACTACACAAACCACTACATTTACTTAGGATACTCGGCAAATTACGATAATCATAATACAATTTATTTCAATGCCTTCAGATTGTCTTTCAATCTGATTTCCCATTTACTTGTTTGTTTGGTTTTTTTTTTTTTACACTTGCAACAACTTTATGCACAAAAATTACATGTTCTAAGACTTAAAACAGCTTCTTTGTTGTTCTGTGTTGATGCTCTGAAGTTAAAATGTTGTGCTGTATTTGAATACTAAGACAATTACATCTGCATTTTAAAGTGCAGAAAACTAATAACCGGTCAATAAAATTAATGCTGTCAACGTTTACAAATACAGAATATTAAACCCCACCATTTTAACTGATACTCGCTTTCATGGCTTAGTTTG